>NW_024340849.1:5903758-5932049 GCF_902729225.1 Pteropus medius | reverse complement strand
ACCTTATCATCATTGAAGTTTTTTTGGAAAGATGTTTAATAAAATTTATAGGCCTAATTTGAGCATATTTTTATTTTTGTACTTCTGGGATTTAGATGAAATTATACATTTTTATTTGGCTTATCAGCAAAGTTTCTATTTATAATGATTTGGGATATTTAAAAATTCATTTAAAAAATCAACATATACATCTTTATGACCTCATTATGTAGGAATGACCAAAATACAAACACCTTTCGAAAATACATATTTTTAAAACTATGAACCCCAGTTTTTTTTTTCTCTCTCTTTTCCTATATTTTGTCAAAGTCAATAGAAATTATGCCTGGGAAATAGGAGATATGTAAAGAAAATATTAGTGCCTTTATTTAATTAGCTGATGGTAGTACTTACTTAATTTTTATTTGAATTAAACAGATATTTTTGTATGTCTTTTGCTTTTGCATTAGAGTTTAATATTCTCAGTCATGCTCATTCTCGACCAGAGGTGTATTTCTTCCCACAGTGCAGAGGTGCAGTTTAACTCTTCAATTTCCAGAAGTTTGAAATAATAGAGATTTGAGTTAATTAATGTAATGATTATTTTCTACTTTCTCATAGGAATTTAAAAAAATTTATTGAACTACTTTGGTGTATCTCATATTAATTCTGATTTTTAAGTATCTATTAAGAGACTTCAAGTCTGGTTAATACTGTGATAATAATACATGTTATAAAAATTTAAAGGCCAGTTGCATACAATACTTTGAGAATTCATGACCCATAATTATGGTAGGCATGATATTATTTTTATTAAATAGTATGTTTTGCAATTTGTAGAGATCCTTATAACACGAGAAAAATAACTTTCCACATGTATAAATTTTTATTTCTCAAGTTTTCCTTCAGTGAAATGAAGTGATCTAACACAGGCAGCAATTTGGGGTCATGGGCAAACCCAGATCTCCTAGGACTTGATTCGCATTTTCCTTCAAACAGTAGATTATGCGATGAAGCATTGCTATTTGTGTAATTTTTATTTCATTTTGTTCGTAGCTGAGATTTATTACCAAAATATGGCAACCCTTTACAATATAAAGAAATAGCATCTTTTTCTCTCAGTGTACAGGTAATTCTTTTTTACAAGAATTCTGAAAATAGATTAGCAAAAAATAAGAAATTTTGAAAATAGCAAAAGTCATGTTATGTTGAAAAAAAATTATTTTTAAGCCTTAGTAAGTAGTAGTTCGCTGTTGCTGCCAAGAATATTTATTAACATGAATCAGGACAAATATGCATTAAAGAGGATTAGTTCTGTCTTGAATGAAATTATTTAGCAAGGTTGTCCAACAACTATAGTTCGAGGATTCAGAAATCTAAATCATCTTTGTAAAATTAATTTTTCTCTATGTGGACTGTTTTTCTTCAGTATGGTCAACAAGGAAAACTGTAATTTAATATAGTTCCTGACTGGAAAAAGTACTTTTTACCAGTGTAGTGAATGTTGAATTGTGTGTTTTCGTTTTTTTCTGGAGAACTAACAGTGCTTGTCCTTATCAGTTTAGATGTGTCAAGGAGCAGCTTTTGTGTTTCTGTGTATGTGGTTATCCCAGAGTGGACGTTACTAAGAAAAATTAATTACAACATTGTAGAACTGAATTAGAAATAGGGTCCCTGCGTTAGAAATGGGTTTTATAACATTTTTGTGCTTATTCCTTATGTTGATACCTTAATGTATACAGACTACACGAGTGACTATGTCTGAAAGGTGTGAGTAGAGAGAGTGTGTGTGTGTGTGAAAGAGAAAGAAGAGAGAGGGGAGAGAGAGAGAGGAGAGAGGAAAGAGATTAAGGCAGTTCATGTTTCAGAAAGATAAGCCTTTGGGATGGATCTAGTCTAATTTCCTGACCATACATACAGTGTATGGGGAAATCAGGCTTGGAATGATGGAGTCACTTTTTCCAAGGCTACAGCTGGATCCCAAGCTAATAATGGTTCCTAGCAGAGCTAAGCCATGTCCTAGGCTCATCTTTCCACTACTCCCTCCCTCTAAACAGTGGATCTCATCCGATAGCAACCTCAGGGGACATTTGGCAAAGTCTGGAAACGTTTCTGATTGCCATAGCTAGGGTGTGCTCCCCTTCACTGATGGGCAGAGGCCAGGGAGGGTGCCAAACACCCTGCAGTGCACAAGACAGCCCCGTGTAACAGAGTTATGTGGTCCAAATGTCCGCAGTGCTGAGTGTCGGAAATCTGTCCAAAACGTGAAGTACCTCACACTGCTGTTAACTAAGGAAAGAACAGTTAACCGTTTACTCTGCCGTGAGCTTGTCAGAATCCAGTGGCTACATTTTTAATCCTAATTGTATAACATGTCTGATTATTTGAAAAGAAAGTGTTTTTCTCTAGGTCATTTTCTCATAAGTAGGTATTCCCAAGGGGAGTTCCAGAAGTGTCCAAAGTCTCACAAAGATAAATTCATTATACTTTCACAAAATCTCACGGAGATAAATTTATCATATACTTATTGAAGCATAAGTAATGTGTCCAGTTGTTTTCATCAGGGCCTGAGTGTCAGGTGCCAGAACGAGATCACAACTACAAAGCGACTGCTTAGAGAGGCAGGAAAATAAGTTATGTCGTCACACTGGGTCATGCCTACATTTGCTTGATGTTCATATTTAGAATATAAAAATTTACTTTTAAACTACTTCGTACACACTGTAGTTAGGTCTGTGTAACTTCTTTTAAAAAATAATTACTACCCATGACAGCTTAGATTTATTTGACCGATTTACTGTTTCAGACATGTTATATTCGTTATGCCCTAACCGTTAGAGTCTGTCTGTGCGTTATAAGGTCCGTTTTATAAGTGAGGGAACTGAGGCTCTGAGGCGTAACCCTCTGAGTGCCAACATCTGAGGCTTGAACCCAGGTCTGTCTGTCATCGAGACTTTTTCTTTTTTAAGTATGTTATTTGTAGATGAGATTTATTTCTCTTTTACGATTTTTATTAACTTTTCCCTCAAGTAACAAAATATTATTCAAGTTGGCCTTGTGTTACAGCTTAGACTTTTTCATAGAAAATACACATTGCGTTCATAAAGAAATTCGGGACATTGTAAGATAATGATTCCTATTTCTAACATAGTGAGAAGGGGACATTTTTTCTGTAATGCTACAGTAAGATTCACATATTGAATCTTATTCACATATTGAATAAATATGAAATTGATTCATATTTATCTCACCGATATATGTAGGTAGGCTTAAGTTTAATAAAAGATGGTGGCTTCCCAGCTCTTCTCTTTTGATCAATGAAGGATGTGTTTGTAAAATCATAGTGTACTCTGTGATTTTGTACATACACGGTTCTAATCTTGTGATTTAAAATCATCTCCAGTACATTTGAATCAAAACCAAAATTGGTTTCCTTGCAGGAAATGTTTAGTTATTGAAACAGTTATATGTTGCATTACAATAATTCTACAAATATTGGTAAAGCCATTAAAATTGCTGTAATTAAAATCTAACAGTGCAAGTGTTTCAAGGAGTTCCTAAGTCCACGGAAAATCTTTTCTATTTGCCTTGCTTTGTCGGCATTTCTGTTTTTCTTACTGTGTCGCTAAGAGGCACATATGTATGATATTAGTGCTATTAATTCTCTCAATTTATAAAAGTAGGGGAAAAAACCCCAGAATTTAAAAAATCACCGTACAGTTATTCAGTGTGTTTTAAAGGTATGTCTTTAAATTTATTTTCTCAACAACTCGCCCAATTCTGAGATATTCTCATCATTTTTGTTTTCTTTAATGCTTTCGTAGACCACTCATTCATCCATCCATGTATCCACTTGTACCTCATTCACTTATCCATTCATTTATTTGCTTATTTGCAAAAGATTCAAAGAAAAATACGATATTATCTCCTTAAGAAATTCACAGTTTGCCGAGGAAACAGACATGTAAATAAGTACACAAGTGCAGCCTTAGGCTGTAGTGTTAACTCTTTTTGTGGGAATCAAGAAAAGCCTCACGGAGTTGGTGAGGGAGCCCTGTCACGCTGGGAGGAGGAGGTTGCCATGGGAGTTGGCAGTTTCATGGTTTCTTCTGGACGCCCCAATTAAGCGATGAGGATCTGGAGTAAAATCAGTTCGGATCAACATTTAGTCTCTATTGTTTCTGCAGTTCGATACTCTTACGACCTTCTGTTGGCCTAGAGCTCCCAATCTAATAAGTAAGGCCACCGGAGAAAGCCCGTGACAGTGCACAACAGGATCAAGTTCTCTCTTCCTCACATCTCCAAAGCCTGCCGAGGTCAACCGTGGTCTTGGCTCCTTCTGCCATTCTCAGCGTGGCTTCCCTCTGAACCACGCCTTCATCATCAGTTAAGGAGTTCTTCCTCATCTTCAGCTGCCTGTCCTTGTTGGAGGAGGGAGGAAGAAGAAAGACGTGAAATGGACTTGCATCCATGTCAGGAAAACGAAATTTTCCGTAATTGCTCATCAAGCGGATTCCTTTCAGGTATCACCAGCAAAACTGTGCCACGCAGCTAAGTGTATTTGTAATGGGCGTCTCAGCAACATTAGCTCTTTTTTTTTGTTTTTAACTGACCATACTGTTGCCCCAAACAAAAATAAAAATTCATTTTATAGGGAGGATGCAGAGAAGTAATCGTAGGTGAGCAATGGGAGCACCTGATATTTAGAATGAAATTGGAATCCACACACACAAAATCAGCCCTCATTTTCGTGTGCTGAGTGCCTTACGATATTGTCAACTTGCCAACAAATTAGGAAAACTCCGAGGCTGAATTTTCTCTTCTTTTTTTCTTCTGCTCCCATTACTTGTTATATGTAGTGTTAAGACAGTGAAGATGTTTCTATGTGTGTGTGTGTGTGTGTGTTTTCAGAGACGGTCACTTTGGTGTAATGAAGCAAAGAGATGGCATGTTACATGGGCTTCTTGGCTGGAGAGAGCTCTTTCAGTATTTTGACCATGAAGGACAGGAAAATGATATCTACAAGGAGAACGACCGAATTGAAAGTGCAATTCATTGGCATAAATGAAATTGACTAAAGAATTTATGGTGTTTACAATATAAAGGGAAAATCTAGACAAAGGGGAGAATTCAGAGAAAGGGGAGCGAGCATGGTGGTTGATCCCATTTCCTAAGGAGACGGAGGAGGGGGAGCCTCAAGGGGTCACTTTACGTTCTCCTGGAGAATGTCACCCTGTCTGTGGCATCAGGGAGTGAGGAGGAAGGATACTGTTAAGTAGAAAGAGATGACAAAGATTCTTCAGTAAAGAATAATCCTCCCAATAAAGAAGGAAGGAAGAATAAAACAGTTCAAAGATCTTCACTCCCTGACTTTCAAATGCTGCTCTCATGCTATGTGTAAGGAGTATGGTGACTGCTTTTCTGCCCTCTCTTTCCTCTGGGCTGTTAGTTTCAGCCAGAGAGGCTGTCTTTTATGTGGTCTGCCATCACTCCATCATTACAGTTCCTGACAGCTGTGTCGCATCACTGGAGAGTCACCCCATTCCACCCCCATTCCCAGGGAGAGGGCCAGAGAGCCTGCGCCTCCCAATTCCTGCCAACGTGACTGAAATCAAAGGTTTTCACATACAGTTTTCGTGTCATGATTTGTATACTCAAATCTTTGATTAAATATGTATTTTTCAATTTTTTGGACAGGCAATCTTATAAAAATTAGATTGAAGTCATATTTCCCGTGTTCCTGTGATCTTGGCAGATAGACACGTTTTTAGTTTTTTTAAAATTCTACCATTTTATTTTTTCTATTACTATTACAAGTTATACCTATTTTTATTAAACATTAAATAAACTTGTGGGTGACGGGGTGGGTGTTTTCTTCCGTTTTCACTCACAGTATATAGTTTCAGATGGGTCGTATTCCAAACCATACTTGGGGAACACTGAAAAGTGTTCATTTTGGTCGGCTCCCTTGTGATCCACAGAGGGTGTGGTGGTATTGGTTTTGATAAAACTCCACAACCAATGGGAATCTTTTTCGAGTTAGTGCGGAGTGGCCTTAATGCTGGAAATAATCCTGTTGGCCAGGACCCCAGAGCGATACTGATGAGAAAAGGGTGCAGGAAGTGCTGTTGTTTACGCATGCGTCTGTAACCCTGAGCCGTGACAGCCGCCCAGCAAGCCCAGAGGGTAAGATGCTTAATAACCTTGTGGTTTTCTACTTAATTTTTATATTTTCCTGCTGGGGCAGAGCATGTGTTCTCGGAACAAAAAAGGACAGTTGCTTGTAAGATGCAGAGCAAAACTACTGTAGGTCTGGGAAGCAGAGGGATTTAGGGTTTCTTGTTAAAGTGAACTTGATTTCTTCCCTCCCTCTTCCGTTTCCTACTGTTGGTATTATTTATCCTGACAGCTTGTCATACATTTCTTGTCTTTAAAAAAAAATATATCTGTATACTAAACAAAACTCAGGTAAGAAGTTCAACTCTAAATTTAGACAGTAACATAATATGTTGATATTAAAGCCTTGTTTGGGAGTTCCAAGTAGATATGAGTTAGTCAATGTGTTTGAAGTAATTTATAGTCTTAGAGTAAAAAAAAAAAAGTAAAATTGCTATGGAAGTCCTCACGTTTTATGCTTTATGCACTTAAAGTTATTTTCATTTTGCTGGTCGTAATGCTGAATTCTTATCATCGTTAACAGAAAAGTATATTTCAAACTTAGCACTAATATTGATTTCTTTATATGTTAGCTGAGTAGTGGAAAAGAGATAGGGATATAGAATAAAATCCTATACATAATAAAAAGGAAAGGGATGCTTAAGTGTATAAAGTAATTACAGAACTGAGGAAAAAAGATCTCTGGAAACCATTGGGAAGTATTTGCTTATGTTTCCTGCAAAGGTAAATTATAAGATGAATGTTGAGTGGGTAAGTCTATTAAATAGAAATATAAGGAAAATAGTCTTAAAAAGATAATTAGAAACATATAAGTAACATATGGCATTGAAATACACTATGGTATTTTTTGATATTCTCATTTACATCGACACTAGTTCTACTTTCTAAAATCATGTAACACACTTGCTAATATTTTTGTGGGTAGAGTGTTGCGACTTGATTAAATATTTTGTTGTTAATCGTTTTACTGTCAGATAGCCTCACGTATACATTAAGTATTCTTGAATTCTGACTTTTATCCTTATTTTTCCGTAAGCATTAGATTAGAAAGAAATCTCGAAAAGTTAGTGGTACAATATGTGTATATTTGCTGTGATTTTGCAATATTGATTTATACTATCAAAATGTGTATTTTAATGACATCTAGAAAAATGCTTGAATTTTTTTTAAAACGTTAAAAAATAGTTTTCTTGTGAAATAGCAGATCATTTAATAGTTGTCTTTTTGCATTCTTTTGTTTTCATTAGATTCAGTAATTGGTTGATCACTGGGACATAACTTCTTGGTGCCTCACTATGGGCGTGGCCTTGAAATTCATAAGGGTTTCATCTAATTATTAGAGCCACAAATATAATGGCAGTAATTCTTTAAAACTGAAAATTATCTCAAGCCACTTCTAGTTGAAGAAGTACACCATCTCTTATGCTGATATTACAAGGTTCAATTGAATTCTGCCATAATGCAAAACTTTCAAAAATTTCCTTTTTAGTAAGACTTTAGAGAAGCCTTGAAAGAAAAGTCTGGCTTTCTGAGCTGAGTCATGAAAAATCAGTGGACTTGGACAGTTACTGAGATGCAAAAAGGCTCTTCTACTTTGTAGAAGTAGTTGGAGCAAAGAGTTTCAGGGCATAAATTAATGTAAAGCAAGGAAGGACAGGGAGGGGTTATCTGCCTCATCGGAGCAGAAAAAAGATACCTTTGTGAGTAGCAGACATTGAACTTGATAAATAGAACGGGACAGAATTCCAGAGCATCTTAAAACTTACGAAGTAATTTTGTCTTTATGTGCGGTACAGTGGGGACAATTGCAAATTTCTGAAGAGATAGACTCTTTATTCCCTTTTTCTCCTCTTCTTCCTCCTCCATCATCATCATCATCATCATCATCATCATCATCATCCTGCCAACACATAATCACGTTTCTTACATGTAAGATAATGTGCATGTCTCTCTACAGTTTTAAAAGCTGTAAAATACAATGAGCTTCATTTTGCATATCATCTTCATTTTACATGTGAAGGAATCTGATACTCAGACATATTATGTGATTTATGTAAAGCCACAGAGAGAGTGAGTGCCGGAGCTAGGATTCCAAACAATGTCTTTCTGGCCCCACAGCTCATTCCACGATGCTGCGCTGGTATCTTAGGAATGTCAGTCTGGCAGAGGTGAACCGGGACAGTTAGGAGTGCGCTTTGGGGTAATAGAGAGCAGGAAGCAGGCAGCGAATAGACAGGCCAAGGATAAGTTCTGACATCTGCAGAGCCAAGCCAATCACAATTCTCTCAGGTGGTCCACTGTCCTCTGGGAATAGGAAGAAGAAATTGATGTTGAAAATAAGCAGTTTTTATATTTAAATTGGCTGTTCTCATATTCAACTCTTATGCTCTTCTCTGTCTCTTATTATCTTGAATGTTGTATTCAAAGAAGGTATCTTTTGATTTCTCAGAGGAAATTTCATGATTTTCATCAAATGTTACTTATCACGAATGAAATATGTGAGGTGACTGGAAATGATATTGGGGACACATTAGCTTTCCTTTGTTTCTTTTTGATCTGTGGTATGAATGAATACCTAGTGACCAGACCTTCTTAAACTTATAGAAAGACTCAATTATTATCAAAGAAAAGTATCATCTAAGTTTTATTTCAATAGATGAAGAGCATAGATCTAAAGATTATTATGCTAATAGTGTCTTGTATGATATCTTCATAGTAAAAAGAATAGAACCTATTTATTAACACTTTTATCATATAACCAAAGCTTGAACATATTGTTTTACTTTTTTCTCAAAATAGAATAAGACTAGTATCTGGAATAGTATTCAATTTCTTTTTTCCCCGAGATTTTCAATTAAATAAAACTCCTTCATATTATAGTAATTAGTTTCTCTCTCTCTCTCTCTCTCTCTATTTATATATATATATATAAAAAATGGTGTTCATGCAGTCATTTTAGAAATTTACTATCTATTGTTTTAGACGCTTGCTGTCATTTCAGTAGGTTTTATGGGATAATGCCTTTTTGCCATGCAGATGGGGATAGTTAAAATGTAAAGTTTCATCTTTTTAAACTTATAATTACTAAAACAATATGCCCCTTGTCATTTTAAATACCTTGGTCACTGACCTCGTGACATTTTAATTAAACAGGTTTGGGCTGTGTTCCAAGCCTGCATCCCTTAGAGCGCCTTTCATATGCCCAGTGCCCTGTCTTCGGTGTCCTGACCAATGGTAGATGCTCCACTGTGACTAACTGTGAGTTTGAGACCTTGGCTGTAAAAAGGAAAACTGGATATTGTATTGGGAGAAGTCAGCCCATCAAAGAGAAGATGGATTGTGTTCAGAGCCATTTTATTGAAGTCATAGCTTTGCAGGGGATTATTAGTAGTATTATATATTTAAATATTATTTGGATGATTTATAGGCAGTGATATTTGCTGAGAATTGCTGTTATGTATAGCAAAGATATAAAAATATTTGATGTTAAACCTGCTAGAAGTATTTTGGGGAGTAGCCAAAGTCGGAGGTATCCTTAGTATTGAGTAGGAAACAGATGCTCACTGCAGAACCTGCAAATAGTATCTTGTCATTATGCCTGCTTTTAATTTTTAGAATTAAAACTTCAAAAAGAAAAAAAATAGAAGTGAGCCTTTTAGTCACTGGTCGATGAGCATACTTCCAGGATGCAGTAACGCTTTAGAAATACAGCGTAAGGTAAAGTGGCAATATTTCAGCAAAAAAGAGCCTGAGACAACTTTAGACTAGTTTTTATGTGGAAATAGTTTCGAGGGGTTTTTATATCATCTTTAATTTCCTCCTTTAATGAATTTAGGATTACGAAGGCATACGTCAAAAGTTGAATTTATGAAGGTCTTAAGAGATCAGATGGCTTTTGTTTTCAGCATCCATCCATGGATTCCTAGCTGCTTTTTGCTCCTCTTCTGGATGAGATGGAAATGTAACTCACAAACGAAGAGCGTGAATTATAAGTGCTCGGCGGAATGATAATGCTCGGTAGAAAAGGAGAAGAGAGAGAAATGTGGAAGTGCCCGGCAAGCCATTAGACTTAATGCCATTCTGGAAGGTTCTGTCTATAAGCCGTTCCCGATTGGGAGCCAGAGTAGTCATGGGGATTTTCTAAGGGTTCAGGATCGTCCCCTTCCGACTTCAGTTCAGAGGCGTCCTGTGCGGTAGTCAGTGGGAGGCTGAGTCCGGTCAAGGACGGGCTCCTTAGGCTGCTCTTCCTCTGATGCTGCCTACGCTTCTCTGTTCTTCTTCTTCTTTTCTTTTTTTTTTTAATGACAAAGTTTAACTTAAAAAACTTAGGATTGTGTGGGTTGAAAACATCGTGGCGATGATGGCGTGTCATAGACGGACTCTAAAGATGTTGATGCTGTGCGAGTCTACATGCTGGCTTCTAAACTTTTGACGCGGGACTCAAGCAAGTTGGAGCTAATAGTGCGGACCACAGGGAGAAGTTCCAGGGTCTGTGAAGGCACCAGCCTTCGGAATGCCACCTGAGATGTAGACTCTTCACAGAACCAGGGCCGAGCCTGGCTGACAGAGAGATTCTGCTTCTAGATCTTACGTTAATAACATATTCGCTCGAGGTGGACGGCACTGTCCACTCTGTAGCTGTCGGCTGTGTCATTGGGTAGGGGGTTCCTCTATATAAATTAAATAAAGTGACACATTCTAGAAACCCAGATGCTAATCAGAATACCGAGTATAAGTAACGCAGGAGGCACCCTCCCCCTCGTAACTTCTCAGTCTCGTGACCCCCCCGGATTCTCCGTGGAAAGGGTACAGGCGTCTTTTTCTTTCTAGTCCTCCACTCGTTTTCCATACCGTTTCACAAATATTTGTGGCCAAGTAAGTGTAAATATTTATCTTTTGTAAATACAGATATTCGATCTAAATGTGTGTGTATATCATACCGTTGGGGTGTAGGGAACCTTTTAAGTAAAAGATTATCTCGAAGCTGGCCTGGCTTCACAGCAGGCCTGCCTCTGCCTTCCTCAGTCTTCACATATATACATCTACACACACAGCCTGAATACATATAAGTAATTATAATATATAATAAATACATATTTATTTTATATATCATATATAAGTAAAATTTAGGTATATGGAAGAATTAAGTTCCCGATCACAATTAAAATGGAACTTAACCTCATTGAAAACGTTTTCCAGAGTAATTTGAAAAGTCTATGGGCATCCAATTTTCAAAAGTCACCTTCTTCAGAAGAGTCTGACTTATTTAGTAGAACTTGTAGTGCTTGTATTTTGGGAGAAAACGAATATTTGTGAGCCCCTGTTGTTTTGCAGGCTTATTCATTCATCAGTGAATGTCTACTACGTCTCAGACCCTGTTCTAGCAATGGAAATAGAGGTACGAACAAAACTAAAAACCTCCTGCTTCCATCAAGCATAAATTCTAGCTGGTGAAGCAACAGAATCCACAAATTCTCCTCAATAACATATCAAGTAATAAGTGCTCGAAGAAAGAAAAGGCAGGCTAGAGGGAACGGAGAACTGCACCCCTTTGATACAATCAGAGAATACCCCTCTGTCGGGGTGAAGGAAGTCAGGGACTTACCATGAGGAATCTTAGGGGAGAAGTTACAGGCAGAGGAGATAAATAGTAACAGTTGACGCAGGAGAGCGTTGTCTCTGCAAGGACTTGTGGGAAGGCCGGCAGCGGCACGAGTGAGCAAGGCAGAGAGAGGCAGGCCTCCTGTGAAGCCGATCCAGCTGCAGTTTCAAGATAACCTTTTACTGAAAATGTTCCCCAACGCTGTGAAAGTCAAGTCCAGAAATCCAGGATCTTGGAGAAGAGTCTGGAGAAGTAGCTGCGTCCAGACCATCCACGAAAACCTTGTAGGACAGTCATACCATTTGTCTCTTATTCAGAATCTTACAGGAAGCGATTTAAGTGTTTTGATCCTAGAAGTGACATGAGAACTTGAGTTTTAAAAGCTGTGTCGTGGAGCATACAGGGAAGAAGAGAAAAGGTAGAAGCAGGAAGACCCATTAAACTACACTAGTGCAGGAAGAAGATAATAAGGTGGCTTAACGCAGATACTGGAGATGAAGCTGGTAAGACCGTGAGTCTATTTTACATTTCCCTGCCAGAGCTGACAAAATTTTTCAGCAACGATGATGTCATTGTAAAGAAAAGAATCAAGCATGGTCTCCAGACTTGATCTGAGACACTGGAAAAATGAAATGTCCATTTATTGATAAAAGGAGGACAGAAGGGAAGTAGTTTAGTTGGGGGAAGGTTAGTGTTCAAGAATTTGGGGACATGTGAGATTTGAGTCTCCAATTAAACACTGACGTGGTGATGCTAAGTCGGCCGCTGGATATGTGAGTCCAGAGTCAAAGGAAGATCTCGGACTGGAAAAATAATGTACAACTAGGTGGTTTTAAAGGCAAAGGACCGGATGTGTTCAGCGCTGTTACCACCGGGCAGCAGGAGAGGTGTGAAGAGTCGGTGCTGGCGCCAGACCCATGGAAGCAGAACGAGAAGCAGCAGTCAGCGAGGAGGGAGGACCGTGGGGGAGGAGTCTCTCGGAAGCCAGATCAAGAGTGGTTCCAGAAAGATGGAACAGTCGGTTATATAACGTGCTACTGGATGGTCAAGGAAGACAGGAATTTCAAGCCCGAATTCGCAATGTGGACGTCCTTGTCTGTTCTCGTAGAGAGTACGCTTGAAGATTGACTGAGTTAATAAAGATTTTTATTATAAAAAATACCAGAGACATGGAATGGCCCTGGGTGAGGATCAAGAAGATTTTTCAAGGTCAAAGGTATGACATAGAGCGTGCCCACTTGCTGATGGGCGTGATCCAGGAGAGAGGTATAAACTGGTTAAGGAGGAGGGAGAGGACAGCCACAGCCCATGCATTTTGAATGATGTTCATATTATTTTGGCGTGACTACTGCAGAATCACCTCTTGTGCTTTATGTGACCGTGTGGCAGAGAATGAAAGCGTCCTCTTCAATTATATTTGAATGGCAAGCGTGACTATTTTGGCATGTGTTTCCACTATCGATGCATTTTTCAAGCATACATTTGTAAATGATGTCATTAGTAGTCGTCTTAATTAGAAGTATTGTTAGGAAGCCTTTGTAGAGTCAGAAATATTGCCAAAACCCACTGAACATATTTAAGCAAATTAAAATATAGGTTTTTATTCTGTAAAAATATATAGTAAAAAACCTAAACTCTTTGGATGCCCTAGAGTAGAGCTGTTCAATAGCAATATAATTCTAACAATTACAATTTAAAGGTAACATTAAAAAGTTTAAAAATAAATGTGAAATTAATTTTAATAATATGTTTTATTTAAATCAACTTATTAAATTATCATTCCAAAATATCAGCATAAAATTATGAATGGGCTCTCTTACATTACTGTGCCTAATTTACATTTAGAGAGCGTCTCAGTTCAGGCTGCCTTCAGGCCAAGTGCTCACTAGCGCCATCTGGCTGCCGGCTAGCATAGTGGACAACACAGGCTACAATAATTGCAAAGTATTCTCACAGCACCCGTAGATCATATGAAGGCATTAGATGTACCTCTCCTTGTAGTAAATGAAAATGTGTGTCCGAGTGACCTTCCCAAGGAACAGATTTATCCCCAGGTTTTCTGATTCCAAACTCAAGGTTCCTGTCCACCATTCTGATGTTGTTATATTGATGTATTTAAGCTATATTGCTACCGAGAAGTATGAAAAATACAACGAACTGGTACCAAGATGTTCTCTCCTTGCTGTAATTTAAATTAACCTAATTGGCATGAAGCTGGCACACATTTCCTAGTTTTTAAAAAAAAATGAAATGAAAGATGCAAATCTGGGAGAGCACAGAGAAAGAAAAAATAGAATTTTGGAGGATTTAAATTGTGGCATTATAAGGATTTCTTGGGGAAGAGTTGAGAAGAAAATATTTATACAGTTGGGAGGGTAAATACAAAGGCAGGTTTCAGAAATGTATGGGTTTAATCTGGTCTTCAACTCTGCAGTTTTCCTTGTACATGTCTTAACATTTTCTGTTTTAGGGACTGGAAAGCCAAATTTTTTGAGAAATATAAACACTAGCTATTTGCTTCTTGTTATTTTGACATTTAAAATCCAATTCCTTTACTTGTCTTTACTAAGGAAATAAAATAGTATTCCTGCAATAAAAACAAACAGATGAAAGCCGATTCCAGATCAATTAGCAATTTCTATTTAACTTGTTAGTGTTATTTTCTCTTATGCAAAAAGACAAAATCCAGAAATATCAACACTTAAAAAGATGATTGGTCAAATATGTGGTGACATTAAAGAATTAAAAAAAAGATTGGAGAAGTTGAGAGATTCTATGTCTAAATGAATTATTAATACATCTTATCTAAAATGGAGAAGGTATGGACAGGGAAAAAATCTCACTAGCATGTAAGTAACTGATTATCAAATCAAAACATTTACACTTTTAAATATTTCATGTCTTTTCTTAAGATTACAAACCTTACAAATTAAATTCTCTCAGTGAAATCAAGATTCTGGATCTCATGTTTGTAAGAAGTAGCTTAAGTATTGCACAACCACTATCTGTGTTTTTCTGGGGAAGATATTTTCCTCCGTATGATATATCTGAACATTAATCAATGTTACTTGTTTTATTTTACATTAAAATTGAAAGAATTAGAATGAAATATATGATTGATATTATTTTAATCTTAAAAGAGGCCATAGAAATTTAAAAAGGCTATAAATATAAAGCCAGTGACTAAGATAAGAAGTCAACATATTAACTACAGTTCTGATAATTCTTGGTGATATGTATGTATATATTAACATTTCTCTTTATGTTACATAGTCTGAGAATGTTCAATTTTGAACAATTCTATTGTTCCTCTTTCACTTTTTCTATATTTTTTTACTTTTACTTATTTTTGTTAAAATTATTGGGGTGACATTGGTTAATAAAATCAAACAGGTTTCAAGTGTACACTTTAATAATACATCATATGTATATTGCATTGTGTTTACCACCCTTTTCTTTTTATTATTAAAAATGATTGGGGTGACATTGATCAGCAAAATCCATTAACCTTCAAGTGTACAGTTCAATAGCATGTTGTATATCTATTGCATTGTGTGTTCACTTCCCACAGTTAGATTTCTTTCCATCACCACCCTTTTCTATTTTATTTTATTTCAGTTTTTCTGAATATAAAATGTTCCTTAGCAAGAGAAAACAACTGAATTAATATCTTATAATATTTAAAATGGATATAGTACTATAAATGACTATAGTTTTAATTACACGTAAAATCAATTTTACATGTTCCTTTTATATTTTTTCTATTCATGTCATCAGAGGTACAATGTATTTTCTGAAACTCATGCTATTCCTCTTAAGAAGTAGGTAGCCTTGTGATTTCAAAATTGGTTAATCACATATTTTAAGAAAAAAATGTAATTATGAAACGGGTAGGTCCATATTCACTAATAATTTTATTTTCTCAACTTCACATGCCATTGCATTTTGAAAGGCATGTAATTCAAGGACTAAGTCTGACCCGTGGTAATTTGGAGTATTCAAGGACTTACAAGAACTGCAGTATTTCACTTTGAACACATTGCCATGGGTGGGTGGAAGCAGCTGGTTTCCTGTTTAAAATATTTTTGAGAACTTTTAGAAAGTTTAGTTCATGCTCAGCCCAGAGGTTTTTTGTAAAAGATGAAGAGTTGAACATGTGTAAATATTTATATTTGGGAGATTAATCAGGAATACGTGATTAAACTCCAAAAATTGAGTTAGTTTGTTTTTGTAATAGGTTGTGCAGTTATTTCCAGTTCTTCCAAAATGTTCAAAATAATGTGTTTTGATTCTTACATAACAAAATTTTTGTTCCATTTAACAATATGAAAACATCTAAATGATTTGCTGTAAGTGAATCTTTGGAGGAAAACAATTGAATTTCTGTGAGTCACATTTCACTTGTAATCAGTATATAAGCTCCAGGAGAACAGACATTTAAATCTGTTTATTAAATTAAAAAAAAAATCTATTCACTGATGAACCTTCAACCCTTGGAACAATGTACCTGGCACATGGTAGAAATTCAGCAAATATTTGTTGAATGAATATTCAAGGCTCAAAAGCTAAGAAATGTTTATTCTTATTCTACATTAGCAACATGAAGAAATGAGTAGACCTTATCGTATATCCGTGTGTATGCTTTTAATACAACGGTTATCAAAATACATTGTTTTACATATATTTGCTGCTTGGTGTGCTTTGATTTTACCTTTGTTTCACATGAATTGCTGAAATGATTTTAAAACCCTAAACTGGCTGAAAATAGAAGTAAAGACAAATGGAAATATACGTGATACCTAAAATTTAAAAAAAAAATATGATTGTTAAATTAATTAAAAATACTATTGTTGGCTGTCATAAGACTGGGGGGCTTTAAAGCCAGGGCACCCTGTGCAGTCAAACCAAACTCTAAGCCTGTGACTGTCTCAAGGTTACGAAATTGGAACGCTAAGGAGACCCAATCACAGATAGCTGGTCAGACTTTAAGCTATGGCTGATCAATAATTGCTTTGCTTTGCTTCACTTCTGCCTTTTATCTATAAAAGTCTCTCTCAAGCTCCTCGGAGTGGAGTGCTCCTAACTTCTGGTTCGGCACTGCCAGATCTGAATCGATCTTTGCTCAAATAAACTCTTAGAATTATTAATATGCCTCAGTTTATCTTTTAACGCTGTAAGTTCACCACTACTTGCTTTTGATTATATGTATTTTAGTTCGTATAATTTTTTGATCAATTTTAGAGCTACAGAGAGATGCAAGAGTGTTTGTCTTTGAATAGGATGTGTTATGTACAAGGGACATCGGTTTAAAAAGTGCAAAAAATAAACAAACACCGAATAGGACCAAAAATTTGGAAAGAGACAGCGAGCAGTGTTTTTTTCAGATGGATTTGATTCTTATCTTTATCTTGGTTTTTAACCAAGGAAGTTAATTGTGAACCTCAGTGAAGAGCTTTCATAAATGGATAGTCATTTGCATAAACACACTCAGCAGGTGGAAAAGCCCCGTTCAGACGTAGCTCTGCATCACGTGTAACTTCTATCTAATTAAAATAAAAATGCGACAACAGAAACCCAAAGTAATTTGTTTTGCAATTGTACAGTGTCATTAGAAAAAAATTTTCCCATATCTGACTTAATCTAGAAAATAAAATCTATAGTTAGTGTGTCTTAGTCCTCATTACTTTTGAGTGCTTCCTGAACACAGGATACTCAATGGGTATTTGTCAATTTAGTGATTTTTTTTTAAAAGAGAAACTCTATTTTGAAGAATTTTCTTAATTAAGAATACTGAGTATAAAACCATATATAGCTTCTATGGAAACTTTCAAGAAAACAGTTTCCTGTTGGGTCAATACAATGCAAACTTTAAAAAAGAGAGCAATTTAGGCAGGCAGGGGAGGTTTGAAGAAATAGAGTTTTAAAAGGCATCGCCAAGGTGTTTAGGTGATTGAAAGGTAGAGGTCCTTCTGGAAGGTCTGAGCATGGAGAGATAGCGGGGATGGCAGATGATGCCTTGGGGTTTCACAAAGCATGAAGGACTGTAATCTGACTGTCACAGGTGGACAGAGAAGTGGCGTTAGAAAGTGAAGGTCCAGAGACGGAGGGGAGAAATACTAGACTGAGTTTGGGTTTAATGCACTGAGCATATTCGCTTTAATGAAAAAACAATTCAGTCACCAAATGTGGGTAACTTTGAAGTTACCCATTTTGGAAATAAATGTAGGATTGACCTACTAACACCTGATGAGGTAGAACTCCCGTGAGGTATGAGCATACGTATGCTTACAGTGTTAAATTTTCATCATTACATGATCAGCCCTGAAGCTTTTCAAACACTCCACTGCTACCAATAAGGAGATCGTAAAAGCTGTCGATCACGGTTGGGTTCGCAGAAAGGAAGATCAGCTCCTCACATTTCCAGTATTTTAATGGGAAAATATATTTTAATAATTTTATTTAAAAATATATTAAAAATCCACATTATATTACTATATCAAATGGTCTTTATTCTACTTTTAGAAAGTGTTAAATTAAAAAATATATATTTTGTGACAAAAATTTAAAAGTTAACCAAAGCATTTATTTCAGAAGGAATTTTCTTTTTAGGTTCTCTGAGCTTTATAATCATTTAGAAATTGTGGCTCTGTGTGATCACTGGATTTTGGAAGTTTTAAGCAGGAGAAAGCAACTTTCATGTGGTGGTTCAGTTTAAATAATAGAAAAGTATTTTAAAGAACAATCATGAATTTGAAAAGCTTCTCTGTATGTTAGCATGAAATATCTTTAGAACATAAAGACATATTTATGTCTTTCAGATGTTGAGTATTAATTAAGCTGATGTTTTGACTAAATCAAGAGGAGGAAAAAGAAATGAACTCTAATGAATATTCAAGAATCTTCTATTTTTAAAATATGAGACATGTATGTTAGCTCAGGCTGGTACTTCTACATTTTTTTGTGGAAGAAGTGTTATTCCTTCTGAAGAATAAACACATAGGAATTGAGTATTGTCACCCAAAGATATCGAATTATTTTGGTAATTCAAGATGAAAATCTCAGCTAGGATGAGACGTGAGCTATCCAGGTGTCCAACTTGGAGATGCAGAAATGGCAAGGCAAGCAAAGGAGAAGAGGCAGCGGGTAGGAGTAATGTCGCTGTAATGAGGACTCTGAACTTAATCCTAAGAATAATCAGAAAACAATTGAAAGAGTTTCAGCAAAGATGACACAAATTAAAGATGTAAAAAAATATCTCTCCAGTGGTTGAGCGGTAAAGGGTACTAGAAGGGGAGACGTTGGAAATCTATGTCAGTAATCTGAGTGTGAGCTAATGCTGCTTGGACTAAGGTGGCTGAGACAGACAGGGAGCATAAGATTAGTTCGTCATGGCCCCGGGGACATACATAAACATAATTGTATGCATATACATTTTAGCAGTTGTCAACTCTGTTTTACTTGAATGGTAGTTTTAGTTTACTCTAGATTCATTGATTGAGTGTCTTCTATGTTTTAAAGATAAATAAGATGCAAGTTCTGCCTCTAAGAAGCCCATAGATGGTGGTAGAAATAGAAACATTAAAATTATGGTGTTATGTCATAAATCCAGAATGGAGTAATTAACCAAAGCACGGGGCCACAGGCAAAGGAGGAACGACTGGGAAGAATGTGTAGATCCATGATTTCTGTCATTATTACTCACCCTCCATCCCCACCGCACAGGCATATACACACAGGTGTAGGCACACACACAAATTAACAAATTGTATTTGGGTTTTCAAATAGTCTTCTGCACCAACATCTTTTTATAGGCACAAGATCTATGTCTTTTTATCTAAACCATGTGCCTCGTATACTGTAAGTATAGGCTAAGAGTTGATAACGGGACTAGAGCAGAATAATAGTGATCTGTCTGTTCACATGGTCTCTGTGAAATGTGCATCCTAATTGGGCAGGAACCAAGGAAAAATCAGCCTGAGTTGTTTACTGCCATTGATCACTTCACTGTTCTCACAGCTTCAGACAATTTGGAAATTGGATTGTTTATATTTCTATATCTTGTTCTTTGTTTTATCTTTAAGTGCTTTGCTTTCTAAATTTTATTAATCTCACTTTCCCTTGATTTCCTTTTAGCAGATATTTCATTGCCCAATGGAGGAATAAAAAATAGAATAAATTGCTTAAAATGCTGATTCTCAGGATAATATCCTCTACTTTCACCGAAGATTTAGTACTAGTAATTAGAAATGTGTGAACATTGGTTTTAAAATGTATGTTTTAATTTCAGCCACAAATTCATGATGTACAGAAAGGGAATTTTATGTAGTGAAAAGAATCATAAAATAATGGCTACCATTTATTGAATGTCTATTTTGCACCTGGATTTGTATATGCATCATAGAATTGCGTTCTCAAAACAAACTCATGAGGTAGGTGTTATCACTCCAGGTTTATTGTTAAAACCGAGTCTGGGAAAATTTAACTGCTGAGTCTCACACCTGGACAGAAGGTAAATCAAATCCCTTTTCAACAGACCCTTCTTCCTGTTTCCTTCTCAATTTAATAAATAACAAAAGAAATTGCAGAACTTTTATTCGAAGAGCTATTAGCTATTTAAAAATCTGTAATAATGGCTAAAAGCAGCAATGAATAGAGAAAAGATCATTTTGTCCGACTTAATAACAAAATGGAGAAGAAAATCTTTTTGTATTCAAGTTAACTTCTGGTATGATTTACAAGATGTGCTTGCCTGCTCTGTTGTTTTACATTGTGGGAGAAAAAAAAGCCGAGAGTTGTATTCAAGCCAGGATAGTCCCAAGGTAATCAGAACACTTATACTCCTTTGCTGTTTAGGAAAAAAAAAAATCTCTTATTTTCAATTTATTTTACTAGTAAGATTAATCTGCTGTTCTTAAACGTTACATTTTTTTTTTATTTTAGTTTATTAACTTATGAAATGCTTAATTGACTTAAGATTATATATGTCTGAGAATTCTTTTGACTCGTAATGGTCCAAATAATCTTAAAGCATAAAAGAAATTTGAATATGGCTTTGTTTTCTAGATTTTATGCAACAGAACTCAGTGGGAGACTTGGGACTCTGAGGTCAGATCTTTTATGCTGCCAAAGATTGTTAGAAATTTAAAAGTAGATCTGGCTTTCATAAACATAATGAACAAGCAGAACTCAACATTTGAATTGAGCCTTCTTCCAAAATATCACTTTCTTTTTCACTTTTTCCATTTTAACTTCAGCATTTGAATAGCAAAATAATTATCTTGATTCTATTATGTGTCCCAAATTTTTGAAAATGGAAAAATGTTTAAAGAAGATGAGGGAAATAGTTGGGGGTTTTTTCCCTCAAGTCCAATTATCTTTGTGTTGTTAATGCTCATTATTGTGAAGCGGGCTCAGAGAATTTTGTTTGTTATCTATTTCAATTAAATATTTTATAAATGCAAGAAAGATAACTGTGTTTGCGTTTTCAAGCAAATGATCATATGTGTGTGTGTGTGTGTGTGTGTGTAGGGACAAATGGGGCAATTGATGACAAACCATTTGCTCAGACTCATGTCTTCATTTCCATTACGAGGTGTCTACTTCATAATGAACTTCTCATAATTGGATCGTAATTATTTTAATCAGCATTAATTTCAGAAGACAAGGAAACATCTAGAGAATTTAATCTGGGTTTTTTGATAACTATAGTAAGAATCAACTAGTGCATCATGGGATGTTCCCATGTGTCAAAGAGACATGATTAGAGGGGGAGAAAACAAGCTAAATTTTAAATTACATATTTTCAAATTTCATCAACCGTTTTATTGGCATTAAACACAGTAAATTTACTGAAAATGTTTGTATTTTATGACCATTTAAAATCTCTATAATAGACTACACTATTTCATTACAACTAATTGGGACACATTGAGTTCAGCAAGCAAGGAACCTTCTTTTCAAGGAATCTTCTCAAGCAGAGCCGATTGATCTACAATTTGCTGAGGACCGTGAACTTCACGGCTGTGTTGTATAACCACGGTCCATGTTCTCATATTCTTCTCGCCTCGAGTGACTGAGAAGTTCTCACTCACACACCAGTGCTTCTTCCTTAGCCACCAAGCTGAGGGACGTTTTCCCTCTCCTGTGCTGCCCTGTGCTCTGTGCTTCCTTTAGAGCACAAGTTGCTGTTGTGACGATTCTCTTTATCGTGTCTATTCTTCCGACTAATCTGAACGCTTCTCAATAGCCAGAAATCTGGGTGGCTGTAGTATTTGTAAGGACAGCAACTGGCAGCTGGCTGCTTTCTGATTATGTAAATGATGGGGTTTGACGTTCATGGCTTTCAAAGTGAACACACTTTGTTTAATTATGGTTAATGCTTGCTATTCTGTTTGGAAATTTTTGCTAAGCGCAAGGTAATGAGGGATTTTTTGCAGTTAATTTCTAGGAGCTTTATCGTTTTGTCTTACACCTTTAGGTCAGTGCCCTATTTGGAAGTGGTCTTTTTACACGGTGTGATGTAGCGATTAGTTCCATATGGCTATATCGTTCAGCCAGCACCTTTTGTTGAAAAAGGAAAACTAATTTCCCATGCCAAACTGTCATAAATCAGGTGTGGGTCAGTATTTGGACTCTGCTGTCTCTCCTTGTGCCAATACTTGATTATCTTAATTATCGTATCTTTATTGTTTTATATCCAGTCATAGAATTCCTCTAACTTTGTTCTTCTGTAACATTTTGTTGGTTATTTTGACTCTTGACGTTTCCTAATGAAGGCTAGAATCAACTTGTCAATTTCCACAAAATCAACCTTCTGAGGTTTTGACTGGAATCACTTTAAATCGATAGGTTGATTTGGGTCAATGTGTCATCTTTACAACTTCGAGCTTTCCAATAGATTAACATGATATATTCCTGCATTTATTTAGTTACTATTTAGTTTCTCTCAAAAACATATAATAGTTTATAGAACATGAGTTTACCCATCTTCTGTAATATTCCTAACTATTTTGATGTATTTTATGCTATTATAAAATGGTATTGGTTTTTAAAATTTGATATTTGATATATTTTTTCCTAGAATATAGAATACACATTATTGTGTACAATGATTTTACAGCCAGTGAACTTATTAAAGTTCACTTGTTCTAATAGTTTGTAGATTAGTTTGAATTTTCTACTTATGCAGTCATATTGTAGGAAAATTAGTATTTTACTTCTTCCCTTCTATTCTCATTTAATTTAACTTTCTGTTCACTGGCTAAGATCTCTTCTCTTATATCATATGGAGCAATATCACTATTAGCAGGTACCCATTTCTCATTGCTGATTTTGGGGGAAAGCTTTTGATAATTCACCATTAAGAATTATTGCTTTAGGTTTTCTGCAAATAATTGTTATCAAATTATATATTTTCCCTTCTATTTTTGATAAGTTAAGTTTTTTTTTTAATCATAAGCTGAATTTTATCAAATGCACTTTATTTATTTGTTGATATTTTTCTTCTTTATTTTGTTCTTATGCTTATCATAAGTAAACTGTGATAATCAAATGCTAAATCAATTTTACATTTCTGGCATATATATATTCAAGTTCTTTGGGATAGGTTAATCTTTTTAATCATTAGACTTTTTGTTAATGTTTCTGTTTTGTTTTTTATATCTATGTTAGTAGAAGATATTTATCATAAAATTCTTGTCAGATCTTAGTGTAAAGGTTGTTTTGACCTCATAAAAAGAGTTGGGGTGTGTTCACTCATTTTCTTTTGTCTGAAAAGTTTATGAAAAATTGGTATCATTTTTTGTTATGAAAGTATTTTCTTTGTAAATTCTTTTAAAATAATTTTTACTGGATTTTAAAGACTTTTTCTAAAATATCTCTCATTCATTTATTCATTCATTTAGCAATATTTACTTAATATTTATTACTTGATTGATGAAACCAAATGACTTAGAGATTTTAATGCCATCTTATGTGTTGAAAGTAAGCACTGCTGAATTTAAGGTCCATTTTGAATAGAAAGCTTTTCTCCTATGGTTGTACTTTGCATTCAGCAATGGAAAAGAAAAAATTTAAATACTAGGCACTTTTTGTCTTTCCCAAAGCAAAATAATCTGTTGCACTTTAATTGTAAAAATACTTTCAATAAATTAATTTATTAGAATATCAAACTGTAAAAATGAACATGCCTGTTTTTATTTATCACTAGAGAGGAAAGTCAAATGTATTGACTTAAATGTGCTATAGAGTAGAGCAACCTCAAATCTTTTGTAATTATAGTTAGTCATGTCCTCTTGAGATCCATTTTAGGAAACTGAATCTGTACATCATTCTCATTCTCTACTTTTACATTCTTAAAGGCATTGTTGCATGTCAGTTTCTATTTCCTGTTACTATTACTTTTTCATGGGGTCTAAATATACTAATGGAAACTCAAAGTATTTCTCCCTTGTTGGTTTTTGATTTCCCAAATATCAAGAGAGACTAAAAATGGATTTTTCTGACAACTCACTTTTTTTTTTTGGTGAAGACTGCATTCTTTTGGCTTTTTAAAAGTAATCTGTAAAGGAACTTTTCTCTGCAGTCAAACTAATAGCAAAATTTTAGAGGAGTGATTAATAAATCGAAGCTGTCTATGAACTCTATATTTGTATGTGGCTTTCAATTAGTTTAACAGGCAAAACCAGAATAAAAGGTAATTTTGTTCATTGTGGTTGTCATTCTGATTACATATGTCATTTGCTTGGTTTTGATGGTTTTATTCATTTTTGGGTCGGTAACATAATCTTCCTACAAACTATAAACTAATGGCATAGGTAGCTATGACTTGTGACTGGCTCTCAGAAAGACCCACCCATTTTGTTTATATCAACATACTAATTTAAACAAAAAATATAATATTTCTTATATTTATTTCCTTGATTATACATATTTTTAGTGCCATGGACACTTTATATTTTAATATTATCTGAAGAGACAGCATGAAACTTATTTACCCTTAATCCTGTAATTGGCATTTGGGTTGAGATTTACTGGTTCCTGTTTCCTCATTTTGTTTCATTAACTTTCCCATTGATCCTGACATTAATTGGTAAATTTTAGCATTTTATTTCTTAAATACATCCTCTTTTTTGTAAGGTTAGACTAAATCGTGATGGACGACAATGATAATTGGTAATTTGAGAAAGTGATTTTAATAGTCATGCTTCGTCTTTCTGTGTTGCTGTGTAACAAGTCACACCGAAATTCAGTGGCTTTAAAAGAGTACTATTTGCTCATGTATTCTTAGGTCAGGAATCAGGAGTGGCTTGGGTTCTAATGTATCCACCAGGGCAATGGTCTTTGGGCTCCACTTGGGGTGGATCTACCTGCCTCCAAGCCCCCTCAAATGCTCGCGGGTAGGATTTACTCATGAGCTGTGGACCAGAGGCTTCCCTCAGTTTCTTGTTATGTGGTCCCCTCCACAGGAAAGCTTATGACATGGCTCTTGGTTTCATCAGAGTGACCAATAGAGGGGGCAACAGAGAGAGTACTGGCAAGTTGGAAGTCCCATTTCTTTAGAACCTAATTTCAGTCACTTTTGCAATCTGATAGTTTTGAGGATGATACTAAAAAAAAGAACTAATTATTGAGAAGGCAGTGGATGTGAGCATAAAAATGCCCTAATTTACTGTGTAATTTTTCAACCTTCCCTTCTTCTAGGTACTCATATATTATGAAGTACTTATTAGTCAAAATCATAATCATTTGAAAAAGATTGCTCTGGTTTAGGTGAGAAAGGGAAAATATGGGGAAATTACTGTTTTAAAATAGATGCCTTTCTAATTTTGGATTTTCTCTGGTTTCTAAGTTTTCCTGGCTCCAGAATGTACAAACAAATACCAGCCTCTCTCCTATCTAATATAGATTCGTTATTATTTATTACAAGGGTACAAAGTAGAGATTGACATTTTAATTATTAGGGTAGAGATATTTCAAAATAGCAGGCGAGAAGGTTTGGTTTACTCAGTATTAGAGTGGAAGTCTCATTTGTCCTTGGAGAAGATGAATTTTCTAACTGTTCAAATGTTTTGTGTTACGGAAACTGCAAATGCGTTTTGCTAAATTCTTTACCCTTAAGGTTTAGACTCAAGAGTAATTTAAAGGAAATTCCATCCATATGTTTATAATTTAATACGTTAGGCTAGTTTTTTCTTTTTCCTTTTTTCTGTATTTGATGTCCAAGAACCCTCTTAAGCTGCTGCTTTTAGGACTCTTTTAGCAAGATTAGACTAAGTCACAAATGAAAAATTTTTGTTTGGAATTCAACATCAATGATATATAAACTCTGACCAATACCAAGAATGTTTCTCATTTTGAATCTAAATGCCATAAATACAGATTTGGAGATTACTCAGTGGCATTGAAAGACATTGAAAATAATCCTGGTTAATGTTAATTCAGAGTCAATAAGTTTTCTTATTTTTAAGTTGTACTTTATTTGGAAAATTGATGGTGTTCTTGGTAAATCTATAAAATTTCTTTATCTTACTGTTGAATGAGAGCGAACTATTTCAACCTCATGTCTTCATCTACTCTACCAGATCTATTAAACAATTTCTAAATGCCCGGGCTTGTAATTTCTAGGTCCTGCTCTTTTTTTTTAATCATAGCATAAACCATGCTTAGTAAACATGCTTGATTTGGATGTTAAAATGTAATAATCTTAATGTACGCCAGTGATTGTTAATTTATAGTTTGCAATAAAATGAACATTAATCGAGGATATGATAATCTATGGAGACATTTCATATTTTTAAATCAGAAAAAAAGACTTTATAAGCATGTGACATAAACCTTGGAAACAATAAAGACATGTAGAAATTCATATCCAAAAGTCAGAATTAACTATGAATTTCCTTTAGTTTTTTTGCTCCTGTATAATAATAGTGAAAATGGATCAATCAGAAACGTGATTTGACAGGGAGGAATTATTTTCTCCAACTGCTGCTGACATTCCTGTATACACATACTCAAAGTTTATCTCAATCTTTAAAGAATAATATTAAAATAATATACAACTGGGCTAAAATATATATGTGTGTGTACTGTGCGTATATGCGTGTGTGTACATTGTGTATGTGCACACACACCCCTACATACATGCATATACGTGTGTGGTATATATTTTTTGAGGTGGCTTGGGGAAGGCACTGAAGCCTCATTCCTTCATTTCCCCTCTTTTGAACAAGCGACTTAATGTTGTGTCCACAGAGGAAAACGAGGCTCCCACGGGGCGTCTTGTTCCGAGGGCATGGATGGAGTGTTGGCATCACTACGTTCCTTTCCGCCCAGTCCTCCTGGACTTCAGGTTGTTGTTTTATAAGAAACACGAGAAGGTGGTCTCAGCTGCTAAATTCTGTAGCCTTCTGGATGGTTTCATGGTTTGAAAGTAAACTCTTAGCCTTTTAAAGTANTAAACATCTATGGAGACATTTCATATTTTTAAATCAGAAAAAAAGACTTTATAAGCATGTGACATAAACCTTGGAAACAATAAAGACATGTAGAAATTCATATCCAAAAGTCAGAATTAACTATGAATTTCCTTTAGTTTTTTTGCTCCTGTATAATAATAGTGAAAATGGATCAATCGGAAACGTGATTTGACAGGGAGGAATTATTTTCTCCAACTGCTGCTGACATTCCTGTATACACATACTCAAAGTTTATCTCAATCTTTAAAGAATAATATTAAAATAATATACAACTGGGCTAAAATATATATGTGTGTGTACTGTGCGTATATGCGTGTGTGTACATTGTGTATGTGCACACACACCCCTACATACATGCATATACGTGTGTGGTATATATTTTTCGAGGTGGCTTGGGGAAGGCCACCTTCATTCCTTCATTTCCCCTTTTTGAACAAGCAACTTAACATTGTGTCCACAGAGGGAAACGAGGCTCCCACGGGGCGTCTTGTTCCGAGGGCATGGATGGAGTGTTGGCATCACTACGTTCCTTTCCGCCCAGTCCTCCTGGACTTCAGGTTGTTGTTTTATAAGAAACACGAGAAGGTGGTCTCAGCTGCTAAATTCTGTAGCCTTCTGGATGGTTTCATGGTTTGAAAGTAAACTCTTAGCCTTTTAAAGTACTGTGAGACCGCACACTTTGCTGTGGTGTTGGGGTCAGGATGCTGATGCTTATCTTGAATGTTTGTGAAAGAAACAACTTGGTGTCGTGGCTATAGCTGTGAACTTTGAGATGGACTCTCTCAATGAAGCCCTGTTTCTGCCACGTGTCAGGTTCTCTGGCGTTTGTCCAGGCACCCATGCCTACCTAATAGAATTTCTGTAAGCATCATGTACACGAAAAGTGTCTTTAAAATGGGTATATTATGTAGTTGTAAAGAGTTATTATACCTGGAGGTCGATGCTTGAAATTCTACATTTTATCCTTAGTTTAAACTTTAAGCACCTCTTAAGATCGAAATACCCAGACCAGGAGAACACATTGAAATCCAGGGACCTGAAGGAAGAGCGTTCTGCT
>NW_024340849.1:5406649-5903462 GCF_902729225.1 Pteropus medius | reverse complement strand
GAGCGCGCGCGCGAGAGAGAGCGCGCGAGCGAGCGCGAGCGAGCGCGAGCGAGAGAAGTATTAGTAGGCATCTCAATCGTAGTAATATTGAGAGGCATGGTGCTGGTTTCTGCAGGATCGAGGCAGTGAAGGTGGAAAGAAGCACATGGATCTCGGAAGTAACGGGAAGAAAGGAGATAATAGAGCTTGCCGAGGAGATGTGGGTCGGAGAAACTGGGTATTTGACTTGAGCTGTTGCATGGACGGTTATGCCATTGACTGTGATGTTAACGACAGGGAAAACTTTGCAGAGGACTGGGGACCAAGAGTTTGATGTGGTCAGTTTGTTTAAGGTTGAGATAGAGATTCCCATCAGACATCAGAATGAAGATACAGAGAATATACTACATTGTGTGAGTGCAGAGCCCAAGGGAGATTGAAGGACTGGAGACAGGACTTTGGCCGTCAGTGGCAATGATTTCTATTCGTGTCATCAAGCTTCACACTCTCCAGTGTGTAAAGAGGGGCGGCAGGGAGGAACAAAGCAGAAGAAGCAGCTGGAGGCAACAGAATAATCAGAAGAGTGTGGTGATGAGGTAAACACATGTGTTTAAAGAGCAAGGGGTTTTCAGCTGTTTTGAATGTGGCTGAGGTCAAGTTAGGCAAGGATGAAGAAAAGAATTTGTGATTTGGTGAGACTGAGGTCATTCGCGATGCTGGCCAGTGGGATTTCTGTGGAGTGTCTGTCCCTCTCTGCCGTGAAATGAGTTGATGAGAGGAGGGGCGTGAGGACATGAAAGCAGTGAAAATCGACACGTTCGATAAACTGTCTCTTTTGTCATGAGACAGAGAAATGGAGCATCGCTCGGTGGGGAGGTGGTAACGATGCAGTCGCTTCGGTGTGCTGAAGGGGACGATCCAGTGGAGAGGGAGTACTCACGTGGTACCCTCGAAACAACTCCATTACAAATCTATTCATATCCTCATTTTACAGGTGATAAAACTTTTTCACGTAGGTTAATTAAGTTTCTAAGGTCACAAGACGGTAAATGACAGAGCAAGAATTTGAACTCATATCCATGTGGTTTCAAAGTCCGATCTCCTTTCACTATGTCCTCTGTTGTAGGCTGAGTACTAACCCCCGTGAGATGCCCACGCCCTAACCTGTGGAACGGTAATGTGTGCCCTTGTCTGCTAAAAGAGATTCTGCGGGTGCGATTAAGTTAAGCGTTTTGAGATGATTATCTGGGTGGGCCCAGTGCGATCAGAAGGGTCCTTACAAGGAAAGAGAGGAAGGTCAGTGTTCGGAGTAGGACACGTGAGGATGGGAGCACAGGGATGGAGAGATGCGATGCAGGCTCTTGGAGCCGAGGAATGCAGGTGGCCTTTAGAAGCTAAAAAGGGCCCGAAAATGGATTTCCCTCTCAGAGCTTCTGGAAGAAACCATTCCTGCCTACGCCTTGATTTTAGCCCAGAGAAATTTATTTTGCACTTCTGCACTTCAGAACTGCGATATAATAAATTTGCGTCGCTTTAAGCCATTAAGTTTGTACTTTTTTGCTACAGCAGCAATAAGAAACTAACACACCTCCATTACCGTGTTAATTATTTGCAGATTTATCTGTTGTTCCTTAGCTCAGGTTAAATGTGTTTTATCATGACAGTGTCTAAAGATTATACTGAAGAAATAAATTTAATACTAATTTCTATATTTAAAATATTACTTGGCCATCAAGACAAGGATGACAGTCTTACAAGACATCTTGGTGGGTATTTTGAAACGTCTGAAGATTACCATGGCAAATGTTTTGGGCACCAGGCCCTCGGTGGCCCTTGACAAAGAATAACTGCAAATCTAAGATTGCCATGTTGTCTGTTGAACTCTGGGGTGGAGGGGGCATAACTTCTTTAAATCTGGTCTTTCTCTTGTCTGGAAAAAAAATACCTATTTGCCCCATCTTTTCTAGATAGTCTCTATAGCATTCGATGAACCAATAATCTTGTAATTTGGGGCAGTTGGGCCTTTTAAGGACTTTTTCTTCAATCTGATTTATAATTCAAAAGGGTGGATTTAAATCTCTTCCAACAATATGGACATAGCTCTTTACACTGATAGTTAAAATCCAGATCATACATAAGAAGTAAAACTTAAGAAACAATAGCATGTGTGCTTTGTATCAATATTGCTTTGCTTTAGTAAGATGTAGGGTGGATGAGGAAAAGTGTTTGGAAATATGCGTAGGAATAGCTCATGAAAGTCTAAATACATTATAACATTGCTGCTTCTGATTAATGTATTTTCTCTTAGTTTTATAATGTGAGATACATTTTAGCCAATTGGGATTATTCATGTAAAGAATGTATTCTTAAAGACTTTAAGAATAAATTTTTCTGTTAAAATATTTTATAACTGCTTTTCAAAAGTAAATATGACAATCATTCAGGCTGTATTCTCCAAACTTAATTATTAAGCTTGTGAAATCTTCCCAGAGAGCTAGCACGGAGTAGTGTGGCCACTTTGTACATTCCATCAGATGGGTGTGAAAAAATATTCCTGAATCATACTGACATCAGAGGGCTTTCTCTTGTTCGATACAAAGTGTAACCAGCTTTGTGAAGCATTTCTGACTTAGCCTCATATGTACTTTAAGAGCAAGTGTGAGTGGGGTAAGTGGCTTAGGAATTTTGCTGAAGAAATGCGTTGGAAAACTGGGGTAGTTTGTGGTTTCCACTGAAACTCGAAGTGAACATAAATATTAGAAACTGATGATGAATCTAATATTAAAGAAATCTATAATCTTAACAAATAGCTTTTAAGTAAAAAAATAAGAAGCAGAACCCTCCCTCTTAACAATGCCTGGAGTGGAACTGAGGTAGGAATTATTTCACAGGATAGTTTGCTCTCACGTTGTAAATTAAAAATAATTATAAATTTGAGTTGTTGGCTATATGGTCCTCTGGACTTTAATTTCTTTTTAATTAGTACTGATGGACACAGTTGCATTGTCCTCTATGTGATTTAATCTCTATGAAATGACACAAAACGATAGTTATATAGCAATGTAAATTCCAGATTCAAGGTCACCTGTCCAACTTTGCACAGTGATGGAGTCCTTGATGTGAGCAGGTTTTCACAGTGTTTTTTTTTTTTCCGATAAAATGTGCACTCTGACCATTTAGCCACCTGGAAATAGTAGCGAGATTATTTTATATGAAAATAAAGTTTGACAGGGCTCCAGGGTCCCACCACAGCTAATACTAATTTTGTTTTTGGTGTATGTTCTCAACAAATGTTTTGGCTTATTTATTTGGCGTTATTAAGTTGGATTAGATTGCATTAGAAAATTAGGATAGTTTGTGGTTTCATTCACTGAAACCTTAAAATAAACATAAATATGAAGGCATGTTGAAGAATTCAACAAGTGTCAGGCTTCCAAACAAATAGCTATTAAATAGCATAGATTTTATATATACTGTTAGAAAAAATATACTTAAGCTATGAATTTAGATTTTAAATAAGATATCCTTATGTCTTAATATTTGTTCACTGGTAAGATATTTGAGAATTATTTTTAGACAGAATTTCCTTGAACCTTGTTGGCACCCCCAAGAAATACGCAAGCATAATTAAATTTTGTTATATCCTCCAAGAAATTCTAGATTATCTGAACTTAAATTTGTACTTGGCAAGCAAAGCACTATAAAAGCTTCAAGATGATCAGCTTGCCAGAAAAGAGAAATTTTATTTTTCCAAGGCTCATTACAAATTATACATTGGCACTTTATAAAATGGATTGTGGATTGTGGATTTTGGATCTTTCTGTATTCCTTTTTCTTTCTTTTTTTTTTTTCATATCCCAAAGAAGTCCGAGTGATCACTTTCTACCTTTAACCTGTAAGGTAGTGTTTTTCTTCTTCAAGCACAGGAAACAGGGCTGCTGTCTGAGAATGGTAGCAATAATATCAAGATATAACTTGGAAGTATTATTATGAAATAGTTTATTTTAAGAGAAATGGGATTAATTTTTGTCATTGAGCATTATCTAAGAAAAATATTACTTCTCTCAAATGCTTTACTGAAAACCTATATTCAAGAAAAAGACATCACATCGATTTGAAGCAGTGGCACGTGGCTTCAATTTTAGGTAATAGTGAGAAGTTAAAGAGATAGGTAGCAGGGAAAAGTCAGCTACAAAAAGGCTGGGCTTATCATCTGAATTCCATGCCCAGTTTTTAAAATAACTTCTATCTGATCAGGTAATGCAATTTACAGTTTAGTAATAACTCTTGGCAAACAAATACATTTGCTTTTAAATGTTTACATTTATGCTTATCTTACACGACAATGCTTTTGAGAAATAAAGTATCTAAGTTTTAAATAATTGGCAACATGTACAAATTTATTTTATATTATTTAGTTGCCTTCTTTGTGCAAGTATTTCCTGCCTCTGTATGATTCTAAAATCTCACATTCACAACAGCAAACACAGACTATAACTGTCCGTATAATTTGCCAAAGTGTACGGGTTTTTTAATGTAATACTTAACCATGGGCAAAATTGGAACTATCTAGAAGTGAAGTCATAGAGCCATTCACTATAATTGTTTCACTTACTTCATTGTCACAAGGGCAGTTTTCACATTTATTTCGTGTTTTCTTGCAAAGCAGTCCTAAAAATACATTATTTTTTTTCTGCTTTAGACACATACAAAATGCATACATTTTTATACTAATCCTTTGTGCATGCTTGACAGGCCACATTTTAAAATACAATATGTTTTTTTTTTTCCCCTGAGCATTAAAAACTGATCACTTTTTTCCCTCTTTTTATCAGAGTGTATGGTGTCACATCTATAATAACAACTGTTCCTTTCCATTATGTTTTGAATCCATAGTAATCTATTTGCTTATGGCTTTTATTAACATTATTGTATACGTATTAGAAGTCTTAGAGGCTCCTTGGGAAAAAAAAAACTAAGAAGTTTCATTTAGAATTCATTTCCTATAGGTTAATGGAAAGCAATAAGTATAAACAATAAAACAAAAGCCCTTTGGACCCTTTTTTATTCTTCCCCCATAGTGCAACTTTTGCCAAAAATGCTTTTATTTCTGGTCTACTTCATTCTTCAGATAATACATAAGACGCCACTTCAGAGAGACTTCTCTAAGAATGTAGGTATGTACTGAGTCACAGTACACTGTTTATTTCTTTCAAAGACAGTTGAAATTTATGATTGTTAATTTGATTTATCACTTTGGTTTTTCGCAAGGTGCCAAGTTAGCCAAAGCCATGTCTTTTTTGTTCACTATCCAGAGGAGGCAAAAGGCGGATTTCCCACTCAGGTGTAGGGCCTTTAAGGGATGGAGGACAGGCATTGTGGGTCTCACTAGTTGCTTGCTCCCTGAAGGATGAGAAGCCGGGGGAGGGGTGCATGGGGACAAGGGGCAGAGCTCCTGCATAGCCATTGGATTGCACCACGGATGTTGCTGAGGCCAGATTTGGGTGAGCAGTGGTCTCAGCGGGGCGGCTGAAGGGTGGGACATGGACGCAGAATGGCAAGGCCATTTGGAGGAATGGGCAAGCCCCAGGCTGAGCAGTTTCTTAAGCTATGACGAGGAGATTGAATCTGCTCAAAGTGCCACGTCAGGATCAGTTGACTAATCGCAGTGTGATTTATTGGGAAATACTCGAGCATAAAAATATTCAAAATGGAAGGCCGCCAGATATATTTATGAAATAATCTGAAAGATGATCTCACTATAGTGAAAATAGATATTTTGAAGCTGTAGATTTTTAATATGATGAGGCAGTGGCTCTGGATTCAAATTTCCTTAATTCCCAGCTGGGTTGACCCCCTCCAAGTGTAGGATTTGGGCTGGTTACGTTAGAACCCCAAGCCCCAGTTTCTCGTTTTTTGGATGGAGATAATGGTACTGAATATCTCACTGAATAATATTAAATGATATGAAATTGAGATTATACCTTTATTAAATGAAATTCAGAACTTTTTTTGTAAACTTTATGTATTGCTCTTCCTGTTTTTTAATTACACCATTTCTCTTTCAAAAGAGAGAAAAGAAACCGGAAGAATTAATACAGTATTCTAAGGTGACATATTAGTGACTTTTATAGCATGAGGAAAACTATCATTTTGCCTAAGAGACTGCCTGGGTCAGCTAGTCTGCGGGCATTTCCCTATTTCATGGTCACGTGATATTTCCGTCTCCTTTTATAAATAAGGATGTGAGTCAAAGGCAGTTTATGCAGTTTGTTCTAGATCATCTGTTTAGAAAGTGGCAAACTCAGAGCTGGAACCAATAGAGTCTACAGTCCAATGTTAACTTACATATTAACCTCCTCTTTAGTGAGGAATAATGTGTTTAGTAATACATATTATTTAAACATTGTATACCCACCAAATTGTTTTTATTTGGTTATGTACTGCATCAAAAAATACTTGCAGGAATCATGATACCTGATCGTGTGAACAATTTTAACAGCTTTACTGAGGTGTGATTAATATAAAATACTGCACGTATTTAATGCATACGATTTGCTAAGTTTGGGATATAAATGTACTCATGAATCAAGGTAATAAATATCCATCACCTCCCAGCATTCCCTTGTGCCCCACCCCCACTTTTTGTGAAAATAATGCAAAAATCCGAATAAGAAGAGTCAATAGCAGAAAACTATTTTTTTCACACATCTAAGGCTTTGTGGTACAGCCACTGACAGATACTTTTACAGTCATCTGAAATAAAACATGAAGTGTATGAACATATGTATAGGGAAAATGAATGATTTAATAAATACACATGAGGATTAAATATACCCACTACACTTGCTTGAGAAACACTTCAGAATAGGAAATAACTATTCTAGTTCAAGGACTGCATGATTAAACCCAACTCTATTCTGTATAGTCAGATGTGTAAAAAACACACAGCTAATTGGTAGGCAAAATCTCAATGTACCAGAATCCAATTATATAGTCTTCAAAACACTAGTGAAATAAAACTTAATGTGACATTTTTAAAGACATTATAATTTTATGGTGCTGATTTATTTTGAAAAATGGCAAGGATAAATTTAATATGCTGAAATAAATTTTTGTCTTCATTTCGGAATTTTAACTAAAAGGAATAATTCATTAAGTAGCAAATAATGAGTATGTATATGAAAATATATATAATATTTAATGTGCTTTTAATTAAAAGTTCCTTTTGTTCTTTTATTTTATTTTTTTTAAATATTTGTCTTGGTTTACTGGTTTTCCAAGAAATTTGATCATTTATAGTTTCATTGCCCTCTAAATTACAGGATAGAAGGGAACAATTACTCCAAATCAGCATTAATTAAAATATGATTGGACATACACCGGTGCTAACAAAAATAATCACAACAATGAAACCATACTACTGTCATAAGTATTATACTAAGGAGTGAATTTGTTTGGCACCTCTACAGAACACTTGTTAAAATGTGTTCTTTTTTTCTACAACCAAAAACGATATACATTTAATATCATATAGTCTCTTCTTGGTGAATAGAGACTTATTTTGTAAGCTGTTGGTATAATGAAACACTTTCAGTTGGTTACATGGATGGTTTGTAAAGAGATAGTTTCTGATCTGTAACTATGTAAGAGCAAATGAAAAAATGAGAGGAATTAATGTCATAAAATGTTATTTACATCAGAAAATCTCATTTGATAATAAAAAGGGTAATCTTATACACAGAGTTTTGTTAATTTGTAGATTAACCTATTATTTTAAGCACTTATTATAAAGATTTCAATTGCTATATCCTCAATATAGCAACATTGCTATATTGAATAAGTGATGAATGTGATAAGAGTTTGCATTTACCAATTAATTTGCCTTTTGCTGTTTTATGTGGAAAGCTGTTTTTATTTCCTTTATAAAGCGTTGAAATTGCTAAGACTCTGCTCGGTGTTATCCATGCTGTGAAGATTCTTTATGTCTAGGAGACAGTTCATCACGTGTTTAGTTTTGCTCTTAGAGAATCTCATCCATACCAGCATTAGGAAGCTAACACCGATGTGACCCATAATATGTACTAAAAAAGATCGATTGAATCAAGATAGTTCATACTGTGGATGATGATGATGATGATGATGATTTTTATTATATGCGTTATCTCATTCTTTGGACTAAAAAATCTTTAAGGACAAAGATCATGGGTTATTAAAAACATTTTGTTTATAAAACATATAATATTAACCATAGTAGGAGTTAATTCATGTATTAGGTATCCATTTGACTGCAAGTAACAGAAAACTCACTGACCATAGCTTACGTAGACACAGGGAGTCATTCTCACAGAGCAAGGAAACCAGAGGTATGCATTCTGGGTTTCACGTAGAATCCAGTCATTAAATACTTTTCCTCTTGCTGTTCTGACTTTTAAAATGCTACAGGGTGGCCGTTACACTCACCTTCTTCCAGACTCATGTCTTTGTTCAGGCAGGAAGAAAACAGAGGAAAAAGCATTTCTCATTCTGATGCTTTCAAATTTTTGTAGATGGGACACTTCTCCATCAGACCTTCCCTTCACCTCTCATCAGTAAACCAGGTCATATGCTACCTTGAGACCAGCGAATGGTCAATGAAACAGAGATCATTTTGGAAGATTTAGACCAATCATGGTTTAGCCCCTGGGGCTGGGACAGAGGCTTATCCTCCCAGAGATCAATAGATTCTATATTCTACCTGAAGCTTTAGTTAGCAGGGAAAGAGGGGGCCATTGAGTAGTTAATGGACAGTATTTGTTACATAAATACTACATGATAGAATCGATTTGTTAAAATGAATTATTTCTGTCATACGCTGTCTCCACTTGCATCTTGGTATTTTTATTTGTCTTTGTTTAGCAAAATTCAATATGAGCAATTTCTGTTTCTTCGAGGATAATTACAAATGCATAAATTCCTCTATATTTTTAGTTATGCTGGAAAAGAAAATATGCAATATTGAAAAGATACATCATTTTTATCAACTTTTTAAAAATGTGAGTCTTGCTCTTATCGTTGCAAGGGAAATTCAAATGTCAATTATGTTTTTTTTTTTGTCTTTTCTTAGGCCTGAAAAGACAAATATGAATTTAGATTCCATCTATCGGTTAATCGAGGAAACACAAATTTTCCGTGCCCCGCGGCAGTCAGCAGTTCAAGCACCTTGTGACGCGGTCGCAACTGTCTCATTCCCTCGGGAGGCCTGTCACTCTTGTTTGCCCCTGTACGGGCTGCAGCCTCGTGCTGCTCACGACGTCTGTGCCCGCTCGTGCACCGCCAGTGACTGGGACATCTGCGAGGAGCTCCGGTTGCGGGAGCTGGAGGAGGTCAAGGCCAGAGCCGCTCAGATGGAGAAGACCATGCGGTGGTGGTCGGACTGCACCGCCAACTGGAGGGCGAAATGGGGCCAAGTTCGGGCCGAAAGGGACAGTGCCCGGGAGGAAGGGAGGCAGCTCAGGGTGAAGTTAGAGATGGCCGTGAAAGAACTGAGCGCCCTGAAAAAGAAACAAGGTTTGCCGCGTCCAGCGGGGGCATCGGGGGGCAGAGTCACCCAGGATCTGAAGTGTCCCAGTTTCCCAGGAGTGTCCTGTGCACACACAGAGCAATGTCAAAGGGGCTCACAGACGTGCGAGTCTATCAGTGAGTGTTTGGTAAAGAGAGAACTTCCTGCGAAGGAGATCGCAAATAGTAAGGTGAGGAGAAAGCTCACAGAGGGATCTGGAAATTGTGGGCATGTTAGAATGCCTTCCATCATGATGGGCAGGAAGGGGGAATCATAACCCGGATGGTGACTGTGGCTTCAGCAGCAGAAATTAATTTTCACACAGTTCTAGAGGCCAGAAGTTTGAGATCAAGGTGCCAGCAGGGTTGGTTTCTTTGAGGCCTTTCTCTTTGGTTTATAAATGGCTGTCTTCTCCGTGTGTATCCACGTCCTTCTTCTTAAAAGGACACCATCATTAGGCACACCTCATTTTAACTTGACTACCTCTGCAAAGACCCTGTCCCCAAACACGGTCACATGCTGAGGTACTGGGTGTTAGGATTTCACCATATGAATTTCGAGGAGACAAAATTCAGCTCATATTGGTGACCTTATGAATATATTTTTAAACAAAAATTAACCCAGCATTTATGTGAATGAAAATATTTGGGAGATTTCACTCCATTTATCCTAATTATGTCAATAATATAAATTATCCGTTCAGTAGTTTAAACATTTCCCAAGATTTGGGGCTCTGGCCCCAGAATTAATTCCTGTAGGATGCATACCACAGGCAAACACCTTTATGGAACGCCTCACACAGCCTACTCTGGGAATTTCTTGGTATACTTAGAATCATGAAGTTCCTGAAAATTCTGCAGCAAATGAACTTGAAAACTATTTAACAGTTATCCAGGAACCACTCCCCTCATTCCTCCTCCGCTTTTAACCTGGTAAATACTATTAACAACACATGGAACGTACTTTGGGAAACTTGAAGAATTCATGTTACCACTTTTCATAGTATCAGTTTGTATTGTTATCTCTATCTAATTCCATCTCTGAAAACATAAAATTGCTCTTCTATAGTTCCATCTAAAATTTTAAGCCTTTCCATAATGTATTGAAGTTATAAATATAACCTAAATTTCATTGTAAATGAAAAATTTTAAAAGATTGCAACAATGTAATTACTCATGCTTATTTAGTTTCATGTTTATTTTATTTTTTAATACTAGTTAACTTTCAATTGAGGCTGTTCCATCGTCTACATCTTTGGGAAAATGTTATATATTCTCAAAATTCAATTGTATTGATGTCTGTATTTTAATTTAATGATGGAGATAAGGGAATGTAGCTCACATAAGTTACTCTGAATGTACTAATTATTTATTATTACAAGTAAGAGACACCACATTTGAGAATTCTCTTCATGTATATTTTGCTGAGAAATTCTTGGTATCTTGGGACTTCATCTGGAATACCTTTGTATCATTAATGTCAAGAACAGATCATACATAGTAGATATTCATTAAAAGTTTGTTTATTTAGGAAAAAAAATATAGTTAAAATTCCTGGTGATGGTAGCGAAGTATTGGCTATTGAAAAAGCTTCAATTAGTTGTTTTTATTTTGACCAATTTTCCTGCTAACTCTAAGCCTAATGAGAAAGATACTTGTGTATGAAAGCATTATCTTCCCACAATATTTTCCAAGGAGAACAACACATGTGTTATTTTATTGTTTTTCAAAATAACATACATAATAACTTAATTTTTGAGGGAATGAAGAGATGAGTCATACTAGTAACCTAACATCCACATACTATTTTAAAAATAAATACTAAAAATGAAACATCATTAAGATTTTATTTGAACTTGGCTTTATCTCATTTTAAACCCACAAATCAGGATAAATTTAAACTATAGACAAATATTTATAGAATGAGTTTGATAAAGTTTAGGAATTATAAGATTTTGATGCAGTGTGCTGTTATGATAAATGATACTCATATGTATTAAAATGTCTCATTAAATTCTATTTGATCTTTAACTAGTGATCTAAAAAATAGTTCAATAAATAGCTTATTAAAACATTCAAGAGTTCCTTGAAAATTCTTTCTACCCGTCCTCCAAAGATGTTAAAAAATAATCACTTGGCTTTACTTTGAAACTCTCAAGTGCCTTGTGACAAAATCAACTTTAAAGAGAAATTCATAAACTCATTAAATAATTCTTTACAGCTGTTTAAGTTTATGCAGGGCTATTTTTAGCTGAGATTAGAAAAAGAAAACTTTAAAAGTTCAAGTTGACTTTTTGAGAACTGTATTTTATTATAATAAGGTAGAACATGGAAGGAAAGAAAAACAATGGTTGAAGAACGCAATTTAAAGTTTGGCCTGAGTCATAACATTTATTTCCTTCCAAATATATGGAAATGTTATTTATGATTTTTCTACTGAGAGATTTAAAAAAATCAACAGTAACAATTGTTTTATGTTTTTTTTCCTTTCAGGAAGAAGGTTTGATTCTTGACCCATTAAGATTAAATGAAGAGATGAAACTCAATCCTGATCATCCTAATTTATTCAAGAATGGTGGGTCTGAAGACTGTACGGTGAAACCTGGATTAACGCTGCAGGCGGTGAACCTGCCTTTGGGGAATGAAGTGCCTGAAATTTCTCCTTCGCAGGTGCATTTGGATGAGTTCCAAAAAATCTTATGGGAAGAAAGAGAGTAAGTGCTAATCGTTGTCTCCCCTAACCAAGTCTGATTTTCAGAATTCTTAAAATTGTTAAGTCTAGAAAACTGGCCATTCGATAACATATCTCACCCATGACTAGTCATGATGCTCTGATATTTAATAAATGTTATGCATATACCAACATATACTTAGAGATATTGGTATATATTTATTTTCTAAAATTTGAAGGGTAATTTATAATTTATTAGTTTTTATCATTCTTTTATGGTAACCTTGTCATCATCTCTGGTAGGTTTACCTTAATTGCATTTGAATTATTAATATATATATGGTTAAAGTAGTCAGTGTATTTTTATAACATTACAGTCAATAAAGTGAAAATAATATTAAAAACAGACAACTCACAATTTTGTGAAGTATTCATCATGGAAAAAGATACTTACTCATTGACCTTTTTTGGTATAGAGGAAAGAGCAGTAGACTTGAGATTAAGTGGCCTGATATTCATCTTGGCTTTGCCATATTCTAGCTGCATGATATTGAGTTAGCCAAGAGGGTGCTATATTCTCTTCTGTAAAACTATGGATAGCGATGCTTATGTTCCATTTTTCTATTGTTTTGTAACAGAACTTCCCAAATAACGGTTATTCAAATAACAATCACCATGTATCCCTTTATGAGTCTTGAGTGTGGCTTCGCTATGTGTGGCTTCAAAAGGGATAGCCCTAAAGCTGGAGGAGACTTGAAGCCTGGAGACTGGCCTCATCTGAAGCCTCACTCACTCCCAAATTTGGTGACAGACCTTAGTTCCCATCTCAGGCCTCAGTGGTAACACCTGCGTGTGACCCGTGTGGCTCCCTGGCTTCCTCAAGGCACAGTGGCTGTATTACCGTGAACATCTTAAAGGCATGCCGAGAAATCTATCGTATTTTAATGACCTTGCCTGAAAAGTCACATGGTACCACTTCTGCCATGCTTATTGGTGGAGACAATCTCAAAGGCCGGCTTGGGTTCAAGGAAGAGGGACACCCTCTTCAGCACGCCAAAGTCATGATGTAGTAAGAGTGTCGGAAAATGCAATCTGCCATTGCTTTCTTCACTTTTAAGCCTTTTAAGGATCAAACACAAATAATGTCTGAGAAAGTGACCACTTATATGCTATTTTTTGTTTCTATTTGAGGGAATATTTGTGGAATATTTGATGCCCTTTAAAATGTGGTCCCCAAATTTGAAAATTTTTTTCTATCTCTTTAGTTATAAAACTCTTAGTAGGCAGAATAAAAAACAAACTGGGAGTAATATATATAATTAAGTATGAATATATTTGTATATTATACAATGGTTTTTAATTTCCATTGTTTAAATGGATTGAAATAGTGATAAGTATGCACACAAGCCTTTCACAAATACTGTAAGTTTTTTATCTGTCATTTTTGTTCTGCCAGCCAGAAATTTCTTCTTAGTTTCTCTGAGATTTATTCGTACCCCTAACTTCTTTTCCAGATTCTTTGTCTATACCTCACTTTATGAATAGATTGTTATAAAACAAGCTTGTGTGTATTCAATAAATATTTATTATTCTGCCCTCAAGTATAAATTTTTAACAGAAGCAATCAACATTAGTAGAAAAGGGAATAAAACTGAATTAATTTTTAGTCCTGTATCCATATTAACAATTAATTTTATCTGTAACTGTAGGTCTCAGTCAGGTTCTAAACTCTGTTTTATTTCTTGAAGGATTTAACTTTTTACTGGCTACAGACTTCTATCAAACCCACACACAACGCTACCTCACTGACATAGTGTAATAGGAGCAACACGAAACAGCTCTGTCCTAGAGGTAGAGTCTCTCTAGGACAGAGGTCCCAGTGTGAATGATATGCACGTGATGTGTATCTTTGCTCCCTCCCTCATGCACGTACACACCTAGCCGTATACGTGACTTCCTGGGAATAAATTAACAACCGCCATACAAGTACGTCCTCCATTTCTCAGCAGCTTCAGCATTCAAACCACAGACAGGCCAAAGACGAAGGGGGAGTGAAGGCCTTTCATTGTTCTGTAAGTTCAGCTTCTTAGATTCTACAAATATACATACCAAATTTTCGTTATCTATTCATCTGTCCACGGACACTTGGGTCATTTCTCTATCTTGGGTATTGTGGACAATTCTGCAGCGAACATGGGAATGCAGCTGTCTCCTCAAGATACTGATATTTTCTTTGGATATATACTCAGAAGTGGAATTGCTGGATCATAGGGTAGTTCTAGTCTAATTTTTTGAGGAAGCCACACACTGTTTTCCATAGTGTCTGTACCAGTTTACATTCCCACCAACACGAGCTTCCCTTTGTGCCTCAGCCTCGCCAACACTTACCTCTTGGCTTTTTGATGGCAGCCATGCTAACAGGTATATATAAGCTGATACTTCACTGTGGTTTTGATCTGTGTTTTCCTGATTAGTGATGTTGAGCACCTTTTCATATACTTTTTGGTCATTTATGTATCTTTAGAAAAATGTCTATTCCAGTCCTTTGCCCATTCTTTAATTGGGTTACTTTATTTTATTCTATTTTTCGTTGTTGAGTTGTATGAGTTTCTTATATATTTTGGCTATTAACCCCCTACCAGACAGATGATTTGCAAATATTTTCTCCCATTACACAAATCGCCTTTTCATTCTGTGGATGGTTTCCTCTGCTGTGAAAAGCTTTTCAGCTGGATGTAGAGTCCCACTGTTTATTTGTGTCTCGTCGCCCGTGCTTTTGGTGTTGCCTCATGAAAATCATTGTCAAGACCAATTCCAGGAACTTTTCCCCTGTTTTCTTCCAGAAATTCTGTAGCTTCAAGTCTTATATTTAAGTCTTTCATTTGTTTTGAATTAATTTTTGTGGACTTTTGCCATTTCTTACTCTCTAGTATCTATTTTGTGTTTAGGCCATTGTCTACCTAAAGAGACAGAGTCTGTTTTTCTGCCGAGACTGGGAAAAATGCGAGTCAGTCTCTAGCTCCGTCCGTCTTGCAGTTCGAGTGCAGGCATTAGACCTGGGAGCAGCACTTCGGAGGCAGCTACCTGGCCTATTTTGCACCCATAACCCTTCCTAGGGTGGAGGATGTCAGCGGTCGTAGCCATATCTTATCTCCAGAGGAAGAAGTGGCTTCTGGTCTCCGCTGACGCCAGCCTGAGGCTCTAGGTGTTGGCGTTGCGGTCACGCTGTGCTGTCTGTGACTTAGTGGGGGCCTCCATGGGTGCCGATGGGAAGATTCTGATGGCCTTATGTTTGTGTCTTCTGGCTTCGTGGGTTCCCCATTTGCTTCTCTGGCTCTCCCAGATTTTTTTTTTTTGACCTATTAATTTCCTTTTCTGCTAAAATTAGCTAATATGAATATATTTGTTTGCCGGACCCTAATTGATCCTAGGAAAGTGTACCAGCAACAGGCAGGGAAGGCAATGGGCAGTGGGGTCTTCATAGGACCAGTTCTGTGGCATGAGAAGGGGCTTTGGTGTTCCTGGATGCATCACCTCCAAGCCTTGGTCTCTGGTCTTCCTGGACATCTTCGAGCTTAACAGTATTCTTTAAATTATCTCTTTTCTAATTAAATTAACTAAATGGCTATTTGCTGAAAGATGCTGAAAATGAAAGATGCTGAAAGACATAATTATAAATAGTTGGGAATGCAATCAGACAGTGCCAAATATTGAAAGTATACTTGGTAAAAATTATTATTCATAATAAATATTCTAAGTATTCATAAATAACAAACAAATAATAAATAAACTAAGTATACATAAATACTTAGTTTAGATTTTGGACTAATAGAAAAATAGATATCTAAATGTTATTACAAGTCAATTATTTTTGTCTGGTACAAAAATTCTACATTAATAGAACTATAAAATAATGCTGATTAGATATTTTACAATGAATTTTCACAGTTTATAAATGATTAATATTTATTTCCAAATATTAATGTTTCAGGAATTTTCACCTCTGAGAAATATTTTGTATAATCTTCCTGTTTAGATAGCTAAATTTTATGCCCAATTATTATGGGATCATGATAGTTTACAAAGTATCAAAAGATTGCATAGAAATATAATCACACTTTCCATAAAAATTATTTTGGTTTACACTTTATCTTTTATATTCTGCAAATTTATGTAGTTTAGCAATCCAATTTTTAGAAGTTTATAACATATTAAAATGCTGTATTTTTACTGATCTTTATCTTAATTTAGTTTTTTAAAAAGAATTTGTGTATAAAATATGCACTATCCTTCAGGGTAAAATTACTTTTTTTCTTTGCCTTTTTGTAGTTCAAGTACTATGATGATAGCTTAAATTTTCATTAAAAATTTAACTGTATAAGTAATCGATTATGAAAATCTCTCTAAAATATAGAATAAATTGATTAGGCCAGAAAATTAAAGATTAAAGAGTGCCCTCTGCTGCATAAATGTGAGTGTGCAATGTCCTTAAGGCTTGCATAGTCACAACATTTTTTTGATAAGGCTATACTAAAAAATATTTAAGCATCACGTTGTCATTAATTTTTATGAATTGCCTGTCCTCTCATTTCTCTGATTAAATTGTACCTTTTTACATAAAAAAATACAATATTTTTTTCAGTAAACTAATAATCAGTTTTTTTATTTAAGATACATACTAAGAGGAATAAATATATTTATTACTAATTTGCTTTAAATAAGGAGTACAAATATTAATTTTATATACTTTAATAAAATTATATTATTTTTATTTTATGAACTAGGAATACGGATGCTAAGTCTAGATATAACCTAGATATAGTTATATCTTTAGAATATACCCATATTTCTATATACACGAGATTAAAGTTAAATAAATTTATAGTTGGAAATGTTCTTGAACTTCTTATAATATCCTAGAAGGAATAGTTATCCTGGTAATTTTGGTGACCTTTTTGAAAATTAGCATTTATTCTTCAGTGATAATAAATCTTTTTTATGTTAATGTGACCTCTTTTGGCTAACATTATCATTTGATTTATTAAAGTGTAATGTTAAAATCTGGCATTGATTTTTCAGCATGTATCATTTTGAACTTGTAAATTTAAAAATTGAGACATTTTTCAAATTTTCAAGTACAATTTTTATATTCTATTTATAAATAAAATAATTCTCAAAATTAATTTTAAGGAGAAATTTATCAGTGTATGCTTCGGTATACACATCTAATTAATATCCTTTAATAAAAACTATTTATATTTTACATATATCTTAAAAAAATTTTTTTAATGCCTAAAAACATTCTCATGTTCTATTCATGTTACTCCAACAAATAATAATTCAGGAGAAAGCAAATAGAAAGTCAATTATTTTGACATGGGCAAAGCTCAATGAAATATGTTTAACCTACTGTAAAGCTAATTGACAGAATAACAAATTAAAACAGCTTTTATTCAATATTTATAATTTTTAATAAACTGAAAAAGGTTTTCTGTCATGACAATGACCATATATAAATATGAAAAATTAGGAAAATAGCATATCTAAAATTGAAGGCATTTCTACAACTATTTTTAAATCGTAAGTCTATTTCGCTTGTAATTCTTCATTTAGAATGCGTTCGTCTTTGGAAAAAGAAATAGAACGGCTGGAGTCAGCTGTGTCTCTGTGGAAACGGAAGTATGAAGAACTGAAGGAGTCGAAGGCAAGAAGCGTGGACGAGGTATGGAGACGTCCAGGGTAAAGGAATGAATGAAAGGAGGCTTTCTCCGCCCAGTGTGCGACCTGCTGGGCACAAGGCAGCAGGCTCCACAGACAAGAGGAAAAGAGGTTAAAAACTTGGATTTCCTCTGTGAGAGGAATACTGAAATTGTGTCACTAGTAGACTCAGACTTAGGCCATTAGAGATCTCGTTCCGAATAACTCATTTATATTGATCAACCACCTGACACAATGAACTGTTCATTTCAGGCACACGTGAAGGGACTGCTGAAGATGTCATTGTATCATAACAAACATCCATATTAAATAATTGCATCTTTTTCTTTTATAAAGCAGTCTGAAAATATCGATATATCCCAAGCGTATTTAGCTTCTTTTCATACTGGCCTTATCGTTGCCACTTGTTATAGTTTTCCTTTGCATTTTCATCAATAGAATTATGTCATGAACCCTTTCCATTTTAATTATTTTTGATATTCATTATTTAAACAATATTAATTGAACATATGTGCTGTACTAAAGCATTGTGCTAGATGAATATGTGGGATAGAATAATGAGCAAAGAAAAATACTAAGCAAAAATAATGACAAGCTAAATGCTCTCGAATGACTCAACATTTAGCTGATGCCTATGCGATATATATGTACAAATATATACACACGTACAAACCATGTGTGTGCCGACAGCTGTCTGAAGAAGCCGAGTGTCTAAATCAATTATGTAATCGTGTCTTAATCTGAAGCCCTCTTCCATCAGTTGTTACTTGGTGAGCTAGGTGACAATGCCTTGCAGAGACGTGGCAGAGTTCCCATATGAATGTTGCTTCAGGTTTGTTTCCAGCAAGTGATAAAGCTCAGCGTCATTAACTTAAGTTTGCTGAATTCACATGATGGGATGTTCAAGAAGCTTAGGTGCCAGCACGTGCCTTAATTCCAGATCATATGCGGGCAGCCCCATGGCATAGAGCATGGTCATTACCACGCACAAGTTCAGAAATAGTCAGCTGTGTTAGCCCTGAGGACTACTGAGATTTGAAAGGAGGAAGAGCTTTTGCTAATATTCTTAAGCAGTTATCTCCCACATAAAAATCATTTATAACAAAAAGTAATTTCAGTGAGAACCATACAAGGTTAGTCTGAGAACATTTCTCTATAAGGGGTAAATTAAAGAAAGCTAACAAACTCGATTCAGTTTACTTCTCCTTTATGGATTCATGTGAGATTGTCAGAGAGGTTCTGTTTCTAGAATACACTTTGGAGATATATATATGGTGTGTGTCTGTGTCTGCGCATGTGTGTGCATGTATATACACGCATGCATTTTTATGTGGACTCAGTATTTATATTCACAGGTAGCTAACTGAACATGATGTCTCTAGGTGTGAACATTTATAGTAAATTAATTTTATACAGGAAAAATAATTCACAACAAAAAATCTTGGTATGCTTAGAGTCTACGTGTATTTTCTCTGTAATATGATGGGCTGTAAATTTAATTGAGAAAGCTAATATTTAAGATAAAACTGGTCTTAATTTTAAAAGAAAAATGCACTTACTATATTTTGCCACTAGTGGGTAGTATAGACTTGATAATGCTAGTCTTGTAATGCTTGATATCAATTACTTATACAAGTAATTTAACATTTATGTAGCAACTGTTTTTGAAAAAGTCATGGTTTTGAGTTGGTCTGCAAAGCGATATGTATATTTTAAATGTTTAATGTTTTCTATGCAAAGATGGTATTTCTGGTATCAAATGGGAAAATGTGTATTTTGAGTTGCTTAACAAAGCTCTATAGATGAGAAGAAACGAATGTAGCATTTACAGTATAAATTGGGTCTATATTTTGATGCCCCTACAGGAATATATGTTAATACATATGTAATCCTTTAGCTAGGTCAAATGAGAATAGGGTTGTTGGGACAGAGGAAACTTCAAATTTTCTGTGGAAAATTTCTTCGACTATTTAACGTTTGAGGGCTTGTTTTAGTTAGAGGAACTGAATTTGAACAATGAATGACAGTGGCAGTGAATGAAAAGAGTTTTTATTGTAGATGATGGAAGTTAATATAAACCGAGATAAAGAAAAATGCCGTTTGAATTATTTACATGACTATTGTTTTTTAAAATATCTCTTTGCTTTTCCTTAAAAAGGAATTTGTGATATTCATAGAGCCTTTTTGATGAAATGTGATATGCACATACATTTAAATTATTTTTATGAAATATTAAGAAATGCTTAAAATATTTAAAACTGAATAAATAATAATAGTCACATGTAATTACTTACATATACTTGTTTAATTGTTTTATACTAGATGATAACAAAACAAGATTTTTATGGTACATTTAGAAGTGGCATTATAGAGTAATTATGAAGATAAAATATTCAAAGTTCTTATACAGTTGACTGACAATCAAAACCTGATGCATTCTTTGGAACCTCATATGAGGTTCCCTTTTCTTCACTTCTCAAAAATTCTCAAAACTACCTTAGCTTTCTCTGTCCTCTTCATCTACTGTACAAAAAGTATCGGATGCAAGTGTAATTCTTTTTCAGATGCTGAAACCGTTACCAGCGAATACATGTCTTGCTAGGAACTGCTGATGAAAAGCTTAGCAATTTTTAGAGTTGAAAACAGATGTGCTAATAGACCAAGATTTTTTAAAATGTATTTCAAAGTCCGGTGTGCTTTAGAGGGAACTCGTTCTTAAATCACTGACATTTAGAGAAGAATTTAATTGTAAGATCTAATAAGTATTTAAAACACAACCAAGACAATGAGTAGTAGAGATGATTACTTTTGAAATGGTATTCCCATGCTGAATTTCATACTTATTTAGTTTTTCCTTTGCAAGTCTGCTAATATTGATTTGGGATTAGATTATGCATTCCAAGTGTGCTGAAATGATCATTTTTATGAAATCTCATGATCTAGAAAATCAAATGTTCATGTAAGTAATATTGATTACAAATAATTTTTGTACCTGGCTTTAACAATAAATGACTAATTCTTTCCATAATAGATACTTTTTACCACATATGAAGGATACTGCTAACATTTTAAAATTGATATCAAGCAGAAAAATGCAAAGTAGCTTTTTAATCTTTCTTTAAAAATTATGTGCTTTTACCTGGCATATTTTTATGGGTTTTATTAAGAAATATTCTATCTTTTTTTGTGATAGCAACAACGTTCCTAGTAGTTTATCATTTACAGTGTTCTTTTATAAAAATTTATAGTAAATATTTATAGAGACGCAGGCTTCCTGGGGCCTCTTTAATGGTTCTAATAGCTTACGTTGAAGCCTTACCTCAAACACCTCAAAGCACCTCTCTAATCTGGGGGAAATGAGAAAGTTAGAATTATGAATTATATTGTTGCTAAAATTCTACACTGATACCTTCACTTTGAAAAAGATTATGTCATATGGGAGCTATTTTGCATACATCAAGAGAGGGTCATCGAAGATACTCTCTTCCTCCTCCTCTTTTTTTTCACCAGCTGGTGGGGGAGGGAAGAAGGATACTTCTTCCCTCCCCCATCCTCCTTCACATACCTCCAGACCATCCAGGTAACTACCAAGAAGGCTGCAGGGAAGGCTTGTGTTCTAATCCAGCAGAGCATGGTTTCCCTTCCGAATGCGTTTCCTGCTGCCCCTACACCTGTCATTCTGCCTCGTTCACACTGACCTCCAGCCTCACTGGCTTCCAATCATTTCGTCAGATCCACCCAACTTTCTTCCGCTCAATCCCAACCTGCCCGCAGCAAAACCCGACACCGAGCCTCCGAAATGGCGCCAGTCCCCAAGGTGATCTGCCCCGCTACCTGGCGGCAGGTTGACAGCACTGGACTGTTTCCATGCTCGAGGGCGCAGCTTGCTGGGAAGGATGCTCTAAGCAGGGATTCGCCTTCCCCGCCGTCCACGGACTCACAGAATGCTGGCTCCGCCCTCATCGTGTCCCACAGAGCATGGCTTCTGATCAAGGCGCACTTCTCAGCAGAAGGGATGGAGCCACGGGTCTTTGCTCATGAAAGCCACTGATCTTAAAAATGTCCCCCTGTCCTGAAGCCGCTGGCTCAGTAGAATGATGAAATGGCCTTTCGGAGACCAGTTACAGGGCCAGCGAGGTGACAGTGCCTTGCAGAGACATGGCAGAGTTCTCAGAAGTCGGGGTGTGCTCTGAATGGGCATCTCATGTATGCTGTCCTTCCTCCAGCAGCCAGGATTCACAGATCCAGGACCCGAGGGGTGGGAATGGAGGTGGCACCGCTCGCGACTACTCCTAGTGACCCATCCACCATCAAAACTTTTGCTTTCTGCTCTCGCGACATTATTCTCTGCTGGCCTACAGGTCCTAGTTCCAAAGGGAGGGTGTTTCTACCGGGAGACACGCGACTCCACCGAACGGGAGGTGAAGGCTGCCGCCCTGGCGGGTTGCACTCTGTGCCAGGAGTGGAGTTTCTGTGCCACCTGGGGTGAGTGGCCCTGCCTGTCGAGAGGACATTGGACTTCTCCACAGTGGAGGTGAGGAAGAGGGGGTCTGGAACACAGGAGGCCCCTTACCTGAGGAGCCTCTTAGTATTACCATCCCCTGTGATGAAGGTCAATGAAAATCTGTGACGACCGGACTCAGGCACGATTGCGATGGCCCAGAGCCTCAGGAATGAAGGTTCGGGGCATCCTGCCCGGTAAAGGACATGACCAGCTGAAGTGCTCGCTGACTGCAAAGGGAATTCAGAGCAGACAGACGAAGAAGGTAGCTACGACCCTGTGACCAGCTGCAGAAGCAAGGACAGGAACTGCCATGAGTATTTATTTCCTCATTTTGCTTGAATACATTTGTGTGTGATCTCTCCCTCTGTCTCTCTGTCTCTCTCTGTCTCTCTGTCTCTGTCTCTCTGTCTCTCTCTGTCTCTCCCTCTCTCTCCCTTTCTCTCCCTCCCCCTCCCCTCTTCTGGGAAGGGATTAGTCCATTTTCAGTTGGATGCTAACAATTGTGTCATGTTGAGCAGGCAGAATTATGACCTTTTTACTGTTTTTATTTGACAATTAAGTATGGCTTAAGGAAGTGCATGTGGGTGCCAGGTTGACTAAGGGTGGACCTGTGGTCGTTAATTTTATGTGTCACCTTGACTAAGCTAAGGGATGCCCAAATAGCTGATAAAAACGGTATTTCTTGGTGCGTCTGTGAGGGCGTTTCAGGAAGAGATTAGCATTTGAACATAGACTGAGTGTACAGAGTCACCCTCCACAGTGCAGTGGCATCATCCCACCCACTGAGCTCAGGAACACAACAGAAGGGCAGACAGAGGGCACATGTGCTCCCTGCTGGAGCTGGAATGTCCACGTCCTCCTGCTGCCAAACGTCGCACCTCCTGGTCCTTAGGCTCTGGGACTTGGACCGGGGTGTGCATCGCCGGTCCCTAATGCTCAGGTCTTCGGGCCTGGACGAGAACTTCCTCCCCTGGCTCCCCTGGTTCCTGGGCTCAGGCTGGACCACCCACTGGCTGTCCTTGTTCTGCAGCTTGCAGATGGCCGAGTCTGGGACTCTCGGGTTCCCCTAAGTGCGTGACCCTATTATAATAAAACCCAGTCTGTCTCTGTCACGTCCTACTGGTTCTGTGTCTTGCAAGAAGCCTGAGTAATACCTCTAGGCCCATCCTGTTTTCTGTCGAGGGCAGTCACCCGTAGCGCTGAGTGGCAGCAGCTTTGGCTACCGCGTAAGGAGACCGAGGGCAGTTGGAACCCTCCGCTTGTCCTTTGTTAGCCTGATGGGGCTGCTGCTCTCCTTCCCTCTGGATTTGTGGTTTCTCAGGATGCTGGAGTGAACCTTCACCCCTGACATCCCATCCACTGTGAACATCTGTACAGCTCGTTCTTTGCAGGACATAAATTAACTTATCAGGCCAAAGAGCGAGGCTGATAAAATGCCATATTAGAATTCCGTAAATACAAAAGGGCAGTGAAGCACATGGGACACCACTTTGCTGACATAAGTGCCTTCAAGACCTTTTTAAAACAAACGTAATTAAGAATAATACAAGCACTAAATTACACAAGTCAGAATTAATCGAACTAATAGTGGATAATTTATAGACATCGCCAAGGTAGCCCTCAGAACACTGAGATGACTTAACTCCAAGGCTGTTATAAGAATTATGAAAGAAAATTAGGCTGTTCAGAATCCGCTTTTACTCATAGAAACAAAAGAGTCAAGAAAAAGGTTGAAATCAGATGTTTTAACATCTGTTTAAGTAATACTATTATAAAAATTAAAACAAATAATTCAGATGATATTTAATTAATCTGCACAGATTAATAGTTTGAGAATCATGATGAAAGTAGGTTAAAAAAATTAATGATAAGATCTCGAAATGAGTTACACAGTAGCAAAGGTTCCACATAGCGGAGGTCATTTGGTCCACGAACACCTTTGTTTTATATTCCAGTTGACAGGACGTTGTCCAGTAATGCATGCCTTGTAAATTCAGAGATTCTGTTTTTTTTTTTTTTTTTTTTCCTATAAGAAAGCTCTATGCAAGCATATCAGTTAAGACCATTCCGGAGATAAGGATCCTTCATTTAGTAAATAGAATTAGTGTTTTTTTGTTTGTTTCTTTCTTGTTTTTTACCTGCAGGAGCAGTTTTTGTGTTGGAAAGGAGATGCAAGCAAGGCATTTGCCTTCATTTCCTTAAGACTATACCCACCTCACCCCCACCATGTACTGACACTAAAGGTATTGATTATATACTACTGAGTAAAAACATCAGATTTAAACAGGAATGTATAGTATACCATTTCAAAATGTCTCCACGATATAAAAAAATCTAGAATGATAAATTTAAAGTTGTCCATTTTAAAATATATATTACATATCATTTACTGCTCTATAAAAATCTCTTTTTATTTATTTATTTTTCCAAATATGTAATTTAAATACAAGAACTCTAGGGGTAGAAGCTCATTATATTTTTGAGTGGGGAGGTGACATGTTTTTTGGGGGGGATTTCCAAGTATTTCTAATGAAAATTTAGCTTTCCTGAAATACATTTAATATGCAAAAAATTGCACACATTTAGTGTCTACATTTCGATGACTTTGGGCAGATGCACACACCTGTGATACCGTCACCACAGCCAAGGTACGAATCCTATCCGTCACCTTCAAAAATTTCCCTGTGTTCTTGTGTGTGCGTGTGTGTGTGCACGTGCGTGTGTGTGTGTGAGAACATTTAACGGGGGCTCTACCCTCTTACCACATTTACAGTGTGCTGTGCCATGATATTAACTATAAGCACTGTGCCGTACAGCAGGTCTCTAGAGCTTAGTCACCTGCGTAACAGAGACTTTATACCCGTTTAAAAATAATTCCCCATCTGCCCCTCCCCCAGCCCACCATGACACCATTCTAGTCTCTGCATCTCTGAGTTTGACTGTTTTACATACCTCACCTATGTGGAAACATGCAGTATGTGTCTTTCTGTGACCGACTTATTTCACTTAGCATAATGTCTTCTAAGTTCATTGGTGTCATTGCAAGTGGCAGGATTTCCTTCCTTTTAAGTCTGAGTGATATTCCATTCACCTGTCAGTGGACATTCGGGTGGTTTCCACATGTCGTTTATTGTGAACAATGCTGCGGTGAACATGGGAATGCGGACATCTCTTGAGGATCCTGATTTTAATTATTTTGGATGTATATGCAGAAGACAGACCTGTTGGATCACGTGATGTTTTTAGTGTTTTGAGGAGCCTCCATGCAGTCCTCCATCGTGGGGTTCTCCCACGTTCCTCCCGCCCCTCTGCTTATGAGCCTCGCCCATTACCAGCATCCCTCCGCAGGATGGTATATTTTTAACCGAGGACGAACCTACACTGACACGTTGTAATCACCCAAAGGCATCATTTACCTCAGTAACTCTTGGTGTTATACATTCTGGGTTTGGACAAAGGTGTAATGATGTGTATTCATTATCATGGTAACATATATAATATTTTCACTGTCCTAAAAGTTTTCCGTGCTGTGCCTGTTCATCCCTCCTTGCCCCCCAACCCCTGGCAACCACTGGTCTTTTTACTGTCACCATAGATTTTCCTTTTCCAGAATGTGATATAGTTGGAGTCATACAGTGTGTGGCCTTTTCACATTGGCTTCTTTCACTTAGTAATGTGCATTTGAGTTTCCTCCATGTTTTGTCATGGCTGGATAGCTTATTCTTTTTAGTGTTAAATAATATTCCATTTCCCGGATGTATGACAGTTTGTTTATCCATCTACTGAAGGATATCATGGTTGCTTCTAAGTTTTGACAGTTATGAATAAGGTTGCCGTAAACATCTATGTGCAGGTTTTAGTGTGGTTTTCAGTCTCCTTTAATTCCCACCCCCTGCCAAACAGTTCCTCCCTGAGATTCTTTCATGGGTCCATGGCCACCGTCTGGACAGCAACACTTGAGCGAGGCACACTCGGGTCGTGCTGAGGATGGCAGCTCAAAGTATGGCAAGTTATGTGGGAGGAACTCAGCTTAGCTGCTCTCATGAGAAGGGGCGATGGATGTGGTGGGGACTCAGGGTATCACCGACACCTCTCGGGCTGTGACGCGTCCTAATTAGCATCAGTAGTTTTCAGGAGAGTTAAGAAATCATAAAGACAGAAGGCTCATGTAGCTGGTATTTTGACAAGGATCATATGGGAGGCTTGAAGAGGCACAGATGACATACTGGAACAGAGAGTATTCGTTGAGATGCGTTTTAGAATGTATAATTGCCACCCAAGGCACTTTTCCTTTGTAATAGAGTTCTGCAGTTATGATCAAAGCCAATGGAAGGTATAATTCTGTGTGCACTTTAATGTCTTCTAATGTACACAAAACGAGGTGCTGGTGGACTCTCACATGAATAACCTGAATGTTATAGTCAATGAAATAGTCAATGACTCTTCAGCGCAGTCGTGCTGAATTAGCAGAAAACAGTGGATTCACCTGAAACTATATATACATATACATATATATAGTTTCAGATATATAATATATATGTGTATATGTATAAAACACATATATATAGTTTCATATATATAATATATGTGTGTACGTATATAAAACATATATATATATAAACATATATATATATATATATATAAATAAATAAATCCAGGTCTCTCTTTGGAGATTTTTATTCAATTGATTAGGGGTGCTTCTCATAGAACTGTGTTTTTAGAAGCTCATTGTTCTGAGGTGCACCCAAAATTGAGATTGACTGCTCTAAAGCATCAGATAGCAGAGCTGCATAGGGAGATCATGGAGCTCCCCAAACCAATTGTGATCATTAATATTATGTATCAACTTGACTGGGCCATGGGGTGCCCAAATATTTGGTTAAATGCTATTCTGGGTGTGTCTGGGAGGGTGTTTTTGGATGAGATTAATATTTGAATTGGTAGACTGAGTAAAGCAGATTGCCCTTCCATGTGTGCATGAGCCTCGTATAAGCAGTTGAAGGCATGAATAGAACAAAATCCCTGACTCTCACACAAGTAAGAGGAGATTCCTCCTGTCTGACTGTCTTTGAGCTTGGACATCAGATTTTTTCTTCCTTTGGACTTGAACTGAAACATCAGCTCTTCCTGGATCTTGACTCTGTTGCACTTAGACTGGAGTTAACACCAGCAGCTCTTCTGGTTTTCGGGCCTTTTAACTTGGATTAGAGCTTCCACCACTGGACCTCCTGGGTTTTCAGTTTACAGACTGTAGATCCCGGTCAGCCTCCATGATCATGCGAGCCAGTTCCTTATGGTGGGTATCTCTATCATTTGTCTGTCTATCAATTTTCTATCTATCTATCTATCTATCTATCTATCTATCTATCTATCTATCCATCCATCCATCCATCCATCCATCCATCCATCCATCCATCCATCCATCCATCCTCTATGTGTCTATCTATCTATCTGAGACTTGATTCAAATCTACTCACTGCAAATCTTGGCCTTTTTCTTCTTTTGCCAGTTGTATTATTGGCACAGAAATAGCTACGTGTACGCCTAGTTAGTAACATCAATTATGAAATGAAATCTATATTGTATTTGCCTTTTCATATTGATTGGTAGATTGACTTAAAATCATTTTTTAATGTATTATGGAAAAAAAGCTCATGCTGAAAGAAGGCACTTGATATTTGTGACTTGGGTTGTGGAGTCAAACACATGACGTTCTGTGGAGGAGCAGGGCCGTGATCCTCCTCACAGAGGTGGGTCTACGGGGAAACTGAGGAAGTTTGAGCTCTGGGACCCACCTCGCATGGGCCTGTTCCTGGACCTTGGCCCATTCCATCCTTGCAAGATGTAAACATGGCCATGTGTTTTGGTGTAATATGCAAAAGTAAGGTCATTGAGACGCGCTTGTTTAAACCTCTCTACTCCCTCTCCAGTACTCTTGTCCTCTTCTCTGTTGGACACAGAGTAGCTGTGGGAACATTCTGAGTCTTGCCCAGTTGAGTTGAGGGTACGTACAGTTTGTACGCAGTGGAATATAGTTTTGGATTTGTTTACGTGCATACCTAGTCAATACGGAAGTTCTTGCCTCAGAAGCATATTCGATATTTTTTTAGAATACCTATATTTGTGGGGAAGAAACTTCACAGAGCGAATATTCCAAACTGCCAATAGGCCCGTGTATTATGTTGTGGGCTTATTTATCCCAATTTCATTAAAAAAAAAAAAGATCAACTATTCTGGGCAAAATGCTAAACCCTTTCCATGAAAATGATATGACAAAGTTACTATCATGCTAAAATTAATATACAGTAAAAAATCCAGGAAAAACCTAATTTTTAGTTATTACTTACTAGTTATTGCTATTAATTTCTATTTTTAGAATTTTGTTATTTTTATGGTATTTTACAGCATTCTAAAATTTGTGAATTCTTGTGTTTCCGCATTCTAAGTGAATATTTATTTTCGTTCCCAATTTTGCTTTGTCCCCAGATTGTAGAAATTTCAGGCTTCACAAAACCCAAACCTTCTCCTGTTCCCTTGCCTCCCCTTCGCTCCATCTGGTTCCGCCAGGTGGCGCTCTTCTTCACAGCCCTGGGCATCCTGGCAGGACGCTGTTAGGGCGCCACTACAAGTGCTTGTTTGCTTTCTGTCTCTGCCCCTGGAAGTCATCACCTCGAGAGCAGAGAGCAGAGACCTCCTCTATTATCCAGGGTCTGACGCAGTAGATATTTGCAAATGGGCTTAATGAAGGTGGATGATGAATGAATGTCTCAGGGCAAGGGAAGGAAAGTTGCTGGAGGATGAGACTCCTAACTTTTGGCCTATTTTTTCATTGTTCTCTACAGATGGCTTTTGCTGATTCTAAGATATTGCATTATTTACACAAAAAGGCACAAAGTCTCAAAGAAGAAAAGTGGTTTTGTCAGCAATTTGGCTCTGGGAAAGATTTGTACAGGTCAGGCTTCAATCTCCAAAGATTTCAAGAACGCCATATGTTAGGGAGGGTAGGCATGCATTAATAAATTTCAAGTCACCAAATCAGTGAAAAATTATATAAGATGGAGTGTTTCCAAGAGTAACTTATTTATATAAAAAGTGAATAGCATCATATGCACTTAATTAAACTTAAATCATAAGCCGTTTTAATATTGACAGAGAAAGGGAGACTTTAGGAAGTGAGAAAATTTCAAATTCACTTTGAATTACAATCTCAGTGTTCAGTTATGATCTACAGAGAGAAGTGAGTCGACTTTTTTATTCTTCCTAAAATAGGGGTGCCGATGATCCAAATTAAAAGGTGAAAGCTCATTTATGCTTCAGATTGTTTGATTCAGAATGCTCCTAACAGAAGCTCCTGGAGATTTAAAATTAAATTAGAATGCATAATTGCCGTAATTCTTTTGATTGAAATAATCTTTGCTGTTTACACATTTTAACGGCTTTACTGAGATTTAATTCACATGCTATACAATTAATCCATTTAAAGAGCACAACTCAGTGGTTTTTTAATATAGTCACAGTTGTGCAACCATCACCACTATCAACTGTAAAACATCCCATCAGTCCAGAAAGAAACTCTGGATATGTTAGCGTTCACTTCTCATTTCCCTCCAATCCTCACAGCTTAAGGTAATCACTAATCTAATTTAATACTATTGATTTGCCTATTCTGGACATTTCACATTAGCGAAATTTAATTACTGGCTTCTTTCAATTTTTGTAGGTTTTTGAATAGAGTTTCTGTCATCTGCTATCCTACCAGCTATTTCTGTCACAACTCAATAAAGAACATAAATATTATTATTTTTTAAATGAAAACCTTATTTAGGTAAAAATATTAGAATTATTTTCTCTTTCCTATAAGAAAAATAGTAACATTTAGCTGTTTTGTGTATATCTGAAGCAAGAGATAAACATTTTCAAATATTATTTTCCTTAAATGAATACTTTGGTTTTGAAAGGTCACTATCTAATCTTTAATAGAGAAGGACTAAGTCAGAAAATAAAGAAAGACATTAAATTTCTAAGGATTTGCAGAAATGTAAGATCTTCTTTTCTTATTACCAAAGTCGGCATAATTTCTTACTTGGTGAAGTTAAATACATACTTTAGCTTCAATCAAATGTATTCCAACATGATTTTTCCTAGTTTTATACTACCATAATTATGTGCAGCTTTAGGCAATATTTAATTAAGAATTAAACCATGTTAATCCTTTAAAAACTCTATTTATCTAAAAGTAAAAATCTAAAACACATTTTCCCCTGAAGAACTTTGATGTTCTATAATATCACTTTTTTTTGTGTGAGCTAAAGTACTTTGCGTGTGTGTGCGTGAGTGTGTGAGCTTAGAGAAAGATATTCTGTGAAGTTTAAAGCGCTTAGAAGCAATAATTAAAATAGCATCGTATTCAAAAATATATCTTGAAGATGCTTCTATTCCTGGATAGGAAAACTCATTATTCTTAAGACATCAATTCTTCCTAATTCGATCTATAGGTTCAATGCAATTCAAATCAAAATCCCAGCAAGCTATTTTGTGGATATCAGCAGACAGAGAAGCAAAAGACTAGAATAGCCAACATAATATTGAAGGGCAAGAACAAAGTTGGAGGACTAACATTACGGACTTCAAGATTTACTATAAAGCTACAGTAATCCAGACGGTGTGGTACTGGTGAAAGAACAGACAAATAGATCAGAACAGAACAGAACAGAGAGCCCAGAAATAGACCCACCTAAATATAGTCGACTGATCTTTGACCAAGGAGCAAAAGCGATATAATGGAGCCAAAACAGTCTTTTCAACAAATGAGGCTGGGACAACTGGACATCCGACTGCAAAAAGATGAATTTAGACACAGACCTTATACCCTTTCCAAAAATTAACTTTTGGAATAGATCACAGACCTAATTGTAAAACTGAAAACTATAAAACTCCCAGAAGATAACATAGGAGAAAACCTAGATGCCTTTGGGTACGATAAGACTTTTTCCGATAGAACACCAAAGCCACAACACATGAGTGAAATAACAAGCTGGACTTTATTAAAATCACACACTTCTCTGCCAAGGCAATGCCAAGAGAATGAGAGGACAAGCCACAGACTGGGAGAAATATTTGCAAAAGACACATCTGATAAAGGACTGTTACCCAAAGTATGCAAAGAACCCTTAAAGCTCAGCAACAAGAGCATAAGCAACCAGATTTAAAATTGGGCCAATGCTCTGAATAGACACCTCACCCGAGAAGACGGACAGATGGCGAATCAACCTAGGTAAAAGATGTCCCACACATTCTATTTCATCAGGAAAATGTAAATTAATGCAATGAGATACGAACTTATGCTTATTAGAATGGCCAGAATCCAGAACACGGACACCACCAAATGCTGGTGAGGATGTGGAGCACAGGAACTCATTCATTGCCGGCAAGAATGCAGCATGGTGCAGCCACATGGAGGACAGAATGGCAACTGGTTCACGATGCTGTATTGTGTACTCAAGAGAGTGGAGTTTTTACGTTCTTGGTGTAACAACGATAAAGCCAACATGGTAATTACATGAGAAGAATGATGCATTAGCTTATCTTGTTGTGGTAAACATTTCACAGTATATACATGTATTGAATCATCACATTGTATACCTTAAACTTACACAATCTGTTTTGTTTTGTTTTTTAGGGGAGTCAACCGTTGGTTGACCTCACAGATTGTAAGGACCTTGTCAGCTTACAATCCCTTATTTTTTATTTTTTATGCCTACAGCACCTGGTCTTCCTAGGTGATCTCCCATCAAATACTAATCAGTCCCGACCCTGCTTAGCTTCCGAGATCAGACGGGATCGGGCTTGTTCAGGGTGGCGTGGCATAGACTGAAACTTATACAATCTTATACATTAATTATGTCTCAGTAAGCCAGAAAAAAATACCAAAAAAAAAAAAAATATTATAAATGATTTTTAAAAAGTCTTTTTATTCATTACTGGCTTTGAGCAATTTGAGTTTGATGTGTGTTGATATGATCTTTATTATCTTTGCACTTGGGGTTTGTTGAATTTCTTATATCTGTGTGTTTATAGTTTTGATTAAATTTGGAACAATTTTAGTCATTCTTTTTTTTCAAATATTTGTCCACATCCCTTTGTCAGGAGTCCAATTACAAGTATATTAAGGCTCTTGAAGTTGTCCCCCCTTTGCCAATTGGCACCCATCGTAGTCCTTAGAGCTGACGGAGAAGGACTTAGAAGGCTTTGGGAGAGGAGGTGTGATCAGTGGGATATATCCAGAACCTTGATTATTCCTGAGCTTTTAACTGCTCTTCTCTAAGGTCAGATTATCAGTGTTTGCTAAGTGACACCGTTTAGGTTCTTACCCTCCTGGAGACTGATGATAAGGGTGCAATCTCCTTCAAGGTTTACATTTCAAAGAGATTGTCACCAGGTCCTAGAGAAAGACTTCCTGGGTTATAAAACTCAAGAGGTTGGGAGAACAAACTGATAGTTGCCAGATGAGAGGGGATTGTGGGTTGCTTGGAAAAAGCGAAGGGATAAGTAGTACAAATTGATAGTTATGAAATAGCCATGGGGATATAAAATAAAGCATAGCGAATATCGTCAATAATTTTGTCATAACTATATTGCCAGGTGAGTACTCCTAATCAAGGGGATCAATTCATAAATTATGTAAATGTCTAAACAGTATGCCCTTCACCTGAAACTAATATAAAATAATACCGAATGTCAACTATAATTGAAAAATTAAATTAAATAAATGCAGGTATTGTAATAACTATGCGTGATGTCAGATGGGTACTAGATTTATTGGGGTGATCACTTCATAAATTATATAAATGTCTAATCACTACGTTGTACCCCTGAGACTAATATAATATTATATGCCAACTTTAATTGAAAAATTTTAAAAAAATTAAGAATTAAAAAAAGCAAAAAGCTGGGAGAAAATTTATACCTCAGTAGAGTAGAGAAAGGATTTGCAATTACGAGTTTGTTTCTTTGTGTTTTCAAAGTAAACATTCAAAGAAAATCAAAGTCAAGAGCCTACGCACGAGTAAAGCTTTCGCAAGTTGTTCAGGCTGAGGGGACATTCAGTCCTTAGTCACTTCTGATTCTGTCACCTCTGTTATTTCTGGGCCAGTTTCAATTGATTGAATCGTCTCCTCATTATGGACCATGTGTTCTTATTTGTTTGCATGACACGTAATTTTTGATTGGACTTCTGTCATTAGGAATTTTACCTCATTGGGTGCTGAATATTCCCGTATTTTATAATTATTCTCCAGCTTTGTTCTGTTACTTGGAGACGTTTCAGTCCTTTGTGTCTTGAAGCTTTTATGCCTCGTTACGTGAGACCAGAACAGCACGTAGTTTAGGACTGTTTTTCCTACTCAGGCAAAATCATTCTGAGCCCCTTTGCCTGATGAGCTGTGTATTACGGGGTTTTCTAGTTCTGCATTCGTGAGCAGGAACTATTGTTCCTGGTCTTTTTTGAGCCCCTGGGGTTATTTCTTTGAATCCTTTTGGGAGTGTTTCTTCCCAGGCGTGCTCTGAGACCACCCTGGTGATGCGCTGCAGAACCCAGGGGTCTGCTCTGCTCAGTTCCCTCCTCTCTGGTACTCTTGCCCATGCTAAGTTCCTGTCACTCCCAGTTCTGCCTCCTCCACTCAAGGACGCCACCAGGCTCTCCCTTGCTTCCTCTCCTGACTCTGCGAACTGAAAACTCCCTCCAGACAGTAAGCTGGGCAATTTTAGGCTATTTTTGTTTGTTTCCCATTTCTCAGGGATTGCCTGATATTCAACGTCTTTATAACGATTCTTTCCTATATTTTGTCCTGCTTTTTAGTGGTTTCAGGTTGGCAAATTTGGCCTCTGTTCTTCCATCTTGGCTTGCAGTCAATACCGTTAATCATTTATTAGAAATGTGGTTTTCCATCTTGTTTCTCTTTAAATATGACTTTTAAATAAACAGTTCATTTTTATTTAGAACATATTTTACGTATATTTTGTGAATGTTTTGCTAAGTCATGATACCTTGTTTTAAAATAATTATATTTTTATTAAAGATCTTTTCTTTTGAATCGAAAGAACAAAGGGTCTCACTCTCTTGTGTGACATTTTATTTTTATATGGTTTCTAGGCTGTTCATTATTCTTCCTTTTGCTAATCTATCAAGTGGTACACAATTTCAGTGTCTCACTTTCAAATAATATCCACACTGGAATGTTACTCAGAGTAAAAATCTCACCTATCTTCCTCCTTTTATGGGAAGTAAAGTCACCGAAGGGAATATCTTTAGCAAATCCAACTCTAGAACATAGCTTTCCTGATCTTTTCCCAGTATCCTTCAGACCTCTGTCCTGTTATCCTTTTATAAAATGCTAGAAATTTTGTTCGGAGCCTCTGACTAAGAAATAAAATTTTGTGGTTGTTGTGATTTAGTATCCGAAGTTCTTAATGTGGTTAATTCAAAAGTTAAAGGGGGAAAAAAAGCAGTATTTCCAGATTACAAATGGAATAAAGGAAAGTGATTGATTTCCCTGTTTGTCAGTCATTATATAAATTAACTTTTTCCTGTATAAACATTCTCTCTAAATGTATGTGATATTGATTGATAAACACTCACATAGGAACTGTATTTATTGTTATTTTCTTCTTGAATGTTTTCTTTTATTCAAAATATATGCTAGTTAACTTCTTGCTGAAATACAAATTAAATTTCTCAGATGAACGTTCTCTACAAGTCATGATTAATTCTCTGGTGTCCACTGTGATATCCTTGTGGATAAATCTGTTAAGAATAATAAATTATAATTCGAGAGTCTAATTGGCTTCCCTTTGGCCTTTGAGTAGCTCTGTGGATGGAAGTCCATTGTCAGCTGCAGGGTGTAAGCTCATATTATTGAAGTAAGTCCCGAACCTGCACTCTCATGCAGTTGGTAGACTCAGTAGTATCACAGAGCGATGGTATTTGAATGATCTTTTGAGTAATTTTCAGTAGACACAATAGGGATGTGTTATCTTTCATGTTTAAATTTATATTTTTATGACTCAATATAACTCTTGATGAACTACCATTCATATTCATCTGCACCCCCACAACCACATATAGAAGAAAAAAGTCAGCCTCTCATTACCTTACATCCTTTCTTTGCCAATTTATTTATTTATTTTTAAATTTATTTTACACCGACAGCACCTGGTCTCCTACATGGTCTCCCATCCAAGTACTAACCAGGCCCAACCCTGCTTAGCTTCCGAGATTCTTTGCCAATTTATAAAATAATGTGTTGGATCACTGGCATTCCCTAGTGTTAATCAAATTAGTTTTTCTTACTATCATTATGAATTCATGAACTTAAACTTGTTGGATGTGCTTTAATCTACTGCAGTGATTGTCTTTACTGATATTCAGAAAGTACCAAAGTTAGAGGGCAGATATTGGCTTCTGAGAACATTTGCTACAAACATAGCAATCTCTTATAGTTTCTTTACTCTGTGGTATGACAAGATATACCAGATTATCCTTTTTTAACACTTGGAATAAAACTCTTCAAAGAGTCCTGGGTTCTTATCATGGTAAACACCTCAGGACCACAACTTGTGCATAGATATGTACATTGCTGTGGGGATACTCATTTTTTTCTCAGCCATTTTAATGGAAAGAATTAGTAAATTTAGTAAATTTATAAATATGTTGAATCTTCTTTGTCACTCTCCCTTGTTTGTCACAGTTTCTGATGTTCTTTTCAATTTTTTATTACTTTCGGATGTTAGCATCTTTTTTCTCTTGACCTTATCTCTTAAGGCATTATCTGTTGCATTTATTTGCTCTTGTGGGCCTTCTAATTTCTTCTGAAATGAATTTTCTTTTATATCTAATTCTTTCTTGTGTCTATAACATTTTTAGGTTTTGCTAATTCTCAGTTGTGTTGCTCTTTCATATTATTTATAATTTCATTCCTTTGTTTAGGTCACATTGAAAAAATGCGATTTTCCCTTTCTCTAGTGGATATGTATTTCTAGAATGTTCTCATTATCTGTAGCATACTTTCATTGTCTGTAAGAACATTATTCTTGGTCCTTATTCTTTTGTCCTTATAACATTATATATTATTCAACTATGATCTTTTTCTGTTGCTCATTCTTACCTAGATTTAGTTTTCTTGTACTTATAATGGAAAGTGATGGATCAAGAGATGTTTTCTAGCATCACTGCTCTAGAGCTCACTACTCTTAATATTTTTGGAAAGTGCCCTAAATTATGGCCTTGTCCTTCACAAAACCTGGCTCTCTTCCTCAATGTTTTTTTTTTTCCCCCTGCTTTAATTGCTGTTCTTCTTCTCAGTATGGATTCTGTTCTCAGCATTTCCGTCTCAGGTTAAGGTGTGTTTTCGAAGGAAGTTTTGCCTGTTATTTTTTAAGAGTGTATAGGATGCAGAATTTCTGGTTCTTCAGACTTTACTATGGGCCTTTTGGGTTCACTTACCAGTCAGAACATGTGCAACTCCCCTAGATTCACATTGACTTGACCCACTTTCAGGGAACGTCTGTGGTCAATTTTGGGGTTCTCCTATTCTCAGGGCAGGTTCCTTTAATTTTCTCAAACAGGTGCTGATGGTTTGCAGTTGAAGCTGTGAGTAGATTGTCCTAATCCATCTGTCTATTAGGGTTTATAGGGAAAACATGGCACCTGAATTTGCTGTAGATATTCATAGGTTTTTGATTTTGTTATTCTCATTGCTCTGCCCGTTTTCTCAGAGAGATTTGCAGACAGTGAAATAATTACCACCACCACACTACTGCCATCATCCCACCATTTCCAGAGCTAACCGGGATATGACATGGTTTTCATCTCCAGAATCCCAACTTCTTTCTATACATGATCTTCAAAAGTCAATCAGCCTACGGGGGAGTCCTGTGCAAGCAAGGTCTCTTTTCCCATATTACCCACCATACACTTCTCAGATGAAAGGCATGCTTATCTCCCATCCTTGATGTTATTTTAGAATGTTTTGCCAGAGTAGGAAAAAGTCAGGAATATAAACAGAAATATTTTGAAATATTGGTCTTGAGAAACCAACTAATTAATGGGTCACAAAACCTTTAGTGTCTCTACTTTTTTTTTTCATAAGAATACTGGAATAGGACCAAATAGATTAGTCAGTTTATAGATAATAAATATTAATTTTGATATAAGAACAAAATGTGGTCTTGCCATATATTTAGAAAGATATTAAAAACAACACAAATGATGACTCTGTTATAACAAAAGATCTTCCATTTTTATCAATGTTCGATTGAGTTTCTCAGTACCTATATTTAAAAAAGGATAAATAAAACTAAAGATAATTCTTATTTCATTCTATCAATAAGTAATTTCATCCATGGATTCACAAACTAATAGAAAAAAATGTATCTATTCAAATCATTAAGAGATACATTTCCAGCAAATGATTAGTTTAATTTAATAGTTATCACAATATATGCTGTCTTGTCTCATTTTTAAGCAACCACATTCCAGTAATATTGTGAAGATAATTCAATGCAAAAGAACCTTTTTAATATTTGAAGCCTTACAGTCATAATATATACACACATGCTTTATATATACATTTTTATTGCATATTGTAGAGTAAAAAACACTTTCAAATATCAACATATGTTACAGTATGATGATCTAGAAGAGGTGGAATAGAACTAAAATTCAAGAAATAAAATTAACAATATAATTTTTGAATAGACGATAGTGAATATCACATTTCTATGGCTTTTAGATATCATTGCCTACTGTAAAGTGTGATACAACCATTTTAGTGAAAGTTCCAATACTTAAAATTCACCGGAAATTTTATTTTCTTAAGTCTAAATATATATACTATTTTAAGGTAAACTTTAAAACTGTAAGAGATACATCATCATGGGCGCAAGGAAGTTTAAATGCCACTAAGGTCAGTTATTTAGTGTTTTTATTATGACTTAAAGGATACAGTAAAATTTGTATTTGTTAAACATTCATCAGTGTCTTTACTACTATTCTCTAAGGCTGAGTGAGGAAATCAGTAAAGTTTTTTTAAAAAAATTTTGGTTAAAATGTTTGGTGCTATGAGATAAGGGATGAAAATTTGGAGACACTTATAGTTAATTCAAATTATTTGGAACCTTACCCTTATTGTTAGCTATCTCTAGGCCCACTGTGTTTGGGTGTCATTCTGTTTGGGCACATTTCCTTCTTACGTGTCTTACCTTTCATAAGAATGTGGTATGGCTGCCAGAACCTGCCTGTTAAACACTTGATTCTACACTCTGTACTAATCCATATTCAATACTTAAACCCAGACCCAAATTATAAACGTATGCATCAACATGGAGGCAGCGGGAAGAGCCACTGAAGGGTGTTGACTAGGGTTACAATTAATCTGATTACAATTTTAAAATGACTCAAACTTCAGTGTGAAAAAGAGATTTGGGGGATGCAGGTGATGAGAAAAACCATTATGAGGCTGTCATGGTATTCCAGAAAGAAATGACCAGGTGTCCTACACTTGGTGGGGGATGTGGAGAGATGTGAGAGCTGAAAAATATACAAGTGAAAGAAATGGTGATGCTTGGTGATTAATGGAATGTCGGTGCTTGTTGATTAATACATGGTGAGTCTAGGGAGGTTCGAACAAAGAAGGTACAGATTTCTGACTTGATCTGTCGGGCGGTCACTCACCAAGAGGGCGTAGCATGGGGAAGAGAAATTTGAGGGGAAAAGACAATTAATTCAATTCTCAATACGTTGAGTTTGAGGTAGAAATGCTTGGTAGGATTTTGGATTTATGAGTGCAAGAGAAATCTGAACAAAGAGCTGAGATCACCCATGGTCGGCGTATTGAATGAAACAAAAGAGGACTTGGAGGGTTAGCCTCAGGCAGTGAGTACTGAAAGCGAAGGGGAGCTGCATGAACGTCGGAATGGTTAGGAAGGAAAGGTGCAGGAAAACCTTTCTTCCCATCCGAAGAAGAGAGCATTTGAACAAGGGCCTCGTCAACAGTGTCAGAGTCTGCCGAGGATTCACGCCAGGGCCACGCTGAAGACTGTGTGCTGGGAAGTTTCGGCAGAGCGGGTAGTGGAAGCCCGTGGTGGAGTGAGAGAGAGGAGAGAGAGCATGTGGAGAAGGTAATGAAGCAACCCTGTCAAAGTGCTTGATAGTAAGAGGAAAACAAGATCTGGAATGCGAACTCCAGTACTGGAAAAAAAAAATGAAAAAGAAGAGGGTTGTCTACCCTTGATCTCTCAGCTCATAGCTTCCTCCCCAACTTCGCAGTGGAAAGTACGGGGCAAGTAAATGTTGATGCTGGAGAAACCTAAAGATCTCGAAGACGTAGGAGAGGAACAGTTCTTAGAATGAGTTTGCTGAGAACCCCAAAGGGGCCAAATCCTAACCACGAGTGGAATGGCTGCCTTGGACTTTTAGAAGGATATTTAGGAGCATAAACAAGACGACGAAGGAAAGATTTGTGTAGATGCCTGAAGACGTGCAGACTTTGTTCCAAGAAGTTGATGATCTCTTCTCTGCATAGCTTCTATTTCTCCACGAAAGAGGCTGCAATATCATTAGTGGAGAGTAATGGAAGAAATGGCGGGTTTTGTGCTCAGGAGAGATTGAATTATGCTGTATTGTTAATATTGCCACAAATATTTAACACAATGTTTCACAAAGACCTGATCTTTGGAATCAGCAATAACTAATCATGTTAGGTTTCTCTGAAGGATGAGATGTGAGGCAAAGTAAAAATAACAAGGTGTGTTAAATTATACTTTTGTACTCTTTGCAAATGAAACTTTTCTTTTCCTACATGATCTGAATAAGTAAGAAAATATTTTTACATTACACAATATTTTTGTTTTCTAGACTTTATCTTCAGAAAATTTTTTCACTCCATGCTAATCAATGTAAGAGAATAAATATTTACATATAGTGTTGCTAATTTTCCAGAAGCAAATTATGGCAGATATTCCGGAAGTCAGAGATGTGACAAGTTGCCTAGTTTAACCTTTCAAAAATGCTGCAGTATGAAAAGAGTAATTTTAAAGAAGGATTTTAGATTTATGGTGCAATTTCAGGGGAAAGCAGTCTTAGAAGAGACTATACTTGAATAAGTATTAAATAAAAGGACATGAACTTGGAAAATGCTTTCTAATGCTGACTCATTCGCTTTGTCAGGTACCTCCTTTTTCTGTCACTTTCAATTTAACTAATGTGTATATCATTTGTAGATGACATTTATAATTCTGCTAAATTAATAATCTTTAGCATCTAACTGCCCACGGCTTTCAACTTTTCATACGCTAAATAGATTTTAGTTATAACTCCAATAATCTAAACCTAACATTGAGGAGGTCAATGGCAAAACGAAGGTGATTTTGAGTCCAAAGTATAATTTTAAGATGATCAAAATAATTCAACTTTTAATAGGATGGAATACAGTTGTTTCATTAATCTGTTCATCATCTTTTCCCAGTTATATTGCTTTAAAGACTTTAGCTGTACAATATTTCTTTTTTTTCTTTTCTGTTTTTTTGTTTGTTTGTTTGTTTGTTTTTGTGCTTACCTGCCTGGAGGTATAGGAACAGTGAGAAGGCCGGAGTGGCTGGGGTAGATAGAATAAGGGGTAGAAGTAGGAGATGAGCACTGAGGGGTTATAGGACCAAGCGGATAAGGAGGACTTTGACTTATACTCTGAGTGGCTTGGGAAGCCATTGGAAGGATTAGAGGATCAGACCTAGATGATCTGAATTACTTTTTAAAAAGCCTTATTTGGTAACTGTCCTGAGAAAGAGAGTACAGAGCCAAGTGGAGAAGCAGAAAGTGTGGCAGCTGTTAAAATAACCGACAGGAGAGACCACGCTGAGTTTTGATCAGGGGCGCAGTGGTGTAGGTAGAGGGGCAGTGGTTGGATTGATCATATGTTTCGAAGGCTAAGTTGATGAGTTTTTTAGTCCAGACGTGGCATGTCAGAGAGAGGGAAAGGAGTAAGAATAAATCCAATATATTTGGCCTGAGCAGAAGGAAGGATGGAGTTGATATTTCTCGAGATGGCAAAGACTGTCAGCAAAGCAGGTCTGAGAGGGAAGTTCTTACCTTGTCTTTTCGGCGTGTTGTTCTGGATGCCTGCGGAGGTGGTAAGTAGGCAGTCGGAATGCGGGTCTGAAGTTCATGGGGGGCAGTAGAGGATGGAGCTAGACGTATGGAGATTATCAGCATTTTAATTATTTGCAGTCTCATGAGTACACATGAGCTGTCCAACAGAGTGAGTGCATAGAGAGAACAAGGACCAGAAAGACGGAGCTTTTGGATCCTCCAACGTCCAATGCTGTCTTCCAACCTTTCTGTAAATTTTTCTAAAGGAAGGATGACTAGACACATTTTTACAAGTTTTCTAGAAGCTTATCCTTTATTATTCATTAAAATTTTGAAACTGCTCTGTCCTTCATTTATGAATGCAATATATATTCACTTTTCCTGAAGATAGTTTGTTACAGTTTTTAAAATAATGTTCTCTTTTCTACCTTAAATTGTACCGTTTTTCCATTTTTTATTAGTTTTTTTATCAGACATTGTTTTTTTATCTTAGCCACTTTCTTTTAACATTCGTAGTTCTTCGTGTGTCTAGAGATCTTTGATATCCCACTCACCATGATGCATGAAAGTGAAATTATTTTAGTTAATTGGTGAGGATTCCCTCTACTATTGTGTATGCAAATTTGTTTTCCTGCCTTCTCTCTCATTGGAATGGTAGGGTTGATTGAAAGTTCTTTCGACACTGGAAGGATTCATCGCTTGATCTAATTCCCTGAGAATTAATGACCGATATGTAAGCAGTTAAGCTAGGAACATTCAGTTGCCAGAATGGGTTGGATTTTACTTTAGTGAACCCAACCCAAAACGTGGGTTGCTTTCATATGACCCTTGCAATGTGTTATTTTCTTTAGCAAAGTGACTTTTATTTTATTTTGGCCAGAAGTTAAAATGCCATGCTGTCTATTTACCGTAAATGAAAATGCGGTGAAACGTGAGTGGACAGACTTCCAGCCTGCTACGTGGCATTGTGTCCTGCTGTACCCTTGCCTCCCAGGGTGTACCCTCCACGCTACCGACTCTGAACTTGGAGCCTGTCCGTAGTTGGCAAACCAGCTGCTACCTCCACTGTGATCCATTTCTCGTTGTTTGGGGTTATGGTATCTCCCGTTATGCTCCCTTTGTTATTTATTTCTATAAGCTTATTAACTGTCAGGAAGTTATTACAATGGTTTTTAGCTCTGTAATTATAGATGCAATATTGTTTTATGATTAAGAACTCAAGTAATGAGTTTGGCAAGAACATTTTTAAAATTTGCTTCCTCCGGTTATTAGCTTTGTGAATTTGGGAAAGTTGCTTGAGCCTACCTAGTGAAAATGTAGTTTACTTTTCATTAAGGTAGGGATAATAATAATACCTGACACATGGGATTACTGTTAGCATTAGCTAAGGAAATATATACCAAGTCCTGCTCCTTGAGATTAGTGCATGCTTAGTATTTCTAGTAACAATAATAACATTATAAGTAATATTTTAAAATTTTAAATAGGTGGTAGTGTTAGCTGTTATAATCGAATTTATTGTAGGATTACAAACAAATTATGTAATGTAAATTCTGGAAACATTTACCTACATATTTCAGGGGAAAATGTAAGTTAAAACAAAACAGCATATGTGCATGTAGCTACATATTTATATATTTATCAAATTCCATGGTTCTGCTAAAAACATAACAGCTATGGGGGAAAAATCAGTGTTTGTATTCCAGGATTTTTCTCACTTTCTTATGTTTCTTTTTAAAGACTTTATTTTTTAGAGCAGTTTTGGAGTCACAGAAAAATTGAAGGGAAGGGACACAGGTTTCTCATATGCCCCCTGCCCTCATTTACACATGACCCCACAGTTACCAAGGGCCTGCACCACAGCGGAGATTTGTTCAAACCGATGAGCCTGCGTCGACATCATCATCACCCAGAGCCCGTAGTGCACCTTAAGGTTCACCCTAGTGTTGTCCATGCCGTGGGTTCGCGACATCTATTCTTTAGAGCATCACATGGAGTAGTTTCACTGCCCTAAAGTCCTCGGAGCTCCGCCCATTTTTATCTTCTTTCCCCCCGGCCCCTGAAAACCACTGATCTTTTCAATGTCTCCGTAGTCCTGCCTTTCCCAGAATGACATGTTGTGAGAATCATATACTATGTAGCCTCCAGGTTGGTTTCTTTCACTTACCCTATGCATTTACGTTTCCTCCATGTCTTAGTGGTTTAATGGCACATTGCTTTATAGTGCTGAATAATATTCCTTTGTCTGGATGTACCACAGCTTACTTGCCCTGTTTTTTCTGCAGTAGCTTCCTGTGGCAGTTTATTGGGATCTTTTGTAGATGTTCTACATATATTTTGCCAGCTCCAGCATTACACAGTTGTATTTTTTTCATTACCCAAGTTTGTCTCTGTTACAATCTACATACTCTTCATACTTCATAGAAAATGGATATAAGTTGGATCACAAAGAGTACCGTGGTACCAATATTCATGACTGAAAGATAAGGATTAACTGGGTTAATTTAGAATCTATTGGGCCGATTATCAGTGGTCTGTGGACCTAGTTTTGCCCAATTTTGGATTTATAGGAAATTTGGATTTATGGGCATTTGCTGATTTGTTTTCTGACAGCTTAGGATTGTTCAACTGCAGTAAAAAAATAAATGTTTCAACCACAATAATTACAAGAGCAACCACAAAACCTTCCAGAATCTACCTTAAGAAACAAAAAACAAACAAAAAACTAAAAGTAAAACGAAAGACTAATGTGGATTGTCCTGGAACCAGCTTTTGTTGCATTATGTGATTATAATTTTTTTTTCAGTTAAACAATCTTCATGGTCAACATAAAAATGAAATGGAAGAGCTATCAGGAGATGTAAAGGAAGGAACAAAATCTCAGAACAGCAAGGATAGCGTTATCTGTAAGTTAAGAGCAGAAGAAAGATATCGGTTCGAGAGTAGAAGACTACAACATAGCTGAAGATTATTAAGTGATATGCTATTCTAAGAAGTATAACTGAAGCATGAAAAATGCTATTGAAAAATCAGATACAATAATGTGATTAGTTTATATGTGTTTTAGACTGCTGTGAAATGACATGGCTCCTTTTCACTAGATCTGGATTTTCTGAATATTATAAAGACAAAATAGTTGACTAAAAAACAACCCTATAGCCAAGACAAGTCTTAATGTAAGTACTTATTAAAACGTTCAGTTGGCTGCCAGATCTGATGTGTTAAGACGTGGATAGAATCTATGACTTACAAGATGCATTGCGTGTAGTCTCTGGTGAAATCATCACTGCTGTTGCCAGCTAGCGACAGGCAGGGTAACCTCAATTTTGTTATAGTTAATTCATTTCTTAGGTATAACAAGCAAAATAGTGGAAGCATCAATTTTCAGCTCCTACTACAACCACTAACAAATTAATTTTCACAGATTGTAAGCTCTGGTTTCTCTGTCTTGTTGATAAAGGAGGAATTATTATCTTTAGAGATAGGAGGGGAGATTGAATTCTTTGCTCTTCTTAGAAAATTGTGTTAGTGCATTAAAAATGGGAAATCATAAATTATTTCTTGTGTAACAGATAATTTTGGAAGACGTCTTAGATACAATGTGTAGCAACATTTCAGGAATTGGGATTAAGTTAGCAAAAATGTGGGCTGGGAGGAAAGTAATTTGTATTAGGTGGTTTCTTCCTTATCAAAGTCCGAACACTCAGCTCAAACCACAGTATTTTTGTATCAGATGAACATAGTGCAATGGACAATGCCTAGATTTTGGAGCCAGAAGTGGTTCCATTACTTACTTATTGATGGCGCTATTCAGGTCAACTCTGTAAGCCTCTGTGAGTCTCAGTTTATAGATTGAAATATTAAAAATAAGAATAATAATAGTTATCACACAGAGTTTTTGAAAAGACTACATATTGCAAGGGAAAAATTGTCTGAGGCAGAGTGCTTTACTGTTAGGCATCAGCTAAGTTGTTCAGGAAAATTAACTCTCCCTGTGTTGCCCCTGATTGCATCAGTGACGTTCCTTTCCACCTCTTTTACAAGTCACGGAAGGGCTGCTGGGTTGAGGGCAGGTATAGCGAGAGACTGGTGGTGAGAAAGACTGAGCTGTTGGAGACAACTCTCCTAACAGTTAAATCAAAGGGAAAACAGCAATGGCTTCTTATCTTTTGTTTTCTAACAGGAATCAAGCCATCGGGATAGGGACCACTTTTCCTTGGCCCTGAGATCTGAGAGGCATCTTTGATTAAGCATTGCACAGCATGTGGTATAAAAACTTACTTAGCAGTTAGAGACAAACACAGAGGAAAGCACTTATACCTGTTTATTATAACTCTCCTTGAAAGCCAAGGGCATTGTCTTATATCATCATTTTCAAGATACATTGGGAGTGATGGCAATATAGGATCTCCGATATGCAACCTTTTAAGTTCTGAGATTCATTTATTAGTTATGTGGCCTTGAGTAAGCTATTTTGTATCTTTAGAGCTCTATAGTGTTCCTTATATTAGGGTACAGAAATTTTACCCACCTAAAAGCAATCTTCCACAAGACATTCAAGTAACATTCAAGTACTATGATGCATGATTTTTCCATTTTAAAAATCTTAATGAAGCACCGAATGTTGAAAGCAAATGTAGACATGAATTGGCTCTGTCTTTTACTACATGCTGTTACATGGTAAAGTCAATCCAATGAAATTGCAGAAAGAAGGCTTTGTTCAAAAGATAACAAATATTGGGACAAGTTCCTATAGAAACAATGAGCTTGTATGTATGTGTGTGTATTTTGTATACATGAGTATATGTGAGCATTTAAATTTATAATAGGATAGACACTACCTTCTTTCCTTGGAAAAAAGACATGACCACTTTTTTGGCATTATTTCATTTTTTTACACTGGCTATGTTTAGGTCTTAAAATCATATCATAACTTTCTTTTAATGTAATTTATTGCCCTCTTCACACATTTCTTCCACTCTCTGCCCCCGGCTTATGAGCTTTTTTTTTTTTTTTGTAAATTCTACATATAAGAGAGGTCATTCAGCATTTATTTTCTGTCTTATTTCACTTAGCATAATGCCCTTAAGTCCATTATTATTGTTGCAGATGGCCAAATTTTATTCTTTTTGTATGGCTCAATAATATTCATATATGTGTGTATGTGTATCACAATTTCTTTATCCATTTAACCATCAGCGGACACTTAGGTTGTTTTCCTATTCTGGCTGTTGTAAATAGTACTGCAATGATCATGGGGATCATACATCTTTTTTAATTTATAGGGGGTGAAATCGGTTAATAAAATTATATAGGTTTCAAGTGTACAATTCAGTAATACATCATCTGTATATTGCATCGTGTGTTCACCACTCAAAGTTAAATTTCCTTCCATCACCATATATTTGACCCGCTTTACCCTTACCTACCTCCCCCTCCCCCCTTTCCTTCTGGTAACCAGTAAAATCTTGTCTGTGTCTATGAGTTTCTGTTTGTCTTGTTCGTCAAGAACCTTTCTGAGTTGGTGTTTTTGTTTTCTTCATAAAAATACCCCGAAGGAGAATTGCTGGGTTATGCAGTAGTTCTACTTTTAATTTTTAGAAGACCTTTTATAATGTTTTCCATAGTGGCTGCACCAATTTATATTCCCACCAACAATGCACAAGGGTTCCTTCTTCTCCACCTTCCTGCCAATACTTATTATTCTTGTCCTTTTGATAATAGCCATTCCAACAGGTGTGAGGTGATAAATATTGCGGTTTTGGTTGAATTTCCCTGATGATTAGTGATGTTGAGCATCTTTTCCATGTACCTGTTGGGTATCTGTATGTCTTCTTTGGAAAAAGCCTATTCAGAACTTCTGCCCATTTTTAAATCAGATTGTTTGATTTTTGCTATCGAATTATATGTGTTCTTTATATATTTTTAAATATTAACCCCTTAACAGATGTATGATTTGTGACTATTTTCTCCCATTCGGTAGGTTGCCTTTTTATTTTGGTGGTTTCCTTGGCTGCGCAGAAACTTTTTAGTTGAATGTAGTCCCATTTGTTTATTTTTGCTTTTGTTACTTTTACTTTTTGTGTCAAATTCAAAAAGTCATCACCAATACCTATGTCAAGGAGCTTGCTACCTATGTTTTCTCCTGAGATTTCTGGTTTCAGAACGGTTTTAGATTCAAGTCTTTAGTCCATTTTTAGTTTATTCTTGTATATGGTGTAAGAAAAGGGTCTGGTTTAATTTTTCTTTTTTTGCATGCTTCTGTCCAGTTTTCTCAACACCATTTATTGAAGAGACTACTTTACTCCACTGTATATTCTTGGCTCCATTGTTGTAAGTTGATTGACCACATATGTGAGAGTTAATTTCTGGGCTCTTTATTGTGTTCCATTGATCTACGTGACTATCTTTATGTTGCCATCACACTGTATTGGTTACTATACCTTTGTAATATAGTTTGAAATCAGGGAATGTGATGCCTCCAGATTTTTCTTCTTTCCCAAGATTGCTTTGGCTACTCAGGGTCTTTTGTGGTTCCATACACATTTTAGGGTGGCTCGTTCTAGTTCTGTGAAAAGTGCCATTAGAATTTGTATAGAGATTGTATTGAATCTATCTGTAGATTGCTTTGGGTAGTTTGTACATTACAATATTAACTCTTCCAATCCATGAGGATGGAATATTTGTCTTTTTCCATTTTTTTCTGTAATGTCTTGTAGTTTTCAGAGTACAGGTCTTTCAACCTCCATAGTTAAATTTATTCCTAGGTATTTTATTCTGTTTGATGAAATTGTAAATGGTATTGTTTTCTTAATTTCTCATTCTGATCATTCATTGTTAGTGTGTACAAACACAATAGATTTTTTGAGTTGGTTTTTTATCCCACAGCGTTATTAAGTTCATTTAGTTCAAACAGTTTTTTGGTGGAATCTTTAAGATTCTCTATATAATATATGTACCATACTTTATTAAAAAATATAAACTGTTTTTAAAAAGTTTATATTTATTTTTCGATATATGATCAACATTCCATGAAGTATGCATGTACACATAAATCTTTGGACCTTTAAAAATGGCTTAGGGTAAATTCCTAGAAATGATATGACTTGGTCAAGAGAATTTTATTTTTAAAATCTTTTATACACATTGCCAAATTGTCCATTAGAAAAATTGTATCAATTTACTCACCTGCAGTTTATAAACATACTCATTCCATTATTCTATAGGCAACAGTAGATACCGTTATTTTTAATGTGTTCCTAGCTGATAGATAAAAAAAAAAGCCATTTCAATTTGCATTTTAAGAACTGATAAATTTTCTAGTTGTTTGCCCATTTTTATTGATATGATGCTTATTATAATAGTTATCATTCACTGAGAATTTACATATATAGTGCTGGGCCATTGAAGTACAGGATCTAATTTATATTTTGATACTCTTATGATCTATGTGTCCTTATGCACATTTAAAAGAAACCTAGCCATAGGGAACTTACCTTGCTCAAGTTTACAAAATAACCTCAAACATTATCGAAATAATTTTTTACCTGTGTTTCTAGTTAGTTTAAATTTCTCAGAGGTGCACACTCAGGCTCAGATTGGTAAGCACGTTAGGCGATTTACCAAAGGCCATTCCACTAATGAGTTTGAACTCCAGAAACCAAATGCTGCCAGCAGGCAGTATCCAACATTGCTAACCTGCTCTGTTGTCGTCACATGGGTTTACTCCAGAAATTTGGTGGATTTTCAAAGAATATTGTTTGAATTGGAAATAGTAACTGAGTATCAAACATTGCAATTTAACCACTGATGATCCCGATGTATGGTGGACAACTTTTTAAAGCTGTTACTAACACCCACCAATGTGACGATAGTATTATTTTCTCTTGACATGTGTCTACTTATTTCTTAATCTGACCAATCTCTTTCAGAAGTAATTCGATGATGATTTTCCCATTTTGGAAATCATACCGGTCAAAGAAATGTAAAGTGTATCCCTGACAAAAAGGCCCCACAACATTTAAATAATTGACTCTTCTGGTTAATGTGTAATGAGGTGAATTCTTTAAGCACTGAAGTCACTTGATAAATGAGCATGCCTCAATATATGCATATATGCATATGCATAATGCAGACATTTGATCTTTTCTCCATAGTTAAGATCAAGGTCCCTTGAACTGGAAATGAGAAGTTTACTTAGAATGGAAATCAACTGGTATTTTGAATCAGGAAATCATTATTTCTATCTACACTCTGGTTGCTGCTCGAAAGCAAACTCATAATCAGGAAACATTCCTTTTACATATTTTTAGGTCAAAATTTTTGGAATAAACATTTTCCAAGGGAAACTATTTTATTTTGTATTATTCCAAAAAATATATCACCAATGTTCCAGTTTCAGATTTTTAGGAATGTTGATTTCTTATTCTCATATCTCTTACTTGTGGTTTGGTCTTTTGTCTACACTTCTATATGCACATATAAGTGCTGTTCCCATGTCATTTTGAAAGGTGGAGTAGATCTACTTTACCTACTTAACCCAATAAGTACAACTTAAAACTCTCAACATTATATATGAAGTAAACGTAGAAAGACTCTCAACATTGAAGAGAAAAGGCATACCGCCTAGATAGCTTGGGACTTAAAAAATGATGTGGGATTTGTTTTTGCCACATTTACCCCAGAACTGGGTGAGAAAAAGCCATCGACAATCTGTAAATACCAATGGGCACAGGTAAAAATGAAACCCAAACAAACCAAGTCTGCTTGCTCTTGCCAGAGGACTAGGGGATGGTCAGCTTAGCAAGACAGAAAACTTTTAGATCATAACTGCTCTAATTCAACCCAACATCACAGGAGAAAATGGTGCTGCACCTCGAACCCCTGTTCACAAGTCTGAGTGGTGAGAGCAGACGTCCACCCTTGCCGGGCTGCAAAAGGGCTCCCCGTCCTCCCTGCTGGGTGGGGGCAGAGAAGGCTGAGGAGGAGAGCTGAGGAGAGCGAGGTGCCTGGCCCCCCACTAATGGTAGTGCCCGTGGAGATCACATATGGGGCCAGGTCTTCCACTTCTATTCTCTCCTGGCCAGCGAGATCTGGTGGGGAGCAGACCCTCTGTCCGCACCCAGAGGTAACAAGAAGCGACCACCATCGGGTGTCAATGGAGGTCTAGTGGGGAACCCTGACTTCTTAATTTCCAGGCACGCTACTTCTCCTGGAGGTAACTAGGCAGTGCTGTCTCTCACCTTCCAGAAGAGTGTCACAAGAGCCCATTTAAAAGAGAACGTTTAGATAAGTTCTGGAGGCTCATAACATAATACTCAGACTATCCAGGATACAAGTGAATATTAGTCATTTTATCAAGAACCAAAATAAAAGTGAATGAAAGGAGACAGTCTGCAGATGCCAACAACTGAAATGAGAGAGATGTTTTAATTTATTGGCAAGGATTTTTAAGTGGCCATCATAAAAATGCTTTAATGAGCAATCATGAACATGTTTGAAACGAATGAAAAAAAAAATTCTCAGCAGAAAAATAGAAAATACAAAAAAGAAACAAATGGAAAATTAGAGCTGAAAAATAACTAAAAATTTTTAAAAAATGTGTGGAGGAGATAGGAAAAAACAATGACCTTGAAGACAGAACAATAGAAATTAATCTAAATGACAGAAAAAAATAAGCTGAAAAAAAAATATAGCCTTTGCTAATAGTGGTTGAGGTAAGGGGCCTGTGGTATGATAACGGAAGATCAAATATTTATGCTATTGGAGGCCACTATGAAAGGTGAAAGAGCATGGGCAGAATGGTACTCAAACAACAGGTGAAAAATTTCAAATTTAGGAAAAGGGTCAAATCTATAGTCAAGAAGCTTAGTAAATCCCAAACAATGTAAAGTCACATCAAGACACATCAGTCAAACTTATGAAAAATTAAGAAAAATAATCTTGACAGTACTGAGAAGTAAATTACACCTGACCTATAGGGGCGAAAACAATCCAAATGGCAGTGAATATCTCATTGGAAGCCGTAGAGGTTGGAGGGAAGTGGCACACAATTGTCCAAGTTTTAAAAGAACTATCAAGTCAAAAGCTATTTCCTTCAGGCATTCTCAGGTGAAGAAAGCTAAGGTGGTGTGTCACCAGCAGGTAAGCATGTGAAAAGGTGTTCAACACATCAGCCATCAGGAACATGCAAATGAAAAACTAGAATGAGCTATACACCTATCAGAATGGCTGCATTAGAAATAGTGACACCATGGGTGCTGGGGAGGACTCAGAGCTGCAAGATCAATCATTGATCACTAGAGAGTGTACAAATGACATCATCACACTGGAAACAGATTGGCAGGTTCCCAAGTGGCAGCTATCAAGTGACCAAGAAATTGCATTCCTGGGCGTTTCTCTCAGAGAAATGAAACAAAACCTATGCATGACTCTTTAAAGGAGTTTTATGTGTCAATGCCAAAACTTGGAAGGCACGCTGATGACCTTCTGTGGGTAAAATAATTAAACGAGCCATGACATCTATGCCTTGGCATACTGCTCAGCAACAACATGGCATGAGCTCTTGATCCATGCAATAGTCTGGACGAATTTTAGAGAACAGTGTTGAAAGGTGCCAATCCCAAAAGACTACATAGTCCGTGATCTCATTCGTATAACATTATTGAAATGACAAACAAATGGAGAACAGGTTAGTGGTTGCCAAGGATTAGGGAGTGGGTGTGGCTATAAATGACAACATGAGGCCTCCTTATCATGATGGAAATGGTCTGTATTTTGACTATATCATCATCGATATCTAGTTATGACAGAGTTGCAAGAAGTTACAATTGGGGAAAACAGAGTAAAGGGCATGGGGGATAAATCTTAATTACTTCTTACAAGTACTTAAGAATCTACAATTATCTCAAAATAAAAATTCAGTTAAAAAATTCTAATCCTCTTTTGATATGTACGATAAGTTTCTTTCCACATACTCCTCTGAAAATATGTATCCCTCATTTTATTTCTATTTCTGGGATCCAAGCGACCAGGGTTCAAATTTTTATTCTGGCACCGCCTCGCTCTCTGACCTCTTAGCAATTACCCAGGTTTTCTGAGCCTGTTTGATGATCTGTAAAATAACGTCTAGGTAACAGCTAATCGAAATGATTAATTCATTTGTGTATCTAAAGTTATGTTGAGGTTTTCAGTTGTGTGGCAGCTGCATAACAGATGTGCATGATACTGGGGGGAGTTAACCAAATTGGAAATTTTAGATGAAGAGACACCTGAAATTTTACTGACCTAGTTAAATAGTATCATCTTTGATGAGAAGGGTGTTATATATTAAAAATCTAGTGTCATCCTAATTTCATTTTCTGAAATTGCCGCAGTAAGTGTTCATCTGAAATGACTTAAATTTCTTGTGTCTCATATCTCTTTTTATTGAGTTTACATGTTCTAGCAAAAAGAGTTAGATTACTGAGAATACTATGAATGTGTCAGAAAGGTTTTATAATTTCGAAATAGGATATTGATGGTTGTGAGCAGATTAATTTAGAAGTATGTTAGAGATATGGATTTAAGCATTCTGGCACAGTCTGAGTTTATGCTGACAAAACGCAGGAAACAGAATCTATAAAAATATATTTGATATGAGTAAACCATTAGAGAAAAAGAAGATTCTAGGAAAAGTGAAAATCAAACTGTCACACATGGATATGTGTTCTAGTCATTTAGACAAATACGAGTCTAAATAGCCCAATTATCCAAGACTAAAACTATCACTTGTCTTGCATGTACAGAAAACTGATAAGTATAAAATTGAATAATAGGTAAAAGCTTATGATTCTTTATCCGGAAAGTATTAAGTGACTTGAGCAACAGATTTTTGTTTTTCAAAAAAGGTTTTGAATTATATAGGGTAGAACAAAGTAGAAACTTCCTTAGCTGGGACATATAGATAGCCAACAGATATATGAAAAGAAGCTCAACGTCACTGATCATCAGGGAAATGCAAATAAAAACCACAATAAGATATCACCTCACACCTGTCAGAATGGCTATCATTAATAAATCAAGAAAGAACAAGTGTTGATAGGATGTGGGGTAAAGGGATCCCTCCTACACTGCTGGTGGGACTGCAAATTGGTGCAGCCACTATGGAAAACAGTTTGGAGGTTCTTCAAAAAATTAAACATAGAACTATCTTATGACTCAGCAATTCTACTTCCGGGTATTTATCCAAAGAAACCCAAAACATTATTTTGAAAAGATATATGCACCCCCATGTTCACTGCAGTGCTATCTATTTACAAGAGCCAAGATATGGAAGCGACTTAAGTGCCCAACAATGGGCGATTGGATAAAGATGTGGTACACATACACACTAAAAAAGCGTGAAATCTTACCATTTGTGACAACATGGGTGGACCTAGAGGGTATTATGCTAAATAAAATAAGTCAGATAAAGACAAATACCATATAGTTTCACTTATGTGTAGAATCTAAAAAAACTAAATGAATAAACAAAACAAAAACAAACTCACAGAACATTTTGATAGTTGCCAGATGGGAGGGGACTTGGGGGCGCTGAGTGAAAAAGGTGAAAGGATTAAGAAGTACAAATTAGTAGTTATAAAATAGTCATGGCAAGGTAAAGTACAGCATAAGGAATATGCTGTATTGTAAGAACTATACACGGTGTCAGATGGGAACTAGACTAATTGGGAGATCACTTTGTAACTTATATAAATGTCTAACCACTATGCTGTATACCTGAAACTAATAAAAAATAACATTGACTGTCAACTGTAATTGAAAAAAAAGATCTCCTTACCTGGGATGTCCCATTAGTAGTAGCTTTTCCTGGTGGCCCAGTCTTTCTGGCTAAGCTAGATCGATAATGTAATTACAATCTGAGATTTGTTTCCTATCTGTCTCCTATCGGATAGGGAACAGTCTCCTGAAGACTGTGTTCCGAATGGGCGCAGAAGGGACCGCATTAAGAAAAACTGTTGCATATTTGTCTTAGGATTGGGCCAACTCTCTTCTTCAGAAATCCTGGAACATTGAAATGTCATCCCCAAGTCACCTAGCGTTTCCTTGATGTCTTCAGGCCACCTAGACTGTCCACTGTGATGCCCTCCAGGCCTTGTCCTCTTCAGGGCGCACACAAATACGTTTGGGACTTTTCCTTGTCCTTCGGCCCGTTATGTTCTGTCCAGTTCTTTGAAGGTCCTGCATACTGCTTTCTGTGGGGGCAACAAGTCCACTTAGCAAATTTATACGTGGATTTACATTTTCGCAGTGCCATTTCCATTATTCTCAATGCTTCAAATTCAAAACTGCGTAGCTAAAACTGTTATAGTTGCATTTAACAAGTATTAAATTTTGTAATTAAGAGAAACATTTTGTTTTACGTTAGAGGCATTTGATTTCAAACTTCCCTATTATCCTTTCCAAAATGTTTGGCTCAGAAAACGTGTCTTCATATGAACAGAGACCACTGGAGACGTGCGCCTTACAATCAATGAGCAATCGCACTTTGCTTCTTCTGCCAAAACTGCAGGTGGGCATGCACGTGACATACAAAGCAGAGACCTGTCAATTTAGATGGCAGGTCTTAGCCTCAGTCTGCAGTGTAGTAGGTGCCCAGCAAATGGCTGTTGATTGAACGGATAAGAGGAAAGAGAAAAGATCAGAAAAGAAGAGCGCCTGCTATTTCAACCTTCTGTGAGGTCGAAAGAAAAAAAAAATCAAATCAAATCAAAAGCCAGGGGGGGCATAACTGTCTGTATTCTTTTGGAACGTGATTTCATGTGTTCTGTATTTGACTATTTTTGATATGTTCCGAATATATCGATTTCATATGTACCCACTAATACAGATTGGTGAGTGTAATGTTTTAAGAGTCAAGAATATCAAGAAAGTAGTCACTGGTCACCTAAGTTATAAAATAAGCCTAATTTTCACATAATAACTCAGAAATTAATTGAAAAAATGTAGTGTCTTCTGAACTCACTGAACTTAGGAATTTCTTTAATGGAGTAAGGTGTTTCTCTTGAATAGCTTTAGAAATTTTTCATATTTTAAATAAGCAGTGGAATAATTAAATAACTTCTGTACATTTATGAATTAGTAAAACTTTACTTATATTTGTGTTTAACCCTGGTAATCACAGGTGGCTATAGGAACGATTTTTTTTTTTAAACAATGATGGATTCTTTCTCTGTCTATATATGTATATATTTAGTATTGATCTGTTCAAGTTCAAAACAGTTGTCTGGAATTATATGAGTCTTATAGCCTGAGGGTTTTTTTTTCCTGTGTGTTTGGCAAGGATTCAAGTATCCTAGAATAGAGAAAAATTCTCTTTACTTCATATTTGAATCTCTGACTTCAGGCTTTCTTGTAATCACCACAACAGTAATTACTTTACTAAAGAGATAAGAGAGATGGTAAATCAAGACAATTCTCTCAGATTATTTCATCAGCCAATGAGAGTGTGGCTTACAAAAAGTGGAGGGTGTCGTTTGGAGATGAGCAAGGATAGAAGGGAAAAATAGGCCAAAAGAGAAAGGAAAAGAAAAATCATTTACTCTATACATCCTTGCCTTAAATATCAATGAGTAATGGAAGGTGTACACAGAGCTATTAAAATACATGTCTCTGTTTTCTTGCACGTTGAGTGTCACTCAATATTTACCGCTAATGTTTATGAATGCTTCTGGAAACATTGTAGGTTCCATGTGCCTTATAAGCCCCTAACATAAGTGATTCATTTCATCAGCACATGAACCCTTTTTCAGAGAAACGTTATTATATTTTTATCTTGCAGATGAGAAAGTTAAATGAATGCTCCCGAGGCTTCCCAGCTAGTGAATGGCAGCATTAGAATTAAGCCTCACACCCTGCTCACTGCGTGATGCTGCCTCACGCCCTCAACAATCTACTAAGTATTTTAAAAATTCATTCACTTATTGCTTGAACTTAATTTTTTTTGCATACTTTTGGGAACATAACTATATGCTAGAATACTAAGCAAAATATACAAATCAAGCAAAAATAGTTATGTGATGTGATTAAATAATGATACAATGCATGATTATAGGAACACTTCCTTTTTCAAAATGTTAAAAGATATTTTAACCACAAATATCATTCCAACAATTGAAAAAAAAAATCAAATATCCTTAAAAAGGCAATGATTATTTGCATTACAGGAGCAGATTTTGCATTGCTGCATTTTAGAAAATTTGAAACTGAGCCACTTGGGTAAGAATAAAAATGAAAAAAAGACAGTTATTGTCACACAAACACTGTATATCCATGCCTCGTAGACAGAGAAATAAAATGTGAAATGACAGGCGTCAGTGCGACCTGTGTCCTTCCTTGCCATGACATAGCGACGTGTTTCTAAGCATGTCTCTGAACTGGTTCTACTGTCCTTCAATAATCTCTTCACAGAAGTGTCGTTTTCCTGACCTTTAGATGTCAATCCTTTATTATTATTTCTTTTTGGTACCAGCGACTTTTGTAAGGTTATCCCACAATCCTGAACACAGTCTTTTTTAGCCTCTGGGTCTTTAAATATTTTTATACTATTTCTACTTTTCCCCTTCTGAGTGAAATTCTATCCTCCACCAGGGTTTATCCTCAAAAACATTAATGCAGTTTTCGTGGAAACCATTGTCGTTCGAAACTTGTCCTTAATTTGACACTCTGACCGCCCCTGAAGAGAAAAAGAAGGGGGTCCTTCCTTCTCCCAGCTGATTTATTTTGTGGAGGTGGGTAGGTGGGAAACGAGAGTTGGAGAGCTGAGGTAAATACAAATACATTAAGAAACTCAAAGGAAATTTGCCTGGTTTTAGATGAGGGCCATTTAAAATTTTCCTTATAAATGATTTTGAATTCTGGTCATAAGTAATTATTGGAAACTAAATTTCAAATCATATTCAAGTCTGTACTTTGACCTTTATCAAATCTTTTGGGAAATTCTTTCTTCTACCATAAATGTCTAAGAATTTTTTCGTGAAAAGGTCAGGTGAATTGAAGATTCTCACGTAATCGATCCATAGGCATTGACATTTGTTTTTGAACTTGGACAAATGTTCGTGATGGACTCTGGCTCACTGAGATATTTGAGTAATTGATCTTTTTAACTGCCTCACACTGGAGAAATATTCTTCTTCTTTTAGAAGAGAAAACAAATCGTAGATAGAAAACTACACTTTCATGCACTTCTAATGTTGCTATAAAACCTCAAAACAATATTTTTTTGAGTACCCTAAACTTTAAACCTTACCAGGTGATGAAAAAGGTTGAAACATCTCAAAATCATAATATATTTATAGTGCACAGTGGAAAACATGTTTTTCCTAGACATTTAATTTCTCTCTGCTGGAGATATTAATGAACTTCTGCAATCATTGAGCATAATGGTGGGAAGACCCAATTCCGCTTTCATCCAGTGGTTTCTGGACATATATATTCAATGACCGGCGACGTGGCCCTATACATTGACCATTGGTCTAATGTGTATGCCGCAGATTGGGGACAATGCTCCACCTCTGTAGAGTGTCTCCCTTTAGTTGGAAAACAGACGCCTTTTAAAAAGTGTTCTCACTTTATCAGGTTAGCCGTTGGCCTGTGGCTGGTGTTGGAGGACACACATCCCTCGGTGATGCACCTATTGTTTATCTGCTTTGCAGTTACAGGTGCCTGAGCGTTTAGGTGATGTTTTGCAGGAATCTATGTTGGTAGACCACTTTCTCTGTAATCCTTTAGAGCATGCTGCTGGCAGAGACGAGAAAATAAAGACAAACTTAGAGCACTTTTCGATTCTCGTGAAAACTACACACTGCCCCCTACAGAAAGGGTCTGGTGTCTTGTCACCGGCGGCTGTTCTCTGAGAGTCACAGATCAGGCATTCATTCATTCAGCACCCTAACTGCTAGATCAGCTTTGCTGAGAGGAAGCCATTACCGTTGGGTCCACACATAACCTCCAACTCGATGCTGTGACAACTCCATTTATCACCCGTTCTTTAAGCATTGGGCTGATGGGGGACTGAGAATGGCTGATGTCGACTGGATGCATCATTCTGGTCACTAAATGCCTCTTCTGCAGTGGAAACTGGCAGATATGACATGGGAGTCAAAAACACACGTCTCATGCACACGTCCATGTGTCCTTCTCTGTGTCTTCTCCACTGGCTGCTTTGTCTCTAGACTTCAGTCATGTTCTTCTGTCAGGGATCCTGGCCACGAGGCTGAGTGATTCACCACTTTCCAGTGATGTGTGTGTATCTTTACCTTAGGCCCCTTGTCACGTCATTGCTGATGACCAATGTGTTTTCTCCAAGCACCGGGAGGAGTTTTTCTTCGGGGCCACCACCGAGTAGAAATGTAGTAAGGTAGGTCCCATTTTTATCTCATGCTAACATATCAAGATGACCTACTGAGATCACACCTGAGTTCTTGTCCTCTACATTAGCTCATTGAAAGATACTGCCCGTGAAGCCATAGGTGTGAACTAAGAGAGGCATCCATGTAATATGGATAAGTAACTTGAAGGTTTGGTCCGTCTGCCTGTGTAATTGACTGTTGTCCTCTCTACCCATTGGGCCTGATCCTGAATATATCATTTCCATTGTATGAAGAATTGCTCTTGTCTGCCTGATTCTATAGACCATGATGGGTCTCCAGATACAATGTCACTTAGTGCCCATGGTTAGGGCTTATTCTTTACTGGGAACCAATGTTAACATATGAGGAACTGGTTTTCAAGTGAAAAGTAGTTCACTTCTGCAGATGGCGTTGCCTGTTTGAGGACCGTAGGGGTCTATTCTGTGACTCTGTGGGGCTTTGCCAAAGTCTGCACAGTGTGTATTGTCTTTGACTTGTTTCTGTTCTGTTGGTTTTTCTGGGTCAAGTGGATTGAGTGGCAGGAGAGCCTGCCCCAGAACTGGGAACTGCTGCTCCCTCTCTCGCTCCAGGCTCACTCAAAAATGCCACGCTTTCAAGTCACTTTGCAATGGGTCAGAATCTCCAGGATCTCCAGTCTCCGAAAATGAGGCTGGCCAGGCAGCCTGCCTCTTTCTTAGTGCTCTAACTTGTCTCTTATGCTAGAAGTAATGTTTCTGTGTCCTTCAGAAAACTGGTCCCTAAGCATTTTATTGGTGTGGCAGGACCCTACAGCTGTGTGCGGTGGGTTTTCTACTCTCTGCCACGCTTACGACTTGCTCAAGCATTCAGAGTACTTCCCACTTCAGGTCCGATGGGCATGATGTCTTAAATATCATGAACCAGTGAGATGTTCTAAAGAAGCTCAAGGTCATTTGAGGTCCACTAAAGGTATTACCTCTGGAAAAAGATGGTGAGATTGGGTTACTGCTCGGTTGTATTTACAATTCTCCATCGTCGTCTACCCTCCCTGGTGTTTCTAAGGGCCGTGCAGATCAGTTGTATGTGCATGGTCTTGGAGGCGCTCATTTCATCAGCAGCCCTAGGATGGAATATTGCTTGCTTCTAGATGGTCAAGTCAAGCCCCTCAAATAAACTCTTCCCGGTCTCCAGGATCCCACTCCTTCCCGGCCAGGGCCCTGACTTAGCACAGGAGACACGCTGAGACTGAGTGTCCCGTCTGCTTTGCAGGTCTTCCACGTAGGTCAGTTCCTGGGCCTGGGCACGCTCACTCTGCCCTCGGGGTTCAACAGATAAGAACTCCTTTAAACACTGTCAGGAATGACTTCCAGCCTGAATAACAGTCCCTGGTTTGAAAGTTGGCTGACCTGAGCCTGCCAGTCATTCCCTTTGTGGCTTCCAAGTCATTTAATAACATCTAGCCAAGTTCAAAATCCATGCAATTATCATCGCCTCTATATTATTTAAGTGCGAAGCTACTGCATAAAACGTTTCCTCTTTAACTCCGTGCTTTCCCTCAACTTTATCCTCCCCTACCACAGTGAGGGTCCTCGCTGCCATCCTACCGGTAATCCTTCAAGTACCGGAGTCACGCCCAGGTCTGTTTTTTAGGGCTTCAACTCTCTTAATCTCTCTTAATTTCAGTCTTTAAAGAAAATAAATTTCATCCTCTCTCCCTCTTAATTTCTTTGCCAGCGTCAACCATGTTTATCAGTTTCTTTTTTTAATACAATTATCTCTTTAAATTATGTCTTGGCATCCATGCAAATGCTGATATTTATATTTCGATTTATGGATTTATTTACTTATTTTTGTACTCAGATGCAGAGAATTTTATTATGCAGTATGCCTTAGTTCATGGCACATCGTCACCATGGGTCTCTGCAAAGCTTCTCTCTCCTTTGTACGTATTCATTCATTTTCTTCTATCTACATACCCCTCCCCATACCTATTTCTTCCGTAGGCAACTATTGCAGTATGTTCTTTTTCTTTATATATGTTCTTGAAAAATGTACATTTTAAAGTTTTGTAGATGGTATTATCATATATCATTCATTTTATTAATTTTTGTATTCAACACTATATTTTAACTTGTAAGATTAATTTCTGTTGTTCATGTACTATTTGAATGCAAGTTGAATTCATCATGGCACTCTCTCTTAAGTGCTTTTAGAATAAGGGTGTTTTCCTATACAACTGCAATTATCAAACCTAAGTAATAAATTATAAATTTCATTAATATCTGGTTCATATTCAAATTCCCTCAGTTTTTCCAAGTATATCTTTTATACCTATTCGTTTTAATCTAGTTTAGTTTTACTAATGCATAGGTGTGATATTTTTAAAATTATTCCTTTAGTCTAAAGCAGATTCTCCCATTACTTTCTCATAAATTGATATTTTAAAAAAATGATATAAGTTCTGTGGTAGAATATACCACATTCTGGATTCGTCTATTTGATTGCCAGTTGTATCCTTTATTGTTCCATGTCCTGAATTTCCTGTCAACGGGAAGGTAGGTCTAGAGCAGGTTTTCTCAACTTCGGAGCTATCGCATGTTGCTATGGGATATCGTCCTGTGACTTGTAGGATGTATATGTCCTCTACCCACCAGGTGCCACTAGCACCTCCTCAGATGTGACTAGATTTCTTATGCTTCACATCAAGATGAATACAATGCTATATTAGTCTACTACCAGTGATGCTGAATGCTATCGCTTGGTGAAGCTCAGGACTGCCAGTTTTTCCAATGTTAATACTCACTTTGAAATTAGTAAGTGACCTTTGGGATAATTCTCTGACATTCTGAAAATGTCCTGTTCTCCAATACCTTTTATCTAATGATTTTGGCACCCACTGATGATATTTATCCGAACAGATTTTAATTATTACAATCGATAGTTGCAAAAGTTCTAATTCTACTATCCCTTTACATTTATCAGCAAGCTGTCATTCTTCCACAAAAAAATAATAGTTAAAATTTTTTTTTCTCTTTGTCTCTTTTCCTCTCTTTGGGTTATTTATACACTCTCAAATTTATTTTTATACATTGCATTATAAATTGATATTGTTTTCCTTTTTGATGTCCAAATTTAGCCACTTGGAACCCTTTTAAGCCGGAACTAGTGTCCTTGTGACATTTCTCCATTAGTCACTCAGTGCTTAATTGCTCTCAGACATGTTGATAGTCTGGGTTTATCTTGTACTTGCCCAGCGTCAGGGCTGGAATCAAGCATTCCTCAAAGACCTTGGTTTGTCTTATTGGAAAGATTTGGGCTGTGGGCATGTTCACTTCCCTTGCAGGATAATTTCTCTCAGATTCTTTCAGTGGACAGAGAGAGAAAGCTGCATTCATATTCACATTTCAAATTTCTCATTTAAATGTAGCATTAAGTATTTATGGCCGACCTTTTCTACTGAGGTATAATTTATACGCAAAATAATGCACAGATATTGAGCGATACCGGTCAGTGCATCATAGAATATGCCAGCATCTGGATAAGGCACATTCTTACCAAGATGAATATTTCCTTCACCCCGAAAGATTCTCAAATTTGCTAATGCCCCTTCTCAGTCAATCTCCTGCATCAGAGGTGCCAGAGAGAATAATAATGTTAACGTATATAATTATTTGCCTTATCTTAAAATATAAGTAAAATTGTTACGATTTAGAACATCACCATTGCTACCCATAATAACGCTCTGATGTGAAGCATAAAATTTCTGTGCAGTTCTTCTTGTTCTGGGAATATATCCCACTGGATAGTAAATGAGAGTTCCATGTTAAAAAAATCACTTTAAAAATTATATTTTGGGTTATTTAATCAACTTGATATACAGTGTATTAGTCCAGGTGCATCCAACAGTAGGGTTTACTTTTTTTTTCTCTTTTGTACTTAATGTAATTCACGTTGGAGCATGGTATTACAGTTCTTCTTTGTCACATGGTGGTCTTATGAGAAGTATTTTCAGCAGCCGAAAAGTTTCTATTCTCATTTCCTACTTTTAGTAGTTTTATGTGGATGTCGCATTTCTTTTTGTATTTGTGACAAAGTGTGTAGGATTTTGCCAGACAAGCAAGAATAAGTAATGACAGGTTGTTCTGTGGGGGAAGGTGAGATAATCAGGAGCGTGGGTCGTATACTTAATTTCTTAGTTCTAGAGTCTTCCTTTTTGTTGTTATAGTGAAGGGACTGGTTTGTTTGTTTTTATTTCAAACTGTTGGGTAGAGGAATGTAGATCAACCTGTCTTCTGTTTCTTTGATAGGGGCCTTAAGATCAATTTCTTGCTTTTCTATTTTCCTTTACCTCGAAATATCCAAAATCACTCCTTCCGTAAGTGGTATGACCTCAAGATTGAAAACTATAATCCCGTGTACTTTCTCAACGCTGGTATTACATTTCTCGCTGTAGTAGCTGGTATTCTGATCCTCCAGGTTTCAACTCTGTTCCCTCCATAGGGCGTTGTGACTTCTCCTGAAGGGAGTCCACCCCAGTTTGTGTGCCCTCTTCTGCATAATGCCCATCTGACTCGCTCCCACATGTTCTCCAGAGGACACTCCGCTGCTTTGGATATTTATTTTCCCTCTTACATGTGAATCACGGTTCTATCAAACTAAGTCTCTTACTTATGTTTGTAGAATGGATAATTTTATTCTCATTTTTTATTTCGGAGGCTGTGCTGAGAGATAGGGATCTAATCTGTGGTCTTGTTCTTGATGTTCTTTCCATAGTATCAAGTGATGACAATTGATGAAGATCAATTAATAGATGAATATGTTTACAAATGACCCAATACTCTATCCTTAGGCGTAATCACCATATTACAATATTGTAATCACAATATTTTTTCACAAGCAACTCAAATGATTCTTGTATACTCACTTCCTTTTGAGACCAGGGCTTGCTTTTCCAATTCCTTCCCTATCCTACTGTCCTGAAATTCTGATGCTACGTGATTGGATCTTGGTTCTTACAATGTTTAAACCTATTTCTTACTCCCGTTATTGGGCACTTTTGCCTTGATTCTGCCTCTCTGCCTTCTCAAATTTCAGGTTTCAACTTAAATATTGTTATTTTTTTTCAAATAACCTTCTCTGATTACCTAATTTGTTAATATTTCTAATAGCAACTAGCAGTTTTCCTCCTTAATGAGATGTTGTCCAATTTGTATGTATACATTTATTTGTATATTGATGACAGTATATACAGTGCTTCATATAAAAGATAATAAATATTTGTTAAAAAGCCAGATAGTTGGATATTATATATTTTTCTCAATTTTTAACATGCACAAAAATGGAGGTCATTAAATCAGTATTTTAATGATTACTTCAATTATAATATAATTTTACATTAAAAAATTTAGAAAATATTTTTAATAACTCCTGTATTAACTGAAACTAATTTAACACTGGTACCTACGATTAGTTAAAATTAATAGCATATTAGACTTAGAATTAAAATAGTTTAGAATTTACTCTTGATCATTGGAGGCAGACCAGTGTAGTTGAATTTCAATTTGATACAATTATTAGAATTGCTTACAAGAACCCCTGAAAGCTTAAAATAATACCCGACTTTTCTTTTATCATTTTAACTTGCATTAAATGGCTTTTAAAGGTGGTGTTTCTCATATGATTTTAGAAAATAAAATCTGATAAGAATTTTATAAAATGAAAACAAATAAAATGGCTTATAATATTTATGATGTTCCAATTTTACAGAACCTTTACTTTTTTGATATTCTATATACATACATGTATCAAGGAACTGGTATGTCAATAAAAAGTGCAAATAGTAAATAATCAGACATTATTTAAGCTTTACTGTTACTACTGTTAAAAATTATTCCTTTAATTTATTAAGATTAATTTGACTTTGGTGAACACACAAAGAAATATACATATAATGTATTACTAAATCGTATGCTTGAAACCTACATAATATTATTAGCTAATGCCGCCCCAATAAATTTAATTAAAAAAAGAAAGATGTGGTTGCTAGCCTCACAGAGCTTACAGTCTGATGGTAGAACCAGATAATAAACAAATAAACAAATAAATTTTAAAACCTATATGCAGGATTTATATATGCAATGGAATATTACTCAGCCATTAAAAAAAAAATGAAATCCTACCATTTGCAACGACATGGATGGACCTAGAGGTTATTATGCTGAGTGAAATAAGTCAGAGAAAGATAAATACCATATGATTTCACTTATATGTGGAATCTAAGGAACAAAAAGAACAAACTAATTAAAAACAGACTCACAAATATGGAGGACAATCTGGGGATGGCCAGAGGGGAGGGGTTTTGGGGAGTGAGGAGAATGAGGTGAAAGATTAAAGAAGTACAAATTAATATTTGATAGACGGTCACGGGGATGGGAAGCATGGCATGGCATAGGGGATGCAGTCAGCAGTAAGGTAATGGCTGGGTGGAGAGCCAGAGGAGAGAAAGAGCAATTAGGGGGATCATTTTATAAACTATATAAATGTCTAACCAATGTCCTGTATACGTGAAACTAATATAATAAAATTAAAAAAAATCATATTGAGGATTAAGAAAACAAGCAAGGTACAGTGATGAAAAATAATAAGAATGTTATTTTGATAGGTAGTTAAGGAAGATATATCAATCAGATTTAGTCCAAGAAACAAACTATTGTAGGTATTTAAGAAAAAAATTCAGTGAAGGCAAGAGGACACATAAAATTGTTGAAAGGCCTCACATAGGGTGTGAGGTAACATGGTTTCTGGTGATTGACATGACCGACGCCATCTTAAGAAGCAAGTGGCACTCGGTGACAGCCAACTCCCTCGGGAGGGTCGGGCCCGCATCACCTGAAAGGAATGTTTGACAGCGATAGGTAGGCCCATGAAGTTGTTCACTGCTTCGGAATAGAATGCTCTTATCAAGCCCGTGCTGCCTGGTTATAAACTACTCGTGTTCCTGGACGCTGTAATGTCAACTCCCCACCCACTTTTGGGTGCTGAGAATCTGCCATCTTGTGGCTGCCCATAATTTCCCTTAATAAACTCATTACTTCTGGGGGGAAAAAAAGATTTATTTATTCAAACCATCTATTACTTATTTAAAACATTACTTCTGCCTGTTATCTGTTTTAGGTATAAAATTGACTTCAACAATTTGTAAAGTTCTTTTAAATGCCTACAGTTTTACAAAGACTTGATATAACGTCGTATTTGTCCTTGGCCCAAAATACAGTTATTCTCCTAAAATTAACTTTTCATCACTAAGTTGATGATTTTTTTGTTATAGTTTTATTATTTTCATTGTGAAATACTAGTTTCACCTCATATTCCCAAATAGGCACCCCAAATGTCAAACCACATCATCTAAAATTGATTTCTTAGTTTATTATATTAAATTGATAAACAACATCTAGTGCCAAGAGTATAATTTTGGTTTCCTGTTTTTTAGAAGCCAGAGCCTCTCTTAGATTTGGGAACAGAACATTTTCTACAAAAATGGTACAATCGTATATATAGGAAAAAGCACTTTTTAGACTTTTTAAAATCAAAATTCACTTCCAAAGATATTATTGAAATCTAACATTTTTTAATGTTGGCTAAGCTGATTTTTCTTTTAGAATTTAAAATGTCATGAAAAATACTTCATAATAGTATAATATTATTTAGTACTTTGCAATCAAGCCGCTTAAAACTAACAATGTAAAAATAAGTAATTCTCAATTTTTATCCTTAACACAGTGCTTCATATTTTAATCATGTTATATAGTTTATAGAACATTTTGAACAATTGATCTTATTCAGTCCTTACAATACCACAGATTTGGTGGGTCTGGAGTTCTCATCCAAATTTGGTTAAAAAAACTGAGAAACTGAGGTACAGAAAGAGTATCTTGTCCAGAATGAACCATGAATAAGTGACAGAACCAGGGTTGGGTTCTGCTACTTTTTCTACAGAGTATGCCTTCACTGTAAAGGTTAAGACTACAAATTACTTAGACATTTAGTTATACATATGCCCAAATATATGGGATAAATACGTAATTCTTTTTCTGAAATAATATCACCACAATGTTCCTAATCTAAGCAGTACATTGCTGTAAAAAGTGCTTTCCCATCAAATAATTTTACTTCTCACAAACTCTTTTAGATTAGGGAATAAATTGTCCACATTGGGGAGATGAAGTTACATGCCCGACCTTAATCAAGAATAAATGGTGATGTCAGAATTAGAATTCAGGGCTCAGGATTAGCATTTAGAGCTAAAAGGCAAATTTCTCCTGTAGGGGGCCGGGTAGTAAAGATGTTAGCTCAACTCTCCATTGAAATCAGCCATAAGTAACATGTAAACAAGGGACTATGTTCCAGTGCTACTTTATTTGTGGCACTGAAATTTGACTTTCACATAATGTTACTGTGTCAGAAATAGTATTTTCCTTTTGATTTTTTTCAACTATTAAAAAAAAGGCACCATGTTCTAAAATGGATTTGACTCTCTGGCCAAGGTTTGCCAGCCTCTCTTCCCTGAAAATCAAATCGGCCACTCTCTCATGTGAGTTTAACTATATTTTATAGTACTCATATCACAGAATTTATAACATTTTATTACATTCACTGTCTTTAATCACAGTAACTAGCATAGTGCCTGGAAATTGAAAGGTATAGTAAATAAATGAATGAGTGAATGAGTACATGAACTATATCCATCCAATCAAAGACATGATTTTGTGCCTTCTCAACTGATAAACGTTCAACAGTTGAGTGGAGATCGTTGGCAAAATATTATCAGTTTTTCACTTAACATATTTAGTTGACAAATATGGTTCTTATGGGTATAGAGATATTCAAATAAACCAAGAGGAAAGGTATTTTGTATGTAGGTCATGGCCTGGTCTTAAGACATTTCTGTTGTTCTCGACTTTTCAGACAAATAGAGTTTTCTTTTTAAAAAGTGTATAAATGGACATATCTGTGAACCTTTCTTAACAGAGGACTGTTTGCCGTGCGCTTGGCCTTTTAGCAATTACAAACGCTACATGCTGTTTCTTTGTATTTTCTGTGTTTAGCTAGAGAAACTGCAGGCCGAAAATACGTCGGAATGGCACAAGAGGGAAATACTTGAAACAGAAAAACAAGGATTGGAGCGAGAAAATAGAAGGCTAAAGGTCCAGGTGAAAGAAATGGAAGACCTCCTCAAGAGGAAAGACAGCTTCAGTGCAAACTCGCAAGGTCCTGATTTCAAGACATCACAAACTGAACTGCAGGAAAAGAACAAGGTACGGGGCCTCCTTGGAGGCAGATGTTCTTGCTGTGTATTCCCACCCTTAGGTCTAGGTGGATGCTGCCTGAATTTTTACACACCTCCAAATCTTTCCTTTTGCACTGATAGCTTGCTCTTTCTTATTGTAATATAAAATAACGTTCGTGCATGTGAAATGGATTATGACAAAATTTATATAATGTTAGAATATGACAGTTCTTACAGTTTCAAGCCTCTCCAGAAGAAACAACAACAAAAAAATGAAATTAGGAACAGACCTGTTTGGTTTTGGTTTCCTGTTATAGCTTCATCTCTGTTTTCTGAGCGATCGATCTCATTTTCAATAAGTATATTTCTCCATTAGTTTGAGTAACTATACAATCACATTTTTTGGTAGCTATGGTAAGTAGTGAATCTGCGAAAATGTTTAAATTTAGCTGAAGTTCACTCTTTTCTGGTTCCTTTTTAATTAGCTTCTGAAAATTATTTTTGAGTCATAAATGCATCATGGTGCTAATCGGTTTTAATAGGCTATGACGTAAATGTTAAAACTAGAATTAAATTCAGAATCTGACTCTAGGAAATTTTGGTTGTTTTGGATTTTTTTTAATCTTAAAGCCAATATACACAGTTACTGCTATACATGGGCTTTTTCTGATAAGTAGTTTTTATGTTTTTTTTGATATTCTCTTAGTGAAAGTTGTGATTTATTTGCTTTAGTGTCAATATTCTGCAAAACACATACATCTTGTTTCTATTTCTTTCTTTAAAGTATCTATGGCATCTTAATGCACAATTATATTTTTTCACTCAATGCCTTTAGCAGTGAGTAAAAGATGAGTCTAATGAGTTCATATTTTTGAGTTATTTAAGTAGTTTATACTCATACGAACTCTAAAAGCTAAATGGCCAGAAAAATTGAATTCTATATCATTTTCCTTTTTTTTTTTTTGTGATTCTAGAGATTTATTGCAAATACAAGATTAAAATGCTTTAGTGTTTCATGACTTGGCAATGCAAATATCTAAAGCTAAATGTTCTAGTCAGTGATCATAATTTCCTTTGTACGGATTCATAAACCATAGTGGTGTATTTGGTTCTAACACATACACAACTGATAAATACATAGGTAATTATTTTTGCAGATTTTCACTTGTGAAGGTCCAGAATTATTTCAATTATGGAACACGTTTTGATCATCAAAATATGTTTCCCTTTGATTCACTTGAACAGAACGAGCACTTATTTACAATCTGCTCTGTATCAGTCACTGCCCCAGGTGACGCTATGTGAAGGTTAGTGAGTCATTATCTCGCCCGGCACATGCTGAGAGTCAATATAGGAAGATATACATGTAAAGTATTGTCAGTAATACATGGCGATGCTTGGGAAGAATAAAGTGGAATGGGAACACAGATTAAGAGTAATTTATTCTATTTCATTTTTATGCCTTCCTAGTTATTTCATAATGTTATAATCATGAAGCATGTCAGTGAGGAAGGCTGAGGGTGGCCTGTCAGGAGCTGGCACAGGTGCCAGTTGGCATGTCCTGTCAATAGGGTGCTGAGGTCAGGCCTGACTGTTTGGGACCAGTGTAGTTCTTCAGCCTGTAACTAGACAGAACTTGGAAACTAGGAAGATTCTGGAAGGTCTGACCGTATCCGTGAGTGTGCTCATCAGTCAGAAGATTATTCCTAAGCGTTTATCTTTTTTTATGGCAGAGAGAGGGTGTTAGTGATTTTTCCCCCCTCTTCATTAAGAATTCAGACTTATTACTTGAACCAAAATAATTACTTATGGAATAGCTGCAGGTCAAAATCCCGTGCCTCAGAGATCCCCACAAAAGATCAAAGCATCAAGATTCAGACACCCGGTTGCCAAGTGAATCGCCGCACATGCGAACGTGCCGAAGTCCAGGGAACAGCGCAGCTGTGGTGACACAAAGCCCAGTCGTAGCTTTAACAATGAACAGAAACTGACCTGCGTGTGCATAAATTATGTGTATAGGTATCGTAGGAATAACCTGTGTACGAGTGCACAGCAGTGCCACAGAGCCACGGGATAGAGGCGCTGGGGACAGGTGCTGCCATGCGAGAAGCATCGTGGGAACGCCACCCACCACCAGCCTCTGCAGTGATGGAGATGCCTCCTGGCTTCATGTTTACATCTCGTCATCTTTAACAAGTGTTTGGGGCGGATGCAGACCTACCTGCTGCTCACAGAAATTTCCATAGCAATGCCTTTGTTAATTTCTTGGATCTTAAGAATATCATTGTTCAATGCGATTTTGGTAAAGCCCTACTTATAGAGGAGGGAAGGACTTTCACATAATAGTCCATTTTTTTTTTTTTTTTTTTGGCTTTAGTCTTATAGGGAATACAATTTTAAACAAGAATGCCTTTCAGTGTTAAATCGCACTAGGAATTGAAGGCAAAGATTCACTTTTTAAAGTGAAAAGTTATTGGAAAAAGTGCTCAGTATTCTACTGGGTAAAACCCCCGTAAACTAGACAACATGGCTCTCACGAAATGCTTCGGAAGCTTTTTTTCTTAAATCATTCTGGCAACTGAACCCCCTTCTTCAGGTCACACAATGGGTCATTTTCAGGAAGTTATTGTGACAGAGTAGTAATTGATGTGTCTCAGGAAAATGATGAATTGATACAAAAGTGGAATGGCCTTCAAACCCAATTCCTAATGAATTCGCTTTACTGTCAGTAAATGACATTATATTTAATTTGTTTAGAACTTTGTATTCAAACATAATTTATTTCCATTCAGTTGTTTAGGAGGCAAACCTATGGTTTTCTTAAGTTTTCGCCACTCGTTAGTTTTCTTCCAAATCCTATTTTACTTATAAAATTATTAAACAATATAAGAATAAACAATAATTATGTCTATTCCTTTACTGTTATAAAATAGCAATGATTTAAATATAACATAATATAATTTGATGTAATTAGGGTCATTTCATGTTTTTCTTTGATTGTTCTTACATGCCTTTGCTATGAGGTACACTACAAATTTTAATTTTCAATATAGTTATTAGTCAAAATTTTTGTTAGTATAGAGACCTTTAGACATATGGAAAATTAAACACTTTTGTATGTGAAATATGTTATATTTAGTTTATGAAAATGAAAAATTATTTTTAAGAACGCCGTTTGTAGCAAAACACTAGATATCTGTTGGAATTGATAATTTAATCACTTAATGAAACTTAGAAACACATCCATGATTTTGTATACGTTTTATCAAAAGTGAATGAGATTGCTTGGGTTGAGCAGAAGGATGCTCTTTTGCCCCCAAATTTCTAAAGTTAGCAAAGATACTACTTTTAAATGTCATTTATTAAAGTTGTAAGGAAACTGTCTACTTAAAGTTACCCTGGCTGCAAAATAGGGTGATATTTAATATATGATTGCTCTCACTCACCCTCAAATACCCACAAGCATGCCTGTGTGTGCATACACAAACACTTGCAGTGAATTAACATTTATTAATTTAATTCTAAACTAAGAGTTTTATTTTTCTTCCTGTTTTCTTATTCTCTACTGAAGCAAAGGTACACAAATAAGATTTTGTATATATAAAGAATTATTTCCAGGACTAAATTATTGCTGGGTGGGGTTTCACTTTCTCTTACTAAAATATCAAATGCTGTCATGTCTTGTTAAATTAAAATTAAGAATTAAGAATATTAATTATCAGTCCCTCCTACAGTGTTTGGCACACCTTCACAAATGTGTCAGATGAATAAATTCACGTACTTATGCTTCCATTTTCATTATTTAAATTTCATTGTATGTTTTGATTTATCTTTAATTTTGATATTCTCCATTTTATTATATTACGAGGCAATTGCAGAGGGTAACAAAGTCTATAAGGTTATTGATGGCTTATATTATCCTTTAAAATCTCCTTCCTATGTGTCAGATAAATGATACTTTATCCCACAGCCAATTAAAATAAAGATGCAAATTTTGACACTTTATTTCACTTCTACAGAATTTGGACTTTTTGAAATTATAATATATATTGTCATTCAGCTATGAAATTATATTATTTTGTATTTGATATGACTAACATGCTGCTTATAATTCTCTATATTATTATAAAATGATTGGCAGTTCACATAGTGTTATCGGTTGATTTATATTAGCTTGATTTAAAGCGGTGATAAAAAATAATATTTAGCTTCTTATTGAAAATGAAAAAAGTTATGGTTATAATATTTCTTTAAAATTCAAATTCAAATTAAAAATACTTCTATAAGATTAGTGAAAAACTCAGCTAACTTTAATAGGTCTGAGACAGTCACTGTCTTTTCCTTCTTTCTTTTTCTTTTTCTTAAAGTGAAATCACATTACATAAAATTAATCATTTTAGAGTGAATAACTTAGCGGCATTTAGCATACTCATGATGTTGTAAAATCACCACCTCAGCTGATTCCAAAACATTGTCACCTTCCCCAGAGGAAATCCAGTGAGCATGACACGGTAGCTCATCATTCCCTGAGAAACTCCCTAAGCCCCAGTACCCCCGAATTACCCATTCTGGATATTTCATATGAATGGAACCATAAAAAATGTAACCTTTTGTACCCAGCTTCTTTAACTTAACAACTTTTTCAAGGTTCATGGACATCGTAGTATGCATCAGTACTTCACTCCTTTTTTTGGCTGTATAGTATTTGATCGTACGGATGTACCACAATTTGGTCACCATTCGTGCGCTGATGGACATTGGTTGTTTCTATATGTTGGCTCTTTTGAACATTGCTGTTATGAACATGCATGTACATGTATTTATCAGAGTACCTATTTTCAATTAGATAGATAGATAGATAGATAGATAGATAGATAGATAGATAGAATTTCTGGGTCATATGGTAGTTCTCTATTTAACTTTTGGAGGGACCAACAAATTCTATTTCACAGTGGCTAAACCATTATATCCCTAATACAGCGTATGAGAGTTCCTATTTCTCCATATCCTCTGAAACACTTGTTCTTTTTTTGATTTTGTGTCTTTTCAAAATTATATCTATTCTAGTAGTTGTGAATTGATCTTATTATGATTTTGATTTGCATATCCTTCATAACTAATGATGTCAAAACTTTTTATGTGCTATTGGGCACTTTGTATATCTTCTTTGGAGAAATATCTATTTGAGCCCTTTGCTTATTTTTAAAAGGGTTGTTTGCATTTGTTGTTGAGTTGTAAGAGTTCTTTATATATTCTGGGTACTAAACCCTCATAAGATATGTGATCTGCAAACATTTTCTACCATTCTTTAGGTTGTCTTTTCACTTTCTTAATAACGTCTTCTGATGCACCCAGGGTTGTATTCATTTGTCTATTCTTTCTTTTGTGGTTTGTGATTTTAAGGTTTCATTTCTAAGAGTTTATTGCTAAATCCAAGGTTATGAAGATTTATCCCTACATTTTTCTCTAAGACTTTTTAAATTTTACCTGTTATATTTAGATCATTGATCCATTCTGTGCTAAGTTTCGTATATGGTGTAAGGGTCCAACTTCATTATTTTACATCTGGATATCCAGTTGCCCAGTACCATTTATCGAAGAGACTATTTTCCTCCTTTTGAATGGTCTTGGCGCCTTTATTGAAAATCAGTTGTTCATAGCTGCATGGGTTTATTTCTGGACTATCAATTCTATTCCATTTGTCTACATGTTTACCATTAGGCCAATACCGCATTGTTTTGATTAGTTCCTTTGTAGTAAGTTTTGAAATCAGGAAACGTGAGTCTTCCAACTTTGTTCTTCTTTTTCAATATAATTTTGGATATTTAGGGCTAATTTAAATTCCACATGAATTTGAGGTTCAAATAAAGACACTAAATTGTGTTCATGAGCACCATAATATTTCTTTGGAATTTATTTATTTTCACTAAAATAGCTATTGGCTCCTACGATAGCTTAGTGTCCTTTTTGCACTTGCTGGATTTATTTCGTTTTAATTCACACAGTTAAATTTAAAATGGTTGTTGACATAATTGAGAGCGTTTTCATTTCCTATTTTTCTGCTACTGGCCATCGCTTTCTGTTTCCTTATCATTTTATTATGCTTAAAATAATGGAGTTTAAATCTCCACAGCATTTGGCAGCCTTTCTAATTCTCTGTAAATTCTAGCAAAACAGGAGAGGAAGCACCAATACATCAGTAACTAACAAGAATCATCTCTTTGCTTTTAACCAACTTTGATTTAATTTTCTATTACGTAGTTTCATTTTTTTTTTCTTTTGTGAGGGTGGTTCTATTTTAGTACAAATGAATAGAAAATCTATCAAGAAAGAATAATTACGAATCACATTCTTATTTCACATTTAGCTTCTTTTCTATTATTCTGAAATCAATTTAACTCCATGCATCTTCTGTGAAATTTACATGGTGAAGAGAAGAAATTTAAAAATAGATGTGCTTATCTCCTAGAGCAGTGTTTCTTAAAGTTAGATCATGGTTCTATCTGTACCCAAAAATAAAAATTCTGAATTAGTAGGCATGTAACTTGGGAACTAGGAACATACATATGTTTTTAAAAACAAGTAGCCAGGTGATGTTTATGTGCACTTAAAATTTGGAAAACCACAAGTCAACACCACATTATAAATACATTATAACACCCTTTAGGACAACCGTAAATGACATTAGGTTGTTTCTGACTTGGCATTATCGAAGCGTGCGTGTGTAACTTTCGGGAGGGCATTGATTAGGATAAATATCTCCTGTTAATTGTAATTTGATATTAATTATTTTAAGGATGTTTTTTACACTTCACAGTTAATTTAAATAAATATCACGAATGAAATTTATTTCCCAATTGCTGCACTAATGCTTGAAAACCCGGTGCTCTCTGTGCTGGCGGCAGATTGGTGGCACGGTTGCAACATGTCCTTGACATTATGGGGAAAGGCAATGACACGTGAGAGGTCTGCCAGGCCAAGGCGAGGCGGGTATGGGGCAGCGGTAACATACGGAGAAATAATTAGCCGGCTGGGTCTGTATGACAGGAATAATTTTACCTTAATCCGGTTAAAACTAATTATGCTACCTTAAGCCAGATAGAATTAATTCAGTTTTTCTCAAAGAAACTGTTTATTTGGGACAATTTGGGCAGATGTAGCTAGAGTGTTTTTTACCCATATAAGTATTTCATAATTAGTATTATGTCCTTTGGCTCTAGGTACTATTTAGGAAAAGAGAAAGAAAATTCAGATTTACTAATTTTTAAAAATCAAATGTGTCCTTCTCTCCAGGTAATGATCTGATCTTTAGTGTTTTCTGATTTTTGTATTTGAATGTCACTGTTTATTAGACTAACTCGTCCTGTTTAAAGAATGCTTCTCTCATACTTCTTATTAGATTTGTCTTATTTGCTGTTTATTTATTAGCATGTAGTACATTTAAAGAAAAACATCTATTTCAGTAAGTTTTTAGTTTTAATAGTTGTAAAGGAAGTATAAATGAAGAATTGTTTTTAAAACGATGTAAAAGGATTTTTACTTTTTTCTGTGACGTTGGCAGTATGAGTCTGCAATCCATCTCATTATTTATTTCACATGTTTTGTAACATACCATGCACAGAGAACAAAAGAATATTAAGACATAATTTTATGAAAGGTGCAAGTTATCTCATCTATTAAAGGTATAAGGAAATTCATTTACAGTCAGGTAGTATTTACTCTTTCATTGGTCTGTTGACTTATGCGACAAACACTAAATACTGAGTTTGGTTGTAGATATCAAAAAAATAGGTAAGTAGCAGAAAGGTATATAACACGAGAAACAGATTATTTGGAAGGACTAGGGGAGCAGACTACACTGGCTGTGTAGGAACGACTCCTGGTAGACTACCATGGGATGAGCCTAACTAAAGACTGGGTTCCCTCTGAGAAGGTGTCAGGAAGATGCGAGGGTGGCTGGACGCCCCTGTTCCATCCACGGCCTTCACGACCACTTCACGACTTAGCTCCAAGCTGGTGACGAGGAAGTCCCCCACAGGACTGGGCCTGCTGACTCTATAACTCCTTATTTTCTCTCTTCCCACTAAAGTCAGCTCCAAACCCAGCTCCAAACCCAGGCCTTGCCTGAGCACATCTTTTTTCCAGGGTCTAAATCTTATCTGGAGCTCTAGATATTCAGGAAAATGTACATGTTTGGCGTTCCAACAGGGAAGACTAGAAGGAATCCGTAGTAAAATTCCGAGACGACCAGTCTACTGTACGTGGATGGAGGTATAAGGCTGGCAAGACGCACGACGCAACAGCTGTTCTCATGAAGCCTGGAGTCCAATCACATCATTGACAAAGAGTCCATAGTGCCTCTGTTAAATGCTGCAGATTAGTAGATTTATGTCATTGCTTCCTCCTGGGAAATGAAGGCTCACCTGAGATCGGAAAGATGAAAGGAAATCATTACCTGGAAAAGAGTGATCTAAGAGAATTATATACCGAGTAAGAGCAAGTAAAGTTTGTACCTCTTTTGGGTAAGCAAGTTCCTTGAGAACCACACGTTTTCTTTTCTTTGAGATAGTTTGCAGTGTCTCAGGCGTCGGGGGGGAGCAGTGGCTTTGGGGCAGAGATACCTGGAAGAGAGTGACGGTTCTGAGACTCTACAATCTGTCTGCTACCGCACGAGCCCTGGGACTGGTGGTAGAATTTTAAGGGAGGATTTGATGACTGCTGGTGAGACTAGGGAGAAGATGTGCACAGCCAAAGTTCACGTGCTGTGGAAATGGTAGGGAAAGCACAAAAAAAGGAGTCATGAGATCTCCTAAATTAACCTGCTACCTATTCCCCTTGAAGGATCTGGCAGTTATACTTAGTTGGTGTAGCTAAAGGAATTATCATGTTGTGACCTTCTCTGGTTGCTTTATCCTTAAATCTTGTTGTTCCTCTGTATCCAAATTCATTTGCACTGAAATCATAGTGCTTTTCTATGTTTTTTTTTTAGGGACTTTATTCATCAATTCAGATTATTCTCGGTGGATGCTAATGATATAGCTTAGTCTTTTAATTATCGAGCCTGTGTCAAAATATTACTTCGGAAGTTTTCTGTTAGCATCCTCTGCAAAATACTTGATTACTTATTTACCTAAGAATGCCTATGTTTTGCTCTGTCTCTTTACCTCTTTTTATTCCAAACATTCTACACTATAATCAGTGTTTGCCTCACCATAGAAGAACAGAGTTATTGTTTTGGGGTAAAACCTGAAAGTAAATCTCACTTTCAAGGTGAAAACGGGCAGGGTGACTCTATTTATGTAAGAATATCCCCAATCATTTTATTTGCCATATGAATACTATAGAAATACACATTTATTCACACACACACACACACACATATCTTTTATCTTTTTACACACATAGACATGTAGAGCTACGTATATACAAGATATGTATGACAACGTGTTAGGCCAAATCTTGATAAATCCAAGATGACAAAGACAATTGAGAAGTTCCTAATTTTTATTAGAATAACAATCTCAGATCAGAAGATATAAAATCTACACATAAATCTATTTTTTTTTTCACTGCAAAACTTAAGAAATTAAATACTTTCGGTGATTCAACACAATTTTGACTTACAAATGTTGTTTGGAGGCCCCTAACACTTACTCGCCTGGCTTCTACTTAACATGTTGATTTTCCTCTAGAGTCGATTGCATCCCCAAATTTCAGGCCACATCTTGTGGTGAGGGTTGATGCCACCTCCACCTCCAGGTTGGTTAAGTGGTTCATGTTTAGCTAATTAAAATATTTGCGTTTTCTGGACCCACATACTAGTATGAGCAAGTAACCACAGTAGAGACAATTAAGTGTAATGATGCTTGGGCTTTTCAGAGAGAGACATTTTCTTGTCCATTAAAAGTAAACCTGAGAAAATATAGATTTAAAGCTGTGTAAGGCATCTCATCATCCTGTGGAGCGATGTGAGAAGGCGCGCTGATGCTCGGAGGGACTAGAGCAGGAGACACCGTGAGCCTCTCACGTAGGCATGGCCTAGATGGACAGTCCTGGGGTTTTCAGTTATTTGTGTTAAGGAATTTTCTTCTTCATTTCAGGAAATGTGAATAGAGTTTCTGATGAATCCCAGTGAATCAAAATTTATTTTTTAATAAATCAGAAGAGTCACAATGTTAATAGCAATATATACTGTACAAAAAGCAGTTTTTAAAGGAAAATATCATTTAATTAAATGAAAAAAAAACAAAACAAAACTCCTTTGTTTCAAGAAATAGTGGAGTCGATCTCTGAGTCTGTTCATATTTACCAGGCTGGGCACGTGGCATTTAGCTTTTAGCTGTCAAGTTTGCGTTGCATATACGAGGGGAAGGGGAAGGGCATGAGCACATCTGCATTACAGGTGTGGGTAACAGCACGTGTGGAGCATGGGTGGATGTTCTTTCTCAAACCTGAGTCAGAGAAAGCTATTCCCTAATGTATTTTATAGCTTTATCTCTATATCGGTAGAATCGTATTCTATGATATATATTTTATTATATGTAAATGTCATGATATTAATTTCTTCAACTCCTAGTCACCAACACTTAATATATTTAAAGTGGTAATGAAAGTAGTTTGTTCCCCCTACATGGAAGGAATACATATAGAAGAGAGATGGAAATTTTTCTTATACTGACCACATTTTTTTTTAGTAGAAATGCCCCTCTATGGCAAAATCTGAGAGAGATACATGTAGCTTTCTTACCTATTTTTAACCATGCTAAGCTGAAAAACATTGGCTCTCTCATAAATTCTATGAGGTATATTTCAGTAATTATTTTTTAAAAATCAGAAATTCTGAAGCAGTGTTTCAGTGCCTAGGAAAATTGTTGAGTTTGTTTCAGTAGCAACTAAACTGGATTTGATATACATGTTACATCCTATGTCATACTGCCTTCTGATCCAAAGAAAGGAAAATGGAAGTCCTCTGTTAAATAAAATAGATAAATAAATAAATAAAATCCCCAAACCACATATTACATACTATTTTCTTTTCCTTTTTTCTCTATTCTGTCCTGTTTTAATAAAAACTTAGGGAATCATTTAACAATGTATTTGAGTCCCAAGGTAATTTTGCCAGATCTTATTTATTTCTGCATGCACAATAAACGTACATTTTATATCTTTGTGATGAAATACCATACAAACAATACAAAGTGTGTATGACGCTAAAATAGTATTCAGAAAACAGGTCCCATTAATTGAACACATAACACGGTACCGTGGCTTGTGCTAGGTATGGTACAAACATGGCACTATATGAAGTCTGTGGATAGTATTTTTATCATTCCCATTATTTAGTTGAGAAAGCTGAAATCCTGTGAGGTTAAGTAACGCAGTCAAAAAGTAAAGGAACCTGGATTCTAATGCAGGTTTTCACTGAACAGTGGAGAAAAGCATTATTTGAATCATTTGCCTTCCCGTGACACAGAATTAAGGAGTTAGAATCGATCTTGGTAGCAGAATTGCATTAAGCATGTTGTCTTCATATCGCCTAGAAAATAATGTCACACATGAGCAGCCACCAACACGGAGTACATGGCGTCCTGGGACATGGTTTGTCTGCATTTGCAGTGGATGGATTCATGAGAATGAATATATGCGTCCTAGGCGACTGCTTTTAATTTACTATGACAAGGGATCTCTGGCCATCATCAGCAACGCTCGCCGTTTGTCCCACAGCCACCTCCACGAAGTGCCTGCTTTATGCCATGTTTACTGTGGTAGGGGCATCGTCACCAGGGAGCTCTCCTACGGGTGAAATGACTGAACTGCCTTTTTCACAGAAATTAGTCATAAATTCCGGTACAGTCGCTTCCTCTCTGTCCTCTGACATTTATCAGATCTATTTCTACTGACTCATTCTTCATGTTTTCCCTTATACCCCAGATGTGGTCGGAGATATTAATAAAGTGCAACATCAAACCACTCTGGATTCATGCTTTTCAAGTGGCAAAGAAAATTTCCCCGTGAGAGGTGGATCAGCTGACCCTCGTTCTGGCCCCAGGTTCTCTTACTTTGGGTCCCACTGCTGTTACATGCTAGTCTTCCGTTTAAGGCTCTGGTCAAGCCCTGGAGAAATAAATTACTTTCCTGACAACCCCTCTCCCCGCTCCCCGCCATTTAAGTGAGCCGTATCAACACCTTACCTATGGTAGTAGTTCTCAACTTCGAGTTGCCAGAAGCACCCAGAGGGTTTGTTATAGCACAGATTATGTCCCCTCCTCCCCACTGATTTGCTAATTAGGTAGGTCTGTGGTGGCCCTGATATTTGTGTTTCTAACAAGTTCTCAAGTGATATGGATGCTGCTGGTCTGGAGGTCACGCATTGTGCTGAGCCACTCGGAAAGGAAGCACAGAAAAATCAGGACTAACAAATGTTCCCCCAGTGACAGTTCTCTTGTCTGCTGTGGGTAAGCATCCCATTAAGTCTTCCCATCTTATACACGTGTAGCCACGGGCTCTCTGAGGACTGTATCATACCCTTTGGTTCTCGACCCCAGCTTCATATTAAAACCACTTGGAGGTTATTCAGAAATACTTAGGTAGCGCTCCCCAGAGAGTTTGATTAAATCAGCCCAGCCTGTTGCAGTGTATCATCATTTTTAACACCACTCACCCCCTTCTCCCTCCCACCCCCAAAGCCCAACCGATTCTAATGTGTGGCCAAGATGTAGTGTACCACTGCAAAGCCCAACCGATTCTAATGTGTGGCCAAGATGTAGTGTACCACTGCAAGGACCCCAAATTGCAGGCATCCAGCAGCCACGCCTCACATCCCTCTATCCCGGATGCACTTTCATGGTCTCCTCCTTTCTCAATGGCCCGAAGAGCCACGTTTGCACCAAGCTGAGATTCATTTCACTTGTTTCTGCATCCCCTACCTAGAAGGTGTCTCCCCGAAGTGATGACACCGTGAAGACTTCAGAACGAGACATTGCTGCTGTGCATCGCTAATCTGTGACCTTATGTCAAAAGCTCAGACAGAGCAGAAGCTAATCCAGTGAATGAATCTCAGCGTAGAAACTAGTACAAGCTTATCGCGTACACAGCAAAGAGTTTGGGAACCAGGAACACTCGGACCAACTCGGACTGAGGCTCAGTATGTATCGTTATAAAGTGGCTTACACGGTGAGCAGGCTGTCACGATTCCTCACAGCGACTGGCCGTCTTAGAATTTCCTTAAATGACAGGGCATCGGTCAGTGGTTACCTCGTATCAATTTTGGCAAACAGTTTAAGTTCTGCTTATGATTGCCAGAGGCATAAACAAGAAGAGAGCCAGGTCAACTTACTCTTGCACAATAAGCTCAATTAAGCTTTGTTTTGCAGGACTAAATTGGTTTTGTCTGGGGAATTTTCGAGGCTAGTCTCCATTTGTTTCTGATTTAACAATCACGACGCCACACCTGTCAGAATATCCATAAGTACCACTGGGAGGGATGTGGGGATGGGAGTCAAAAGGTGCCGATCTGCAGCTCTTCGTTTTCCTCGTCCTTCTGACCCTCTCCAACGGTAAGCTTCCTCCAGGTGCCTTTTCCCCATTCGGGTTACTCTTCTCTCCTTGTTACATCACTTGCTGGACGAGGGAGGCCCAGGTGAGCCACTTTCTCATTCGGTTTCTCTTCTTGATGTTCCTGGCCACAAAGCCTTATTCTCCCTTTGTGTAGCGTTAATGTCATTTCTCTGTCCTTGCTCTATGAGCATCTACTACGTGTCAGCGCTCTCCCAGGCCATAGCACCTATTATGTCATCTTGTAATCATACCATTCATATTTGATTACGAATTCAGATGAGCAGCACTGATTTTTAAAAAGTGGAGGGAAGTCGTCACTCTGAGCCAGTAGATGTCTGGAAGGTACAATACTGGTCCATAAACAAACATACCTACCAGTTAACCCTCTGGTGAGCGGTTAAATCAGGAGCACCATTATAGATACCTGTCGGTTCTAATAATTCAGTTGTTTTGGGTAGTGTATTATCAATACTAATGCTACGAGACTTTTTTTTTAAAGACTGGATGAGTAAAACACTGACTTCTTAACACTTGGCTTATTATAAAGAAATCCTTCAAGACAGAAATGTTCTGATTGATAGTACATTTATAAATTCCGACGTTTTCTTTTATAGGAATACTGTATTACCAAAATATTTTTAAAATTGGATGAAAAATTAGGACAAAAAGAAAGCCAAGATGAGTATATTATGGTTTTTGCAAACATTGGGTGAGAAAGGCAGTACAGGAATATTTCGTGATCTTTTCTTAAATATTGGATATTATAACAATAACTGTAATTATATAGATTATTTTTAAATAAGAGCCAGAAAAAGTTTCTAAATTTAACCTGGAAAGGTAACTAAGAGGAAATACAAACATTTAAAAAAATATTAAAGTGTTATATCAAATATGGTTCTATATTTAAAGTTTTGTGTGCTTTTGCTTTTTAAAGTGTCTTTTATTTCTTTGGACCAGCAATGCCGAATCAAAGTATGAGATCGAATACTTATGATTATTTATAAAACACCCATTAGGGCAAAACAGATTTTAAACTTTCTACTATTTTTCCTTTGACTCTATCTCGGTAGCTAATAATGTAAATGAAAAGAATGGTATAATTTTAAAGGTGATAGGTGCTAAATCGAATATAATTCTTTCTGAACAACTACAATAGACATAATATTTAAATTGATTTAAAGATAATAAACAAGCATTATTTTACATACATTAAAAATCACGAATACCAAAGGTAATATGAAAATATTTGCATAACGACAGTGATTGCCAGCATTTCCACAAATGACTTATTATTAAATCTCATTATGTAATGTAGCACTGCCTTTTTGACGTACATTTCAACAGTTAATGTCATGGGAGTTGCTGGTGGTCTTACAGCTTTTGGAGAGGTACTGGGGCGGGGGGCAGAAGCAGAAATAGACGAGTGAAAGGTGAGGAAACAGAATTTACTATTATAGACTTTTAAGATATTCGATTGTGAAATTTCACAAAGTGAGAAATAACATGATAATTATATGAGGTAGTAGAGAAATGTTTTAGTAGAGAAATAACATGATAGTTATATGGGGTAATAGAGAAAAGTAGAGACACGAACATTTTAACGCTGATGAGTAGAGAGGTAGGGTTGGAAATGATGGAGCAGAAAAGAAGTAACTGAGAATTCAGGTTTTCTGAGCACAGATGGACGCGCTGGCTCCAACAGGATGGTGTCACCTCTTCCGATGAGACAGGATGAGAGGAAGACCAGACACATGCTGATGCAGGAGTCTTCTGTCAAGGACAGGGCTAATATTTTTCTAGGCAGGTGGATTTTGAATAGAGGGCAAGAAAGCAGTTAAATTATGATTCTTGGTTTCTAAGTGCAATAGTAAGAAGCGGTGGAGAAATTATAGGCATGAAGGGCCAGAGGCCATGATGGAGTGGCGGAACAGGTGTGTTTAGTAGAGGCCATGGCGGCAGTAAAGCCCATCAGCTGGAAGCTTAGGAATTCGTGCTCCATGAGGTAGTTAGGATTTTAATCAAATGTATTTTAAATCATCATAACTAAAGATTAGTAGTTATAAAGGTATATATTTTCACACCTGTAAAAGCCTTTTTTTTTTGGAGTGACCTTGCACTGAAAGTGTGGCCTACTAGAGGCCTATTCTCTCTCCGAATTCCACGCAGCTGGATGTCAAAGCTAGTAAAGCCTTCATTTCGCCCTTCACTGTCTCATAAAACTAAAAACTTCAGTTTTGATCAATGATAGATGGAAAGGCAGTGTAAAGAGTTTTCTACAAGAAAGGAAACAATTTCATCCTTCTGAGTTTTCTAACAGAATGCCTTTGCGTTGGTTTTACTGAGGAATGAAAGCAGCTTTTATGCAAGCCCCTGCTGGGGGCCCCGGGAGCTGTCAGCAGGGCAGGAACACCAGGAGACCTGAGTCTGCTAAGCATTAAAAACAGCAACATTTAAGTTGGTATCTCAGCTTAAATTCTTTGCATCTCGCTTAAAAATTTTTGGAAATTAATGGGTCCATTTCGCTGACTTAATTCGATTTTAAGATTTTAAACATCAAGCATCTCTAGAGTCTCTTGGTATTTGAGAGAATGAGTTGCTGGTCATTTGATAAAATTTTCTTGCGTCCAGCCTTTTTTAGACCAAGCAGGGGTGGAGTATATGGCACATAATTTGACTACTAAAAGTGAACAAATTGTGTGTGTGTGTGTGTGTGTGTGTCTGTCTGTCTGTGTGAGTCTGTGTATGCATGTGTAATATATCTAGAATTACTAAATGTACCCTATTTTTAATATGAAGAAATTTATACTATAAATTTATACTATAATTTACACAGTCCTACAAATCAAAACATTTATTGTGTTGCCTTCTATACCAGCATTAGTTTTTTTTGTTTGTTTGGTTTATGTTTTCCCCTTTGTTCTTTCATTTTTCCTCCATCAGAAGTTAGTAGGACCGAATTTTGATAATCAGACATTGCTGGAAAGATCTACACATGAACACAGGGCAAAGCAATCTCTAAGGACCCAGATACTTTGATTAACAATCACATGATATATAAGTATGCAAGATGTATAAATATTTTTATAGGTTATGTTTTATTACAGGTGTTCTCAGGATAGTAGTTAAGGCAAATCTCTCTGACTTACTTCTCCTTACTTTAACATGATAAATCATTAACAGTACGTATCCCAAGGAAAGCAGTCAGGGAATGGCACCGTTTAGAAGAGTGGTACGTGAGTGACCTGCGGCATGTCTGTCACATGTGGTCGTGCTGGTTGGGTTCTCCAGATGGCTCCCCGAGCCGTAGCTGAAAGTAAGGATGTGCTGTGTTTCTCACATTGTGGGTTTGAGTCTTCCTCGCAGTGTCTGCTGGGGAAAAACTTTTTAAATCTACGTGACAACATCATGTGAGCTAACGGCCATATTAACTGGCAAATCTGTAGAAATGTAAAGGTCAAAAATTTTAGCACTAACAGAGGGATTTCTTTTGAAAAACACCAGGAATCGGCATTTTGGATGGTTACCTTAATATTCTACATCTCACAATGGCTCTTTGGTTAAATTTACGGATGTTGTATTAGTAAAGCCTAGTTAAAAATCAAACGTTAATAAGGTACAATGTCAAGAAATGTATAGAAAACAGATCACGATAGCAATTGTATACACACAGACACACAGACATTCATTTCAAATGAACAAGGGATTTACCTGAAAAGTTTATTTCATTTCAACTGTTAGCGAACCCAACAGTTCTGATTGTACTTTACATTACATCTCTAATTTAGAGGCACGATTACTTAAGTTTTTACATTTCAGTAACTTGGACACTATAGTATTTAATGTAGGTTTTACAATTTGTTTTTGAGAATATCAGTTTTCTTAGTCATAATACAAATTCTTGCTTAGAGGTTATCCTTATGCTTATTTTAATCTGACACTACTTTTGTATACTTGGGAAATCACTTTTATTCAGTAAGTTTGGTCTCTTAAGTTGAAAGGACACATGCTATTAAGCTGATTATGTTTTTCACACTCATGAAGTGAAGCCACAATAGATGACCTGGGAAATGTGCCACCAGTCTTCCAATTAGAAAAAGACATAAATTATTAGTTGATAGAATTTCAGCCGAACCTTCGGTTGCCTATCTTTTTGAAATATTAAAACATTTGGGGGAAAACAATAACAAATTTAATTGTTGAAAGTAATAAGAATCTATATTGCCTAATTAAATACATCAAAGGGCAATTCGTATTCAGGCAGCATTCATTTTGTTTATATTATACAATTTAATATAAGATTTTAAAATAATTTTTGGATTATACAATTACATAAAATATTACATTTTTTTACATTTAAAAATTAATGTAAATGTGAACTTGGAGGATTCTAAGTTTATTTAATTTCGATAAGCTTCTGTATTTTTGAGGAAACAGGAAAGTAGACTCTCTGGACCACAGAATATTTTTATTATGCTTTATACTACATGTATAAAGTAAGAAACATCTGGCCTTTGGATGTCCTATGAAATGAGTAGTTTTCTAGAGAGACAGCTCTGAGAACAGTGAGACTAATGAGATTGGGTAGTAATTAAGCCCCTCATCACCCCACTAATGTCTGTTTTGGAGAGTTGTGTGATGGGATAGATAAGCAAATACCCTGATGGCATTGTGGTCAGAGTTTATCTTTTAAAGGGAAATATCATCTATCAGTCACTATTGTATAAACTAGAGAAATTTTGTATGGTAGGGGCCTTCACAGTTTGCTGCTGACTTTTGCCAACTGTTGGATTCTTTAGCTAAGCATCAAAGCATATTAAATTTTCCGTAAACACATTTTAAGGCACTCATATTACTTAGGAGAGACTAAACTGCTATAGCACATTGGACCCGAAATGTAAAATGGCTCAACATATTGAAATTGTGCTCATAGAGCCATCTCATTTGGACCCTGACATCTTCCCATCTGTCATTTTATGATTCCCCCTGGGCATGCACTCTCAACATGGGCATATCATCCATGCAATAGGTTTTTTGTTTGTTTGTTTGTTTTAGGGGTGAAGACAATTTTAGATATCACAATAGCTGGGGAGCCTCCGAAGTGCCGGATCTCTGTCAGCATCTTCCAAAAAAACTCGGATCCCGGCTTTGTAGATCTCATCAGTGGATTTTTAACCAGTTATAGAGACTTGTGAGTCCACTTCACTTTTGTGGGCTTCTTCCTTATTCAGTGTTGAAATTACATAATCTGTCACTATTTCTAGGCATTTTTGTGTCTCCCTTTTGTATATTTTGACATTTAAATATGAACTTATATAAGACGGCTCTTATTACTAATCAATAAACATCCTGAATTTTTTAAAATTGCTTTTTGAACAGTTTGTGTAGACCTATAAGTCATTTTTAACAAAGAAGTAGTACTTTATGTAGACCTATAAGTCATTTTGAACAAAAAAGTAGTACTTTACGGTCACCAAATGACAAAATTCTTTGTGCCACAATGTAGTTTTGAATTGCTTATTTGATAAAGATTTTAGATAAAGTTACCTAGACGACCTTAAAATGCAATCTTGGTATATGCAATTTTAGTGTATTCATTGGATTAGTATTTCTTTTTTATTCTACTTTATGTAACACAATCTTCAAAATAAATTTCTAGAGACTAATGCTATTCTTTTCCAAAAAGGCTTAGTTCAAAATTAGATTTGAGGTAATGGAGTTCGGGGAGGAAAAAAATTAACACTGTTTTAAGAAACAAGAAACCTCGTTTCTAGACCTGCCTTCACCATTAAATATACAGATTATTAAACCACTCTATGTCTTACTTCTTGGTAAGTAAATGGAGAACCTTCCTTAGGTGAACTTTATAATCCGTTCCACTTTATTGACAAATGGTACAGAAAAGTTCCTCTTGTTATAAATCTCCCTTCTACTCTTGGATGACAATACAAATAAGTTTAATGTGCACTAGGTATCTTGAGACCAGACACTGAGTATTATTGTTGAACTGGGTATTCATTTTAGTATTTTAGGCTGAAAACATAGTGTACATTCATTTTTTATTTTGCATTTCTGCCCAGTCTATGATGAGTAATTATGATTTATCTCAACTCTGTGTTAAGTACTTCAAAAATATTTTATTTACTCCTCACAAAAATCTTATGAAGAGACTGGTCTTCAACCATTTACTTTTCACAAAGGAGAGCACTGAGGTGGAAGGAAGGACCCAAAGCTTGTCAGAGGACAGCTAGGCTGGGATCCAGGGCTGGCTGGCTGGTGGTCAGCCCAGAACAGCTCTGCGTTGTTACTCCGTAACCCAGCCATAGGCTTTCGACAGGGGAAGCGTTCATGTTTCTTCTTACTAATTTGTTCACAATTTGAAGTTGAATTTTAAGATAGATTAAAATAAATGTATCGTTTATAAGTTTTTCTAAAGATTTTGAAGACTAAGTATTCTTAATTTTAAACATAATAATGTCTAATTTTTATTTTCTCCATAAAATATTCCCAAATATGTTAAGCAGCATTTTAAATGGTAACATTTGACTTTCTTGGGAAAGTAGATGAACTTGATGGGGTCTGGAGTCAAATCGACAGGGCCTTGATATGGAGGCGGTCATTCATGAATTTGAAGCATTCTGGCAAAATACTGGATGAGTAGGTATATAATTGTTAATTGCAGAGCTCTAATTTCCTTAGATTGTTCAAGAATATTCTGTGATGAATTAGTGGAACTGAGTATCAATTTGAAAACTTACTGTCATATTATACTGTGGCAGACTTTGTTACAATCATATCAAATTGTAGCAGCTGTTCATGTGTCATGATTCCTACAATGCAATGTAAATGTAATTAAGATGATTGTCATTAGCTGAAAGTCTTATAACCCCGTTAATTTTGAATTAAAAAAATTAAATAACAAAAGCAGAAACAAGCCAAACAAAATTCATAAGAATGCCACTTCTACCTAATCACTGTTCTGGAGTACCATTTGACAGAGAGAGCTATTTATGAATTATAATAACTAAAATTAGTCTTTTTACATAAGGCAGTAATTTTTTTACATGTCACCTGATAAATGTCCTTTCACCTATGATTAGTTACTACTGATAAGGAATCATGTCATCAGAATAGCCAATTTCTTGCTGTGCCCATAATGATCAGCAGGTAACTGAACACAGCCTCTATGCTTAGACTAGAGAAGTAATTTAAATGTTTTAGTGTGGTGGGGAATCATTTGCGAGATGCTTTAGGTTGTGAATTTTAAATTAAGATGACTTACCTAGTAAGATAGTTGTTGGCAAGCTTTATTTAAAGAGGCTGAAAGTTTTGTTTTTGTTTTGTTTTGTTTTTGGTCATTAGAAAATTGTCTGATAAATTCAGCTTTCTTGATTTCTATGTAAGATAACTGGACATATCTCTTAAATAAGGAATGAAAATCTTTAATAATTTTTTTTGAAATTCGTTTTCAAAAGTAATCTTTTGTAAAAATCTGTTGTAGCATGGAATGATTCTTTTAAAGCAAGAAGCTATATTTTAACGAATAACACAAGTTGACAATTAATCCTACTCAATGGTTTCTGTGGGCTCAAGTTTTCAAATTCCAACATAATAGCTTTAAGTTTGACATAGGCATCTGAGGGAAAAATCTTATCCTAGCCCTTTCTTAGAAGGAAGTAGTTTGTATACAGGTATGAAAGATATAAAATATTCATTCATTAGAAGTCATGGCAATTAATAGGAACATGACAGTGCCTTTTTTCTATTTTTTTTCCAGTAAATACTATATTCAAATTCATCATATAATTATGATCTCTGTAGTTTTGAATATCTCAGATTTTTATTTAATCTTTCAATCGATATTTATTTAGTGCCTCCTTATATGATATACTGTTTTAAGGTCTAGGTACAAATCAACGGGAATAAAATATTTCTGTGTGTGAGTGTGAGTCTGTGTATATTCCCTATCCCAGTTACTGGCATTTCACCTTTCCTCTTGTCTTTGGAGATATTCTTGACCCCTTGATTTCTCTCTCACCCCACATCCAATTCATTACCATATCTTGTCAATTTTACCCTCAAAATATATTCAGAACCTAATCACTTTATATCACTTTTACTGGCCAAAGCATATAATACATAACTTATATGCATATCGCAATAATAAAGGCTTACTCAGAAAAGGCTATTGAATCCAAAAATAGTAAAGATTATATATACTCTTTTCTCCTGAAGTACCTGGTTAAACTATATTCTTTATTGTATGGGAAATATTTTGAAATAACTTCTATTTTCAGTTTAAAAACAATGGTTTCATTTTTGTTTTTATAATTAAACCTTCAAAATATTGTGATATAAAGAAAATAGAAAAAAAGAAATATTAATGATATTTTTGCATTTATAACTGACATTTTTCTCAAGTGAGTTGAATCAGTCACTCATTATTTGGATATTAACCAACATAAGTCATCTCAGTAAGAATTGATACCTCTCAGATTATAGTTGCGAGGTTGCAAATGTTTCTGCCTACCAAATATTGCCTTTGGTTATTCTCACTTTAAGGGCTTTACTTTTGTTGATTAAACCTTTTTTTTAAAAGAGAAAGCCTGCATATTATTAGATATCTCTATATATTTTTAAGTGCTATTTATACTTTTTACTCCTATTTGAGAGATACTTTTTACATGTAGCTTGTCATAAATTTAAAGAGAAACGTGTTTTTATTCTGCTGAACACTATCCTTAATGAAGCTGTCCCACTGATTCTGATATATCTACAAAGGCAAGTTTTATCTATAACCCAGGAAGCTGCCATCTTTACTCATAGATATCATTTGATGCCTAAAATAAAACTATTTTTAGTTTTTTAGTGGAAAGAAAAACTGATTTTACTATAGAAGACACGTATGCTAGAAGATACTGCTAGAGTAAAAGTTCTACAAAGTTATTGATAGTAGGTGTCAAAAATAATACATTTTTTCATTTATTTTCCTTTTGTATTTAAGTGAAATGATTCTTCATCTTATTTTTTTGTTTTCTTTTTAAAAGATGAAAACTCAAATGAAATTAACCCAATGCATTCAACACGAAGATTCTTAATGTTCTGTGATTAAGTGGCACAATTAGATAATTCACTTCATTAAGGTACATGAGCCCGTGAGTAATAATGAATCATTTGAACACATGGGCTTGCCGATTCTGATGTATTTTTTTGTTTACCACAAAATATATCTATTTATTCAGTTGTCATATTGACGACGTTATTCCTCATATAATCTGGTAAGTTTGGTTTCCATTTTTTTCCAGGTAAAATTCAAATACCACTTCTTTTCAGTATTCCATTTTTTAGGTAGTGTTGTCTCTAGAGTGTATTAGATGAGGCTAAGGGGATTTAGAAATACTTGAAAAAAATCAGCATAATCAGAATTCTACAAAAAGACATAATGTTTTCTTAAGTACATTTAATCATGACTTATTGGATATTTATTGGATATTTGAAATAGTTTTAGATGTTAAGCCTTTATTACCATAAATATTTGTCACTTGGAAATGTGTTAAATGCTTGAATTTTAAAATGTATTACAAGCAGAAAAGATACTTGTCATTTGGCTTTTTTTTTTTTTAACAGCTAAAGTATCCTCAAGCCCCCCCCCACAGCCCCTACAAATAACTGTTTTTATGCTCAGGCTATGTATTTACATTAATGAATTATATTGCACACAGGGAAAATCTTATGAAAGCTAACATTATTTCATGGTTCATTACATGAAATGCTTAATAACTCTTTAATTATATATAAATTTGCTCTAGAAAACTAGGGAAAAAAAGCAGCTTGTGACATACAAGCTAATGAATTCTCATTAGGAGTGATCACATTTCTCATTACATGAGAATTTTGTTTTTAAAACTTAGAGAAAAGCTTAACTATATCATTTAGGCATCTGAGAAAGAGCTTTGTAGATAAGCCAGTATTTAAAGCAGAATATGCACTGACCTTTATAATGACAAAAAATATATATATATAAGGCACTTTTAAAAATTAGAGGGCTGGAATCAAAGTATACAATGTAACTTTATTACATTGTATTATAAAACTTGTAATTCTTTTGGCATTAGTAGCTAAAGAAGCACCTTTATAGAAACTAGAAAGCGCAGGTGACTAAATTCAGCAGAAGTAAACTTACATCAGAGGTCAGTATTTCCCCAGTATGAACCTTATTTTCAATGATGAATAACTCATTCAAGTTAGATCAACTATTAAGAGAGTCAGCTCTTCTTACTGGAGAGTATTATATTTAATAAATAAATTCTGAAACTTGGAGGAAATATCCGCTATCCTCTGCATCAGTTACCGTGTCTCACACTTAGCACCGGTTATATTATATTTACATATATAAAGTATTTTAATAGAAAAATTAAAATTCAGAGACATAGGCTCATTAGCTAACCTCTGGGAAAGCATATGACTTTTGAAGTAGGTGTGGAGAGGTGAGGAAAACAAAGGAAGAAATTCATTTTATAACTATGGTGAACTAAGAGTCAAAGAACTCCAATTTAAAACATCATGTTTATTTTTATTCAGATAACTAAGAATTTATTTGACAGGCAAGTTATAGCATATTTAGTTCATCACTTACATTAGAATTTATCTTATTTATTAAAGATGGGGACCAAGAGATGGAGTACACGGTGAAGCTAAGTCTAATTCATTGTTTGCAGACATCTTTCTGTATAATAATCAGCAGATGAGAAGTAAATTTTAAGGTGTCTGTTAGTGCTAATGGAGCCAGGTCCCCTTATACCATCTGATTCTTATTTTGATTCATAGCTTGGCAAAACTCCTTGGTAACTACAGTGGTTGACAGTGAATGGAAGCCGACAGTTAGTGGAAGCCAATTTAATATGAAAGATAGCTGCTCAGTATTGACTTACTTGTTTACTTCTTAGTAGAAAACGTAAATATTGCTGAGAAATCATAGATTAGATGCAAAAAGCATTAAAATGCAATGTGTACTGTTGTTTAGGCAAAGGAAAATCACAGAGGAAACTGTCCTGTTTCTTCCGAATCCAGTATAATAAACATAACAGTATTTTATACTCAACAGAACGGTTCATGGAAGGAAAGCACTTGTATCTCCTTTACATAACGTGTCCTGATTTTAAGTGGACATCACACATTTATGTATTTTATTCTCTCCCACTGGTATGTGGGCTACTTAAGGCGAGGATAATGTCTTATTACTTATCATGCCTCTTCTCATAATAGACCCCTAAACTCGCCAGCTCATACTGAAAAAGGGCACTTACTATTTGTTAAAATAACTGTATAGTCATAGTGGGGTGAACTCTGTAGGCATGAAATGATTCTGTAGACATAAAAATTTAAAGCCAGAAAGCAATTTTAATTCCAATTGGAGATATCTCGATTTTTGTGAGGGCGATTTTTTTTTTTTGTACCAAATAGTATAAAATTCACTAGCATTTCAACTTTAAGGGTCTACTTTTTATTGACTTATAAAGTTTCTGATAGAATCAAAATACCTATTAAGTTTTTTAATTGGCTACTTTAACTGTTGCCTTGCTGGTTAGATATAAGCCATGTCCCTATTGCAAACAATTTTGTCACTTTTCAGTCTTTTATCGAATACCTATTATGCACTTTTCTCAGCTCTAGACTATTTCTACACTGTTGGAGCACATTTTCATTTTTACTTTATAGCTATTGTAAATTAAAATGGGGGGAGTGGTTTTCTTTGTAATATCAAGACATGAATTTATTCAAAAATTTGAACAAAACAGACATTCTGAGTTATGCACAGTAATGGAAGCTGCCATTCATTCAACAGCATACTGAGCACCAACCATTGAATTAGTACTTTATATAGATCCATGCATCTAATATTAATCATATTACTAACAGCCAGGGGATCAATATTGGCATCATATTTCACAGATGTAAAATATGAGTACTAGCAAGGTTAGGAAAATTGCTCGTAGTCACAAAGCTTATTATGAACAAATCAATTTAAAAAGCAATCTTCATTTATGCACCCACATCTTGATATAGAACAAATAATTTCTTACAACTTAAATTAGCCAATTAAGAAATACTCATATAAAAGTTAGCCACCTAGTTTTTTGACCTGACTTTGTTTTGCTGATTGGCAGAGTGTTTTATAATTTGTTGATTTCCAGTAGATAATAGAACTGGAAACTGTTTTTAATAGTGTTGGTCACTGAAGCATGCTGTTAAAATGTAACCTCGAGGTGTCCCTCATAAATGTTTTGGAAAATCTCTTGTAGAACACTAGTAAAGCAATTTGTCCTTGTTTATTCCCAGGAGAGCATGCCCATATGCTTTGTTCTTATGACAGGACCCTTCAAGAATAGTGCTTTTAAATGTTAATATTGTAATTGTGGCTTGTTATTGCTGATGCCACTACATTTCCTGATCTAAGATATTAATTGAACTTGCATCCAGTTGGCTTGGGGGAAAAGTGTTTTTAAAGATAGTTTTCTTTAAAACGATCATTTTATTTTCTGCTTCTCTAATATACATTGTGTGTATTCGTTTTCCTATTTTGTTCTTCTCCGATACATTTCATTCTTTTTTGCTTGTTTAGTTATTCTTAAATATCTATTGCTGTTATGTACTTTGTAGATTTTCTGTAGCTTTGTTGTTTTTCATATTCCGAAATTTTAGCAAGTGAAAAATCAAAACATATTGAAATGAAACTGAAGCTCATCCACGGTGTTGCCATCCAGACAAAACCACCATTAATCTTGTTCAATTTGCTTTTAGGCCTTTTTCTGTGTTTATGCATACTAATTAATCTCGTACATACACACACACTCAACAAGACCTGTAGAGTTTAGCCCATTTTCTACGTACCGACATGTATTTATGTTCACAACTATGCATCCACATCGTCACATGCACGAATATGTGTATACGTTGATCTTACATCTTTATTTTAATGTCGTTCGAAATAATTTTCTCTCACCTCAATCTCTAAATTACAGATTATAAATAATATATATAAATTATAAATTAGTGTATAGCTAAGTACTTTAGTGTATAGATAAGGACTAAGTACTTTCTCCATTTTTCATAGAATTGGTCCAAACCAGAATTCGATGATCCGAGGCATGGCAAAATTACCTGTTGAGTATTCTGGTTCCCATTCGCTGTTATTTAGCCAACGCTTAGTGCTCGGAATGCAAAATGGTTGTTAAGTTAAATTAGTTTGAAGAAACCATGTTGAAATATAAATGCTAGTGTGAAGATTTCCATTTCAAATTGGACTGCCTAGTCATACGCCATTTCCATGAAAATTATGTTATTCTGTGACCAGAATCATGCTTTAGTAATCTTGTTTCTGCATATTACTTGTTACAATAATAATTCTCAATGGATTCATCATGGAGCAGTAAATGTCTTACAGTACACAGATGCAGTATTTTTATGAGAATAGAGAATTGGATCTATAATGTATGTTCCAGGACAAAATCACAGTATCCTGGTAAACATAGTATGAAAATGCTTTAACATTAATTTTCAAAAGAATTTGGAATAAGCAGTGAGCACGGGTGTGACATTTTTATGTGGACTGAAGTATTTATTTCTCCATGAACTTGGAGTGATCTGTTCCGGCTTTGCCTCAGAGGAGGAGGAGCATGAATGGCCTTCAGTTTCTAGAACAGCTGTCTCATCTAGTTAGTTTCCTATCACTTTCATTTCTTAATATAGGTGATCAAGTCATAGAATAACCAAAGTAAAAAGATTTAGAGTTTTTGACTAGAATTTGAGCTCATATTTGCAGTATCCCTAGTGACTTACTTATAGGGCCCCAAACATAATGGCTGCACGTGCACCATCATTATCTTAGGGAGTTTCTAGTTAACCCTTCATCTTAAAAATAAGGAAATAGCAGGAAAGAGACAGTGGTGTCTTTTTATTTTGTAGTGGATCCAGTAGTTTTCTTGCTGCGTTCATTTCAGTTACCTATTGTTCATATGAAATTCAGGAAATTAAGTGATATATGGACTGAAGTGGTTTCCTTTTAAGTAATAGATAAATTCCATTTTTCAGCCTTTCCTCTACAAATTCTCCCTGCCTCCTACTCCACACATATTTTTTTTACCATTCTTCAAGAAGGGGAGCTCGACATGTTTTAAATTATTTTGATTAATTAGCCTGTGTGAAAGGGGGTTTGGCGGGGTGGGTGGATGTGGTTTCTGAAATGTCCTGACAGTGTGAAAGAAGTTAGCGAATTTGTTTTAATAACAGTGAAAATAAATCAGAATTACAATTGAAATATGCTGTTGATACACAGGGTAATTGCTTTGCACCTGTTTGTTTCCCCCCGCCCCTTAAATCTAGAATCAGTCTCTTCCCTCTGTTGTATTAAAACAAATAATAGCTCCTTCAAGGCAGCACGTACCACTCTACAAGCTTTATTGAAGCCTTATTGTTCGATATCACCTTTTTATTTTATTTGCTGTCCAACATATGCTGTATTGTATTATATTTTGCTTCAATTTATGGCCTTTCCCATGCTGAGCCAAATAATTGAAATATATATGGAGAAATGAACGAAGGATGGAAAATGATATTACCATAAAGTCATGATCGGTATGTCACCAGGAGCCCACAAATGGGTCCTCAGACTGCCTCAGACCTCTGGTCACACTGCTTTACTCTCTCACACCTTTCCATTTCTAATCTTTCAACTCTTCTGAAACCTCTGGTGTGCCTACCCTGCCTTCTCCTCTCTGGATCCTCACTAGCATTGGCAGAATTGGCATGTTTTTTCATAAGTTGAGCACCTGTAGTCCAGGCACTGGTGGTTCTGGGCGCTAGGTATAACTGAACAAAACAGAGTCCATTGTCATACAGATTGTGGCCCATATTCAGTAAGCCAGGTGGTGATAAGTTTAGTGAAAACTAAACCAAGTTATGAGAGACAGAAAATGACTACTATGACTTTCGGATAGGTTGGTAGAGAAGGCATCTGGCACAGATGTGTGGATGGAGGGAGAGGGTGGTCCACAACAGGTAAAGGAGGTTTTATGTGGAGGAAGCAGCAAGTACTGTTACCGTGGGGCTGGAGCATGCTTAGTTTATTTGAAGAACATGTGCAAAGTATTTTATCTTCCACAGAGGAAACAGAATCCCTTAAGTATTTAATCATCTTCTCATCTCCCAAGTTTATGCGACTTCACCCATTCCCTCCTCTTTGCATCTTGGTACAGTGACAGAAGAATCCTCCTCCCATCAGAAACCAACCCCTCCATTTTATATGTTATTCTTTTTTTAAAAGTGTGTTGGATGTAAAGAAATAACTCCCAACTTGCAGCCTGTTCACTTTCTGAAAAACATACTTAAACTTCATATGTTTACAAATAGCCAACAAATTCTAGGTTTGTTAAATTATTACAGAAGAGATGTGTTAATACCTAAGAATAAACTTGCTTTTTTTAGGAGAATGTTTATTTTTTATTTTGAAATTTTTAGACATAAAACAGTAGTGAGTTCAAGTTATTTATGTACTTTCACATAGTAAAATGTATAATTGAAAACATCAACTAAATGAAGGACACCTAGTACTAGAAATGCACATATATGTGGGAGACGGTTAAGTTATTCAAAGAATTATTAGATGGAGCGATTGCATAGGATTCAAACATGGTAGGGACGGAACGGCATAAAGAACAGTTGTAAGATTTTGCTGAGGTTGCAATTTTAGCCGTCCTATGGGAATGAATAGAATTTAAATAAACACAGATGCTGGGAAGAAAAATAATTTACAACATAAAAAAGAAGCAGAAATGAGAATTCAGATAGAGTGTTGGGGAAGCAGTCGACTACTCGATAGTAGATGAGGACTGAGAAATGTAAATTGGTAAGCAGACCGCAGATTTTCATTTAACCACTTATTGAATATGTCACTCAAAACATACCTATTTCACTGATAAAGTGTAAAATATTTTAGAACAAGGATGATTCTAAGTCTTCTTACCTGTTTTGAAAAGATTAGATACTTCTAAAACATAGACTTAATGTTTTCTCTTTTTTACCCCATAAAACTGACAGATATTTTTTCTACTCATGTAGAACAACATTGGGTGTACGCACATAAATTTCTTTACAAATTTACTAGAGTTCTGGTTTTTGGTCAGAAGAAGATACTGATTCCTATCATTTAATTTACTTTCCATAGGTATCCATAGACCTATGTGAACTTTAAAAACATTCTTCCGTGTTATACTATATAATACATGGTTTGGATTAGGAAACAGGCAACTTTTCATTCTTCTCCATGACTTATGAAGTGATTTGTAACTTTAGAGATGGCAAATTTTATAGCCCTCTTTAAAATGGAATTATTCATAGCTAACTTTACTCTTCAAAATTTTGACAACTTAATAAATAAAACATGTTGAAAATTATGTTTTACAAATATGACGGATTTTATAGTTTAATTTATATTTTAGAGAGGTGTTGGATCCATTATACCAAATAATTTTTAATATAATATGAGGGGTCTTGGATTAATTTTCATCTTCTAATCCCTAAGCCTAATAATATAGTGATAAGGTCATTTGGTAGGCATGAAAATATCACCCCATGTGCAGCGATGTTAATATATCCATATTTTAATTTTAAACTGTAAGAATATTGAAACAAATATGTCCATTTGTAAACCCTCTTCTTCCCACCCATTTTTTGTTTTTGTATATAAGCTTGGATTATAATTTTAGCTTATCTTTTGAAAAATTGATTTTGACCTGAACATTTCTTATAAAGATATTAAATATGGACTTTTTTCCTAACTGTGGAAATAAACCAGGTATAAGAAAAAGAGGGACTCAGTATCATCCTGTTTAAATTTGCTTCACTCAAATTCACCTTAGCATTAAGTGCATCAACACATAAACAGAACAGATTGTCAGTCTTAACAACTTGAGTCCATTATTAAGAAATGTCAACCGTCAACACAAACAAAATTTTTTACCAGAGCAACTTTTTAGTTCAGGTGTTTTCCTCTTTTTCACAACTCAGTTGGTGGAGTTTAATGTGTTTCTAAGCACTTATCAATACCTTACCAGTTAAAACGTGAGCAAGAATGAGCACAAATAGATTATGGAGTAGATATCCATTTGGGATAAAGGAATCGGGAAAGAGGAAACAAAGTTCTCAGAATGAGCTGTTAAGGGGGTGGGAGAGTGACCTGCTCACTTAGTGCTTGTGCTTGATCGAACTCGGCAACAAGCCTGTAGTGAGAGAAACTGGACCAAAGTGCGCTCAAACTAAAGTTCAGTGGGTAAGGACCGGGCAATTTTTAAGCCCTTAGTCAGCCCCACTGAGAAACAGCATCATCACTACTTGCAAAAAGTCGAAAGCTTGATCGTGCCAAGTGCCATCAAGAATTTGTGTCAACAGAAACCGTTATGTCGGAAGCTAAATTGGGGCAAGCACTTTGGGATAATTTTGCATCTTCTCCTTTGAGTTTGCATTACTTGTAGGTCAACCACTCTAGCATTGGACATGCGACCCCCCAACACTCTTTCACCTGTAGACTGAAGACACGGAAGGACTGCATGAAGTAGCAAAACACAGAAACAACCCAAACGCCTGCAAAACATCGTGGAAGAATCAATTTCGATACACACAGTGGAATATTTTAGAGGAATGGAAACGAATTAAACGAGAGCTGTATGTGGCGACATCAGTGAATCTTAGAAACATAATACTTAGTGGAAAACAAGTGGCAGAGTACCACGTCCGGGATAATTCTGTTCTTACTAATATCAAAGACAACTAAAAATCCAAACTACATAAATGTTGTTAGTAATGTGTAATTTTTGCATGAGACAGTTGGTGTTTAAAAATTTGAAAGATGATAAAGTTCAAGTTTGTGTTTACTTTGAGGAGAAGGCAGACAGATGGGAGATGGGACAAAAACTCAGCTAGACGTAATAATAGATAATCTAGTTCTTAAGTCTGTTGGCTCATGGGTATTCATTTCACTATAAGCTTCGTAGCTTCCATATATTTAAAGGAATCTAACATTACATTAAAAAATTAAACGAAAAATCACATGAGTTCAAAGTAAATATTTAGTGGCCACAATAAATGTCACAAGAGAAACCGTTATATTTATGCATCACTTTATACAGAAGGAAAATTCCATTTACTGAGTAATAGTCTTTGCTAAAGGGGAGTCACGTTTAAATTTAGGAATTGATTTTTGTCTAAATGACCAATTTTCCTGTCATAAGAAAGAAATAGAATGAAGTAATTAGCTTATTTTGGGATCTATTTTATGCTTTGCTTAGCCCTATTGGACTCATTATTTTTGTCTAAAAATCCTGTTTTATATACCTTTATTTGCTACTGTGGAATTAGTTAAATGAATAAATAATGAGTGCTTCCTCAGAAACACTCATTATTATATGCAGAGAGCGAGAATAGCAGATGCCACCTGAAGAAATTTTACTTCCCTGTGACTGTCTCTCGCCATTATCGCTGGAGCTTTCATGCAGCTTTAAAGAGCAAACTGACTTTTAGGTTAATTTTATAATTTCGGGAGCATTATTTGAATCTATTTACATGGCATTAAACTCCTCACGTGATTTTCATCGAATCGCTTCTTCCTTTAATGTCCGATTGATGATTCCATTGCTTGGTCTTTGGCATTCTTCCCTTGAATATTTGCAGCATCACTTACGAACCTCTTCCGTGTGAAAACGTCCTACCTTGAGCACAATCACACCAACATAAGAGGCCACACGGTATACTGCTTTACAGCAATGACACAACATCCACAGAAAATGCTGATCTCTGGCCATAGCTTGCCAGCTGTTCAAATAAAAGAACACAAGTACCCTCACGGCTTTGTTGCATTTTTTTCACTTATCTAAAAACTATCTAATGACAATGCACTAGACAATATCTATAGCACTAAGCGTGATTAAATAGATTACATTTCAAATGGTGTATGCATTTATGTTTAGTTTAAATAAAATAAAAATACAAATATTTTTCCTTTTGTAGGCATGACTATAACAAATTCATATTTACGTATTGGTTATACAAAAATATTTACATGGAAGAATGGCGAATCACATTTTTAGACATCCATTATTTTCTATATTTTGTGCTAAACGTTTTGCATCTTTATGTAATTTAATATTTATGATCTATTGCGACCCTGTAGAAACTTTGTTAGCAGTCTGATTTACAAAGGGAAAACTTGAGATTTAGAGACATTAAATAACCTATGCCAGCTGCACTTATACAGGGGGGCAATAATTTGAATGAAGTCTTTCCTACTGAAACTTATTAGGATTCTGCATCTTCATGTCACTGTTGGAGATCGGGCACAGAAAACAATCTGGCCATTTCCGTGAGGATGCTATGTAAGTTGCTGGAATTGACTTCTGATTAAAGAATTCAGAAATTTAAATATCTTCTGCATTTTTTATGCTCTACTAACCATCTGCCTTACCGTGGTAACCGCGGTGCTAAAGCTCACTATTCCCAAATGTCGCTGATGAAAGAAAGCCTTTATAACTTGTAGAAATTTTAGTATTAGTGACCAAAATTTTTATGCCTTCCTTTTGAACATTGTGAGGGTGTCATTGTTGCCGCATAGAATAAATTCCAGTCTCCACCCGAGGTCAGTTTATGTTGATGTAAGATGAGACTCCTCTCCCGCAAGGACAGGTGAACGCATCCGATCTCTTCTTTTTCATCAGAAAAGCGGTGCCTCTAGCACAGGCCTTTGAATTTAGAATTAGAAAAGTCACCTGTTTGTAAAACAAATGTCAACTCAAACTTATTTTTAAAGTACATGTTGCTACTTTGAATTGTTTAAAATGAACGTCATTTTAAAATGAGCTTTCTTAATAGGAGCATCTAGACAGTCACACAGAGGTACACCTCTGGGAAAACACGATGCATGAAAACCTGTCCATTCAGAAGAATGCACAGGGTGGCAGAGAAGTGATTTCTTTCCTTTTTAAAGCACGTGTAGGAAAGTCTATGAAGTGTACTCAATAAGCTGGAATACTTAAATACAGTCGTTATTTTTCTCGTTGTCAAGAGCATTCCCTTCTGTTTTTGCCTCTTCATTTCCATCAGTTCTCTCTACTTGTTCTGCTGTATTCTGCCCCAACTATGCCGGAAATAGCAGTAGTAACTTTCTCTTCTATTTTATGTAACTAAAAAGGTTGAGTGATGGCCCCTCGGTGCCTTTGCGCTAAAGGTAAACCATCAGCTTCCATGCAGAGGAAGGACAGTTTGTCTTCTGAAATCTCCTAATAACACGTCTGCATTTTAACTACCGTATACTCTCCCCGTATTGGCAGGTTAGAATTATTGTCTCTCATTTGAGAATAGGACATTTATTTCTGTGGAAAGATAATTCTCAGTACATTTTAGTTGTTGTATAATAGAGTTAAATGCATATAACATTTTCCATACTGTCGTACTAGTCCGGAAGTGTGAATTCTATATCTGCGATGCTTTCATAACTACTTGAGAAGATATGTGTGTGTCAAGAATAGTGGGGGAAAATATGTTAAAACTCAATGCGAAATGTTCTTAACGTCTGGACTCAATAAAGTCAGATTTTTCTATTAGTAGCATAAAAACGGTACATTTGTGTTGCGTATTATCAGTTAGCAATTTATTTTAGACAATAGGCTGTATGTATAAATTTCCTGTAGATACATGGATTCCAGTTGGCTACTTACTTACGAATTAAGTGTCTCTTCCATGTCTCTGTCCCCAACACTCTATATTTGAATATAATAAATAATAGGAGTTTAATTTACTTAGGGTTTTTTTTTGTAATTTTTAAGATTTTATTTAAATGGGAAACGTTCTCATGTATTTCATTGCATTCTTGAACATCTTCAGAGTAAAATGCTAATTAAATTGCTGGGTCCTTTGGTAATGAAGAGTGTGACTGCCCTGGATCTTGGCAGGATAGTCTGACTTTGTATTTTCCCCTTGACACTGACTCTCACCCGCCACTCATCACAGGAGCACAAGACCATTTGTGGAGCAAAACACGGTAACACAACATTTTCCTTTTGCAAACTTCACCTCACTCAACTAAGCCCAATAACAGAGATATTCCATTGCCTTTTAAGATGCTAAAGTTTTGACTTGGGTTTGAAATATTAGAAAACAAACAAATGTATTACTACCTTATTGTTATAAGACAAATGTATTTTAATGTTAACTTAAAAGGGATGTGCTAAATTGTCACACATAGACATATGTGACATATGCAAATTGTATCTTCTCGGAACTTTTAAAGTATGAAATAAGTGATTTTTCATACAAAATTGTTTTATATACAAAATTATTTACATTGACATGGAAACAATGATGAATTTATATTTTCAAACAAAATTAGATATAGGATTATGAGAATTTTCTCTTAGTTATTATGAAATGTTCATACTTTGGGAAGAAGACAAAACATTACATTTCTTTAAAATGAATTTACACTAATATTCTTTTATATAGTACTTTCTTAGTGTCTAATTAAATTTATAAGAAATTTTACGATATTATTTATTGTAAAAAGTTAGGATGTATCTATAAAGTAATCAAGCCATTCTGCCACCAAAATTATTTGAAATGAATGAGGCTTTGCTTTCATCTTATACTTTCTCATTCTACAAATTGTATTGCAGCTTTTTTTTTTTCATATCGAATATTCTGTGCCTATGGTGTTATGTGTATGCATGTAAAATAGCATTTTTGCAGAAATACTACCATAATTCAAGTTCTCTACAAGGGTATAATTTGACATCAACTAACAAACCACTTTATGGCTCTTAATAGAATTGTACCTGCTTTTATATATTCATACTCTGTTGGACTCTGTAAATTTATTTTTTAATTTCATAAGATAGAAGATCTGAGCATTTCACTGCAGATACTATTTTTGTATATTGAGTATATGTCTTATAAACATTTTTCTCACTAGGTGTTTTTGCTAATGTATCCTGGGGAATTAGTTCTTACTCTTCCAAACTGGTACTTAGAAATGTCATCCTAGGAATGGCGATATTTTCTAATATATTCTAAAATATATTCCATCCTTTGATTTGTTTTACTTTAGTTTCTTTTAATTATGTTGAGGTAATATGTTTCCTTAGTTTCGTGATGCGGTTTTGGAAAAGCAAAGCTTTGCTCCGTTTACTCTCTGGGGCCTCTTGAATTTAGCTCTAAATTCTACACGAGCAATTTACTAATCTGTGCATTTGGCTCTTGCATGCTCACGTCAGCCCTCTACCTCCAATTTGCCAAGGAATGAATGACCTTGATGACTCACTAACAGCTCAAAACAGCATCCACTCTTTATTTCCAGATAAATCATGATTTTTGGTGGTAGTAATATTCTCCTTTATTCCATACTCAAAATATTAGTTATTATTATGCCGTAAATTTATATCGTTGCCTATGTTCATAACTTGAATTTTTATTGATTATTTTTATCCAACTTCCAGTCAATGTGTTCAATCTCTCAGTCAGTGTTCAATAATTATATATTGACCACTTAATATTTAGGTCCTGGGCTAGGCATTGTATATACCATTATAAATCGGACAAAACCATTGCCTTCATGGAGCTTAGAGTAAGTAAATAGGAATGCAATTCAAATCTTGTTGTTTTCCTTATGACTATGTCTGATATCTATCACTTAAGGTTCTATTTTACCATCAGTAATTCAAGCCCACACACGGTAGCCCACACACGGTAGCCCACACAGTCCCTACGGTTGCTCCCAATGATTGCTACACACTGGCCTCAGCAGTTTTTTTCCCCCAAAGACATTTTATGACTTCCTATTTCCTATTACACTGGAGAATCTATTCTATTTTTCGAGGCATTGCTTCATTGATTCACTCTTTTATCCATAGGTGTCCCTATATTGTTACATTTTTGAGTACCTGTGTATATAAGGCACTACACTTTAGCAGTGTAGGGATTGGCAGTCAATGGGACTCAGCCTTATCCTCAGGGGGCCTGAGGTCTAGCAGGGGAAGGATTTGTCCACCCACTGACCCAGTCTAGTCTGAGACTGGCCATGCCTGGCTGATCTGAGGGGAAGCGCTGTGACTTAAACAAGTCAGGAGGCTATGGAGAGCTTCTGGGAGGCAAGCGGTTGTAAAAGTAGAGAAACGGTGTCTAATGAAAACATTAGAATGGTTTAGAGGGAGGATGAGGAGGGATGGGGAGAGGGAGGGGGAAGATGGATTCCTTTTCCTAAAAGGCCTCTCATTCCATCATGACACCCCCACTTTAATGACCTAATTTAACACTAATTACCACCCAAAGGCCTCACCTCCAAACACCAGAACATTGCAGGTTAGGGCTTCAATGTAGGAATTTGGGAAGACACAAATACTTGGACCCAAACAATTTTCTGTGGGTGAAATTAACATAGCTGTAAACTCCAGCTCAAGGCACAGGGATCGGTGTCAGGGATACATGAACTTTGTACAAATTCTTAATGATTCCAGGCTTCTTTTTCAGATCCGACAGCCAGCAATGCATTCATACACCCAGGCAAGAATTCCCTTTCACCCTGTTTTGGAAAGTGGGTTACTGAACAGGCATATGCATGAGAGGAAACTAACGAGCACATGAAAAGATGCCTGACTTCAAAGTCATCTGAGACCTGTATATTGAAATGATGATTCAATACCTTTCCACACTTACTAGATTAGCAAACACTAAAAGTCGAATGGTACAAGCATGATGAGAATTTAGAGACATGGGAACTACCTCATTTAGAGAATAATTTGGCACATCTAGCGAAATGTATACAGAACATAGGCTACTGGTGTCACCATTTAATCAGTTAAAGTGGGATAGAAACCTCTTCTACATCTCTACTTTCCTCTATTTATGATAGAACTGTCTTAAATATTTTCTCTACACACCTTGATAAATTTATCAGAAAGTATTCTAACTTTTGCTTAAATATCAAACATAACTTAGAAAACTCAAAAGGAGAAAGAAAGTCTTTGATATTTACCCACACTTTTGCCTTTTATTTTTTTCTTCATGTTCTTTCTTTCATCATCATCTTTTTAGAGAAATTTCTTTGGCCATTCTTGTAGCATATGTCTGCCGGTAACGAATTCTCCGTTTTCTTTCATCTGAGAATGTCTTCATTTCCGCTTTTTTCCCAAAGGATAATTTTGCTTGACCTAGAATTCTGGACTGTCAATTCTTTTTTTCCCTAGCGACTGGAAAAAATATTTAGCCATGTCCTATCAGCCTTAATGGTTTCTTTTGAGATACCTGCTGTCATTTGAATTGTTTTTCCCCTCCAGGTAAGGGGTCATAAACTCTGGCTGCTTTTAAGATTTTGTCTGTAGTTTCCAGGAGTTTCACTATGTTGTGTCCTGGCATGAATCGCTTTGAGTGTATCTTAGTGTTTGCTCATCTTCTTGAACCTGTAAGTTTATGACTGTCTCACTGTTCCTTCTAGTGCTTAGCTGATGTCTTTTTCCTCTTACCCAGGGCTCCAGTGAGATGAATGGTAGACCTTTTATACTAGTTCCCCGAATCTCAGAGGCTCTGTTCATTTTTTTCCTGCCAATTTTCTCTTTTATTCACTGAGAAATTTCTATTTGACCTTCAAGTACGATGATTTCCTCCCCTCTGTTCCCTCTGTTCTGCTCTTGAGCCATCCATCAATTTTTAAAAATGTTTGGTTATTTTACTTTTCACTTCTAAAATTTCTATTTGATTATATTTTTTATTTTATTGAGACTTTCTAGTTTTTACTGAGAGTTTTTCTATTTGTTTCAAGTGTTTGTAATTGTTGAAGTCTTTTCTATGATTATGTCTTTAAAATTCCTGTCATATAAATCTAACCTCTTTGTCATCCTAGTACTGATTGTCGATTTATCTTTTCTCATTTGAGATTTTTCTGGGATCTTGGTATAGTGAGTGATTTTTCTGTTGAAATTGGAACATTTGGAGTATTATTATGAGACTCTGGATCTCACTGAATCTTACCTGACATCACCTCAGAAAGTGAAGGGGGACATCACCTTGGTTCTTTCCGGTTTTGGTGACAGTCCAGTTTCCCCCCTCGGCCTTTGTTATCACCTATGAGTGAGGCTGGGCATGGGGAGGAAGTCAGACTCCGACTGGGCCTCTCCTGGTATCACACCAGAGAGGTGGAAGTGTCCCTCGGTACTGCCCCCACATGGTCTCCGTTGACACTTTGTGGTTTTACACCTTTTGATACTTTCCTATAGCTCTTGGCTACTCCGTCCTGTTTTTCCACTTTCTTTTACTGTTTCGGTTTGGTTAATTTCCCATGACCTGTCTTCAGTTTCGTGATTCTTTCCGTGATTTCGCTAGTCTGCTGGTGACCCCTCTCTGATAGGGCCAAAAGCTGTCACAGCTGAGTCAGGTCTGATGATCGCTTTATCTCTCCAGGTTGTTTTCTTGACATTTTATATTTCTCAAAGTCTTTTGCTGAAAGCTGGGAAAAAAAGTTGCATAGCACAATAACTTTTTTTTATTTTAATGTCCAGAGATGAGCAAGCTTTTTCTTTTGTTAGGCCTTTGGAGTGTGAGAGCATGAGATTGTGTTAATCTAATCAGATTTGGGGCGTTTTAGGTGCCGGTTAATGCCAGCGTTCACCATAATATGTGCCACAAAATTCACTTTTTTTAGTGTTGTTTTTTAGGGTCTTGTTTTTCCTTCCAGCATATAGGTTGGTAAAAGCTAGTCTCAGTACTTTATAATTATTTTTTGTGCATTATCAATTTGTGTTACAAGACTTTTTTGATGGGTGGTCTTTTATATCTATCGATGTGAGAAGTATATAACCATCAAAGATATTAGTGCCTTCATTATTAATGGTTATAAAATTATTTAGTTAACCAAGGGTAAAAAAAATTGTAACTTATATACGTATATATATTTATTCTGGTAGGAACAAATTATATGGCCTTGAAATATAATTTCATTACTTTTCAGCAAATCTTACATCATGTAAATCCATCAGCCCTGGCTATTTCCCTTATTGAATTTGAGAATGAGAAATTTAGGTTCCTTTTAAGCTGTCAGACTGAGAGAGTTTCATAAAATATACTAGCAAATGAGAAATATTTAGCATATTTATTGCTATGGTAATCATGGACTGTATTTCAGTAGTAAACAGAGATACAATATTAGTAGTAAATCTTTAAAGAGCATTTGTTTATTTTTCAAGTACTTTGGATATCACTTATTGCCTATGGGAAGAATATAGCTAGGAAATTATTTTTAGATGAAATAAATCAAAATATAAAGAACAAGAACTTCTACTATAAATTAGAAATAGCATAAATATTCATGATTTTTGTCTTACATAATTCTTCTTTTAAAAACATTTGTCCATACCTTGTTAGAAAAACAGCCGACACTTCTGTCTCAATGCCAAACTTGGGGAGAGGATATGTTTAGAGAATTACTATTATATTTTTTAAAATTGTGTACGTTATGTATCATTCCAATTGTCTCATTTACTTTTATATTTGCTGCCCGTTTTCTAATCCCATCTTTCCCACATACCTGCAGTGTGCCCTTGGGAATATTTAATTTGTTTTTACCTCAGTTTTCTCATCTTTAAAATGGTGACATCGCTGTAGCAGGATCGCTTAGAGAATTCGATGATTTCATTTTGTTAATAACGTAGAACAGCCTCTAGCACATAAGTAATTAACAATATATTGATATTATTATTTTCTGAATGTAATATGCCTTATTCTTAATAAAATCGTCTAACATGAAACACTTCAGTCAGTTAAATACAGCGCTGTGGAACCTGTAGTAATCTTGGTAGTAGTTACCTAGGGTGGTACTTGTATCTTAGATTATAGGTGCTACATTGAAAAATGTCTTGCTATGAATATGAGTCTTCTAATTTGACTCAAGGAACAAGTAAACTAAAGGTGATTTTATTGTGTGTAGCACTATATATATATTTGTTGAAATATATATATTTCAGTTTATATATATATAACATATATATATAACTGAAAACAAATATTTGGTTGTCAGGGTAGCAGTGTCGAGAAGAACAATGTTAAATAAGTACCTGCAATATAAAAACATTGCTTTCAGAGAGAACATTGTCTTCAGGAATATTAAGAACTCATACTGAGAACTTATCAAAATTTACTCTTAACGAGCTTTTAATCAAACTCATTTTGATTAGCTCCAGTTTTTCCATGCCTCTTTTTGTTACTGGTACGTAGCGTGGAACGTGTGTGTGCAAAAGCATCTTCCAAACCCTTGCTCCATTCACCATTGCTCAGTGGAACCGGTTACCTACCGCTTGTTGTTACTTTGCAGGTTTACGTTCGGTTCTACTTCCTGTTTCCCTCCTTCATGCATTCATGCAGGTTCCCACCCCCCGCCCCCCGCCAGCAATTATCTAGTGAGTTATATTCACATATACGCATCTACAAATACTTCTACGGAGAAAGAAATCAATACTTTGAAATGTGACCGCTCCAATTAAAATATATGTGATTACCTGCTATAAAACAGTTTTTTGCCCTTTCGCTCTCCTTCTATCTTTCCCTCTCTCCGTTTTTTTCTATCCCCTTCAATATCTCTTTTGTCTCCTGCAAATATACCTGATAAAATTAACGTCCGTAACCCCAGGCTAAGGTATTACAACATGCATGTAAAGTACATCCTTACTCACGAGATGAAAGTCGCTAGAAATGTTAGAATAATGCTTAGAAAAGTTAAAAAAAAAACAACACAAAAACTCTAGACTTTAAAATTGCGTTCTGAATTCTTTCCTTCAAAGATAGTATTGAAATTTGGGGTCTGGACTATTCTTTATCTTTGCTTCAAGTTTCCTTATAAGTCCTTTGACTACGGAAACATAGGAGAAAGTTATCTGATGGGTATTTTTGGCAGCAGGAAGCAGGTGTCCAGGGGCACTGCCCACCTTTTCCCTCTGATCTGCCTGCAGAACACCCCCCACCATCCCCTGAGCTCTCAGTGATGCCATTAAAGAGGTGCGTCCACACACTTCTGTAAGTGCAAGGGACACCTGTCCCTCTGTATTTCCACCAATATTATGAATTCCATTATCACCCTGCAACTAAGCCAGGTTCTCTAACATACTGATTTCTATCTGTTCAAATTTGTCTATCTCGACTGGCTCTAAACTATTGGGAAAAGGTTTGTTATTTCTTAGGCCCCTTAAAATCCTAATACAGAGTCGACATAATAGGTGCACAATAAATATTTTTGAACAAATTAACAGATTTTAGTAAATTGATATTTGGTTTTAGAAATATATGCATGAAAATCATTAGATATTAATAACACATTACTGTCAGTAATGTGTTACTGAATGCTAATAATGATGAAAATTCTAGAGATTCTTTAAAGATTCTATTCAAATTTAATTTAAAATTATACAATATTATGATTCCTTCAGCCCCTTAAGTTTTGCATAAAGAGCATATTTTCTTTCACCAAAAAAAAACACATTGTTTTGGAAAAGAAGACCTCAAAATTAGAGGCATCTACCTTAGTCACCAGTTTCAACTCTATTTACACTTAAATATGCTATGAAATTAAGTTTTCACGATTGATCACTCTGGGAATTTTGCAGGCCTCTTCTTATGGCTAAAGTTTCTAATCAGTATTTTCTCATGAGCATTCTGTAGGTCAAAAGAAAGCAGTCTAATTATTAAATATTTAACTCATTATTTGTGTCTCAAGAAAACAATAATGAGTTTATAGAGCAATTCATCGTACAGGTGAAATATCACCAAATAGTTGAGGAAGGAAGTTGATTGCTATTGTGCAGTTCATAATTATGTCTGAGAATTCTCAGTGAGTTAATTTTACCTCCAAACTTTATTATCATAGAGATAGTCTAACCGATTCTGAGTCATTGAGGAAGTATTATTTTGGATATTGTATCAGAGAACGCTACGCGGTGAATTTCAGGCTCATTTCCAAGTTGAAGTACATGGTTTGGAAATATTTTCTGACATTGAGCTGCTTTCCAGTGTCCCATCATTGTTACCTAATATATGATTTTATAAATAGTTGCCCAGAGACTTTGCACTCTTGTCCTGGGCAATTTTACAAGTGATTTCTTTCATTTGTTAATTCTCTCCACAAACACTACGTATTGTGTACAGAGGGAAGGCACAGTCCATCTCCTGCAGTGGGTCTTTAAGTTTTAAAAATTTCCCTATATGACATCTGTGCACACCAGCCTCCGGGGACCTTGGGCTCATCGGACTTCTCACAATCAATCATTTTCCTCTCTCCCCTGGGATATGTTGCCTTTCTTCGCACATACAGCAATAATTGAAATTTTATGTTCATAGGATTCAGTAGAAATCCAGGTAACTTCCAGAGAAGTTTGCTCTGAAAAGACATCACCATAGAAAATTTCCCTTTCTCAGTAAGATGGCTGTCTCTCTTTATTGCTAAATTTATACCAAAGTTTAAAAAGTATATTTTCTCTTAGTTTGATTTAGATTTTGAGTAATTGATATTTAGATTCCTATTAATTTGTATATAATCTGTACAGAAACAACCAACTATTCGACTAATGAAATCCAAAATTCCACTAAAAATCTAATACATTTTCACAAATCTTAAAAGTGTCAATATTAAAAAATGAGCTAAGTATGTCTAGAATAGTAAAAACAGCTCTTAATGGTCTGATTTTATACCAAGAAGGATGTGAATTTATATTGAAATTTTGGAAAATATAGAAAATATTTCAAACGTTAAAAGGAATGTTTTATAAAATTATTAAACTTTTCTGCAAAATAATTTTAATGAATACGTAATACTATGTACAGAGTAATGCATTTAACTAAAGCCCAGTGAAGTGATATTCAGGTGGTTTTTAGCACATACCTCATTATTACTTTTGCAATCTCTGGGTAAAAAGTCAGGCACATTTTAATTATATTTGCATCGCCAGCATTGTCTCTACAAAACAGTATCGATTTACTTTCATTAGCAATGGAAAACTAACTCATAAATCCTATGTCTATTTAGACGTATTTCTGGATTTTTGCCTTCTTTCAACTCGTCTCTTTGCTATAACACCACCTGGTGTTAATATTGTAACTTTGCTATGTTTTAATTCACAAAGCGAGGAGTGCAGTATGTTTCTTTGACAAATTTTCTTGGCTCTTTTATCATACGCTTATTGGTAGGTAACTTTTCGAGTTATTGTTCTATGTTCCTAAAGAAAATCCCATTGTGATCCCCTTGATGTGGATGGCATTAAATCTGTGCGTTTTAGAGACTGGCGCTGTTCATCGTTGGTACCTGTTTACCCTATTCAGGTCTTTTTTTCCCCCCTTTAGAAAGTTTTTGTTTTCTTGATATACTTCCTATGAATTTCCTATTCAGTTTATTCTTGGATGTTTTATACTTTTCTTGGCTAATGTTAATTGATATTTTTATTATAGTTCCTCTCAGGTCAATTCTGGACTATAAGAAATGCTGTTTTATGTTTTTTTATTTCGGAACATATAACCAGATTGACCCTAATGTGTTTTCAGATTTTACTGTTTATAATCTTGGTGTTATATTGTTTATATTCCTATGCAAAAATGCTGATTTTATCCTCATATTTTTAATATTCATAACTTTTAAACTTTTAGCCAAAATTTAAATAGCAACACTAAAAAATAGGGTTAAAAATAAGCATCTTAGGCTTTTTCCTGATTTTATAGGCATGGTATAATGTTTTAACAAACATCATGATGATGATTATGACAATAATGATTGATTTATTTTGGAGACTATGGGTCTATGAATATCCTGCTTATTCTAATTTACTGAATTTTTATGTTTTAGAATAAATGTTTAATTTGAATTGAATGCCTTTTGGGCTTATATTGAAGATTCAGGGTTTTTTTCTTTTTAGTATTGTATAAGAAGGATTACATGAATAACGTCCAAATAGTAATGAAAACAGTAATTTAGAATTTATCAATTTATACTTACTTTGCTTTCATATATAGTTAAAAAGCTTATTTTCATTTCAAATATTTGTTGACTAGTTTAGAAAATGCAATTTATCATTACATTAACAGCCAAATTTACTCTGGATGTGGGAGTAAGTAAGACACTATTTATACTAACCTCTTAATGTATTTGATTAGTTTTTGGAGAATTATGATTTGATTTTATATAATTAGTAAATTTATGTAACATCGCTTTCTTTAGATTCTATTACAATTAGCTGTAGGCCTTTGGAACTTGCTGATTTTAGGTGAAAATACAGATGCAGTTAAACTCTTAGAAATAATGTAAAATTCAGCATGAGCATTGAGGAGGGTCTTGTCATTTGTCTATCTCGTGAAAGCACCTGTCTTGCAATCTGTCAATCTTTGGTTTGTTTAGATCAGTGTAAACGAGAATAGCGAAAGCCATAATCTTGCAGGTACTGACATACGCAAATATCAGCTGTTGAAACCATTCCCTGCCTATGCAAATTTCTGAATTAGTCCACTTCTGGAAGCGTAATGTGGGCTTAACAGGCAAGCCGTGGAGTCCGACCGTAAAGCACACAATATGACATCAACACAGAATTAAATGTTTAATAAATGTTCGCTGGTATTAATATTACTGTTATGAACTCATCCTTTTGTTACATTATTCCCACCTGATTGCCTACAGAACTCTCAGAAAGATGGTGACCTTTACTGGTTGTTAAAAAAAAAAATCTATTTGCAACTTATTTTCTATGACATCAGGCTAACAGTAACTAATATTGTGTCTCCATATTGACTAGAGGAATAATTATGCTGTTTCCAACAAAAGAAAAATATACTAAACACTGAAACAAATGTAGAAGATAAATTTTAAGCTATATTTTTAAAATTATTATTATTATTATGATCCCAGATTAATGAAGATCAGAGAATAAAGATGAAAGAATGAGGGACAAAAATAGGCTAAGTCTTTAGGTGTTAAAATATGTTGATTTATGCTTAAAGTTGGTAATTATAACCCTGTATCACAGTTTATATTTCAAACTAAGAATGAAGTTTTTGTGTACAAAGGGGTACAATCATAAACATAAATGACTAAGAACCTAAGGAAATATCACAGCAACAATTTAGTAACAGATTTCTTAATTTTGTAGTGTATCTAATACATATCTATTTTCTTTCACAATTGTAAATAACTATTCAGTAGATAGAAATTTTAAAATGTATTCATGTTTTTTCTGTTAGAATCACAAACCACAAATATTTTCACCATGAACAGTTTCAAAAATGCTTTTATCATCTGACCGTGTGCTTATATTAAATTTCTATTTTTAGTGTTTTTTTCTTTTATAATTGGAAGTATTCATTAATTTGAGAGATGTCCTAATGGGTGATTAAGTCATATTTTAGTATAATTTATCTAATTTGGATGGATATATATACAGATATTTAGTAAATTCCAGACACTTAGTAAATCATTCTCTCGCTCCCGTCTTTGTCTTATATGCCAAATTGAAGTGGTCATTTGGCAAGTGACCAGTTAATTTGATCAATGCAGATACCAAACAATATTATGCAGCAAAAAGTGTCACTTGGCAGCTTAAGTCGGGTCTTAATGGACCAAATGATTTGATGCAACTATATGGCTAAATTACTCACGTTGTATGAACTGACCCTAATAATAACAGCAGCAAAAAATGGAACCTATTTGCCAGTATTATCCATATAAAATTAAAATACACCTATTTTTTAAAATAAAAATTGAAAAATGTAGTAGAACATGAAAACTGCATTAATATGTGCTTAGAGAAGAGAATTAGATATATTTGTTGCCTTTAAAAAAGAATATGCATGCCAAATTAGTGACCCAAATTCACAGAAACAGGCGTTGGACATGGGAAGTCAAGCAGATCTTTTCCACTTTTATTATTTTACAAGTCTGTGATCAGATGGGTCCATCTCAACTACATATGTAACGAAATACATATTTTTGAACTACATATGCAACAATATAACAACAGATTCCTCTACTTTCATAATCGGAAGTGAAAAGTCTAAAAATAATTTTATTTATGGAGGTATCAGCTAAAATACTCATTACATGGTGGTTACTACAAGCTAACACTTATTACTGATGAATAAACTCAGAGGAAGCTATTTTACTGAATTTTAGGCTGAAGATGACCTTTATCTCATATATACAGGTTGAAGTAAATTTAATTAAAAGTTAGATAATTAGTCATCCAAATTTTAGATGGTATGAAACTGATCTTGTGCAATTATTCACTAGGGAATGATTACAGCTGTATGTTTTAAGGCATGAAAAAGTTATTCTGGAGAATAACACCAAAATAACAAATTCCAGTGATATTTATAGCAATTTCAAGAAAAAATTTCCGGAGAAAGGCATTTAGAAATTTCCTTCTTGTTTAACAGAATTGCATTTATCATTGCCTTACTCTTAACATTTCTAAATGTACTTGTGCCTGTGGCAAAAATATGCTGTTCTCATGCCGGAAAGAACTTTTTCTTGCCATCATGTTAGACTGTTAGTATCTGTGTATATAACACTTGAGTTTATACAGACTGAAAACAGGAACTAATATATTTTACTTACTTAAAAATTACATACAGAATTCCATTAAAATTATGGACTAAATATGTTTATTCAATCCATAATATACAATTACCAATATTGAGTCTATTGACAGTATATCTAAATTGATAAAATATTTGAAGAGAATGTATATTTAAGATACGCCATATAAAAAGTGCAGATAACGCAGTTTTAATCACTTTCTCCTTAGGCTCTTGTTCCTCTTGCTTCCTCTCCTGGCCATTCCTGTTTCTTAGACGCTGTGCTTACTGAGAAGTCTTTTTTCACTACTTGGCACTATTTAATTCTTGGAAATTCATAGTCTCTTTTATTCCATTCTGAAAGGGTTCTCTCACAATTCGCTAATGAATGCCCATGTGTCACAGGCGACTGCCATTGTTCAGCTTTTACATTTCTCTACGTTTCTGGATGGCTGGCAATCACTCGCTTTGAAAGACACTCATCCTTGGAGAAAAACATTGGATTTCTTGCCCTCCTATAATACTTTAAAATGAAGATTAACATACAAAGTACAATAAAAATCACCTTAATTCTAAAATCTGTCCATAATTTGGGATGTTTGGTTAATTGAACAAGTTGCACATGAGAAGGAAAGCAGTTATATGTTTTTCACTCTACTTCTTAGAACAAGTTTTGTCCTTGATTCAAACCTAAAATCTAACAATAATAGCATTTGTCTTCATTAGTATCAGATGTTAATGAAAGGTCTATAACATTAGTGGTTAAGAAATCCAGTCCATCGATAATCAAAGGTTCAATCTGTCACCTGAGTCGCAGCTTCTGCCTCTCTCGAGTCTGGCCTGAGGCGGGGCAGCCCGCAGTGAGAATGGCAGTGCCGGCTTCACGGTTGCCCACGACCCTCTCACACCCCGTCTCCCCCAGTCCCTGGGCTGCCTCTCTCTCTGCCAGGGTTGGGTAGACGGCTGCGAGAGAAGGAAGAGAGGAGGAAGTCCTGGGCACGGGCAGGGATCTTAAGGCCGTGGGTGCTCCTGGTCATTAGAGGCTCAAGTGACACTGTCTGCTGCCGCGTCCCTCTTCCAGTTGGCCACTAACCAGTCCACCCGTGAGTTCTTCCACAGTCCTTGTCATATCGGGTTCTTCCCTTGGCTTCATCTCTCCTATCCAACTGGTCCTTCAGGGTCGTTGGGTATTTTTTTTTTTTTTTAATTTCTTCTCACTCTTCCAGGTTCAGAAAGTGCAGGCAGTTGCCAGAGAAGCCCCGTCTCCCTGCTCCAGGCAACAGGATGCTTTTACTCTTTCTGGTGTGCGTGGGGCACTTCTCTGTCCTTCAGACCAGCTGACACATGTCATGGTTGTGCTCTGAGCCCCGCTGATTTGGCTCCATGTGGGGCAGACAACCTCCCCCTCTTCCCCAAGGAAGAGAACTGCCCAAGGGCTCAGATGCCAGGCCTTCCCCGTGTCTCCCTGTCACTGTCCCGGAGGAGACCCCAGCGGAGAATGGCTTCATGGGTGCAGTCCAGATTTCTCTGCCCTCCCACATTTTTGTTTTTCTTGTCATTCTGTTTTAGGATGAAAGGGACCTAAAAATCCTTTGTTCTCAGTGTTGAGGCCTTGGGTAAAACTGAACAAAAGGAAAAGCCCTGTTTTGTGTGTATCTTGTTAGTGCGTGTCTGCGTGGTGTACACGTATGTAATCGGAATCATTATGCACGTAAAACTGTGTGTTGCAATTTTTCATCTCACGTTATATTAGCTTCGTTAATTTTGTGTCATCAAAATTCTTCCCCTATAATTTAAAGGTTTGTAATATTTTACTATACAGACTAATTATAATTTATTCAATAAGGGCCTGATTATATGGATTATTTCCAATACTTAAAAGTAATACAGAATATTTTTTAAACATAAATAGACGTTCACATATATCTTGGTATTTTTCTAGAATAATTGCCTCATGAAATATAGGGTAGATTTTAAGAACTGTTGATACATTTTGGTATATTATCCTCTATTCCAAAGATGTCACGAAAATTTACATTTTCCTTCAGCAATGTTTGAGAGTATCGTTTTTACTGTTTCTGTATGAACATTCTTACTAATTAAAAAAATTTTTTGGATGGTTGTACTCCCTTTTCTGTGAGTCTTCTTTCTTTGTATAACTTTATCTTAACTTCTGGATTATTTCCTAGTTGAATTTTTATGAACGCTTGCTACAGCTTTATTTCTTATATGCCTTTCTGACCACTTCCTTATTCTATTGGTCTTTCTGTTCTTTCTCTTACATAAATGAAAATAGGAATTGTTTGGATATTGGGCCTGTAAACTCAGTACACAATTCTATTCATGTCATTTAAATTATTTCTTAGAATTACGAGCAAAAGCAATAGCCTTATCTATTGGGAGAGTTTGCTTTGTGCAGAACCACTTTCACAGAAAAGGGATGTGTGGAGGACTTGGGAAGGTCTGATTTATCAAGTGAAATTAAGCAATTTCAACAAAAAAGCATTTTCTCTGAACGTTTGTAGCTTTGTGCAATTACAGGGCACTGAATGTGGGTAGAGGGAAGGTTGGAAATTTTGGTTATAAAGCATTACTTAGTGAAGTGTGCAGGGCTTTAAGAAAAACTGTGTAGGAGTAATGCATTCCCCACTGAGAATGAGTCAGTGATCTCTCTCTCTATTCCCCATGAGGGCCCATAAAATAGAAAAGAACTTGTAATTCCATCTACAATTTTGGTGACTAACCATTAAGGATTTAACTTAGTATTTGTATGTTCTCTAGAGAGAGAGAGAATGTCCTATGAATACTAAATTATATTTGTAACTTATGATTTAGCTGTAGGGTTAATAGCCATATTTGCAATTCTTTAGAAATCTTTATCATGCAGAGTCAGGATATGGATTATAAGAGATGAAATGGATTGCCTACTCTTGTAGAACTTTGTTTTTTGTAGATTTAATTAGTGATTAATGCCTGCTATGAAAAGAAACTGAGTCTAAAGGGACATTATTTAGTCTACGTCATAAGAACTAATTGATATCTGTTCGTGAGATATACAAGGTACACTCACTATGTACATATATATAAACACATATAAATATGATGTTAAAAGAAATATAATCCAATTAGTCCCCATAATTTTTTTCTTCAATGTTTACAGGTACACTGAAAAACACCTGTATTGAGGCTTTATTTGTGCCACTTAGAATATCTCGATCTTTTTTTTTCTTTTTTTCTTTCCAGTTGATTCGGTTCTCTAAAATAACTAGTAGTCACTGTGTATCAGCATCTAAATATTCCATCCAATTGCTCGGGTAAGAAATTCACACCTCCTATCTGGACTCCACTCCATGGAACAGGGCCCCAAATACTTCCGTTGTATTCATTCGTTGTTTCATTCATACACCAAATGAAGGATCAGCAGCCACTATCTTTATGTCAATCCAACTAAGAATGAATTGACAGAGTTCAGAAAGATCAGAGTCACCACTTGGATTCGCCGTGGCTGGCCTCTGTGGGTCCATTCCTGCTTCTTCCATTTTCACTGGGGCCCGGGAACCACTGAGCTCATGCCTCTCTCTTGCCAAAGTGCCCTTTGGGGGTTCAGGCTCGTTTGCATTCCACAGTGTGCACCCATACTCCTTATTATAGTTTAAATGTGATTTTCTAGATAGTTGGGTATCCTCTGAAATACCTTATGTAGGAGCAAGATAGCTAAGGTTTGGTAAAACCTGCCTACAATGTTTTCTGAACCTTGTTCGTTCAACTTTTTAATGGTCATTCATTCTAATCTTCTAATTTTTTATCAGCTCAGTTTGATATACTTTTCTAAAAAATTCTCCATTTCTTTTATATCGACGTGTATATTGGCATAATATGCTTCTTAGTGTTCTCAAATGATTTATAAATATACGCATCCATTTCTGATTATTAATATTTTCCTGTCTTTTTTTTCAAATCGATCTTCTTAGTGTTTTACCCACTTTTATATATAATTTTTAAAGGAATATTTTTTCTCTTCTTCATTTTTGTAAATTCTTTATTATTTTTCCGCTTCCAGTTTTTAAAAATCTGTTTCACTGTCCCAAGGTTCATAACTTGTAATTTAACTCATTTATTTTTTATCTTTATTTTATTTACTAAATCTAATACTATAAATTGGCCTCTACGCATTAGTCTAGCTGAATCTTGCATAGCGCTTACATAGAACTTTTATTTGTAACTTTCATCATGAATCTCTTTAACACATTAATTTTCAAGAATTTAAGCTTTTTTCAAAAATTGATTTCACTTTAATTGCTTAGTGACTACAAAATGTCAGCTATAATTCACTTCTTTTGGGGGACTCTCTGGACACACCCCCACAACCACCATATATTTTATAGGAGATCAACCTTTTCAGTTTTGCCATTCGAATGACACACACAATTTTAATTTAGTTATTCTTTTGCAGAAGCCATCAGATGCATATAGAACCCATTTCTCTCTCTTCCTGGGCAGATAGGCAGTGAGAACTTCCCCGTCAGCCTTTCCTTAGGGGTGACCATAGGCCGAAGTTGGGGCCAAAGGAATGTGGGAGAAAGTGTTGGCTGCACTTGGGGGGTGGTCATTGTGGGCTTGTAAATTAATATTCTAGCGTATGTATTGAGTAGATAGTTGGATATACAATTCTGGACCTCAGTTTGTCTTTTAACTCTTTATCATAGTTATAGTTTTTTCGTAATTCTTTCCTGTATTCTGTAAAATCTAATTCTCTTCTATTGGTTAATTAGTTTCCTCAAAAGTATCTAACCTTGTATTTAATTCATCCATCAACTTTTTAATTGCTAGAACTTCATTTGGCTTTTCAAGAAGTTCTACTTCGTTCTTTTCCAAATCTCTTTCTGTTCTATTTTATTATGATTTATATTACTTTAATCTTTTAATGATATGATTGTTTTGTAGTATTTTCAGATTGCTGTAGCTCAGATTCTTGGGATGCTAATTTTCCTCTCTGTTTGTTTACTTCTCCTCACACTGAATCATTAATTCTTATGGTTTGAAACTTTGTTTTTGAGCTCGTGTTGTCCTCATTGATTTTTCTGTGGGCCCAGGCACTTTGGGCTCTTGAGTCATTTGGAATCTGTTCTGTGTATTCCAAAGGTTTCACTTGACAATAGGTTGATTTTACATCTTGATTACTTTAGCTCTTCTATGTCAGAAGTTACCCAAGGTTTTGAATTTTCCTTTTTTTTTTTGAGAGTAATTTGTTCATACTCTGTCGTGGGCAGTAGCAAGCTTACTTTTTTACTTGGGCTTAATATCACATCTTCTGAACTAGCATGAACATTAAAACACAACCACTAAATGTTAGGGTTTATATCTTTATTCTGTTTCTTACTTTCTCAGGTCATAATGACATTTTTATGCATTTATAGCAAAAAAAAGTGTTAAGTTTCCATTTCGTTGTAATTATTAGTACAATGAATCTTGTTATACTTAAAATGTCTATTAGACATCCAAATGTAGATATCAAGTAGATAGTTGTGTGTGCAAGCAGAGACCTCAGTATTCAATTGAATTAATATAAAATGTATATATATATGTGTGTGTGTGTGTGTGTTTGTGTGTGTGTGTGTATATATATATATATATATACACACATGTATATAATTCTAATCGTAATCCTCATAAAATAGAGAACACTGTTGAGAGTTCAAGTTAGATCAAGACATGAGAGGTGAGAACGTGTTTGGCTGTCTAGATGCCATTAGTGACCTTGAACATCATCTGAAATCTTGTGAATAAATAATGAAGAGTTAAATAATTGAGGATAGAGAAGTGGTTAAAACAACTACAGAAAATTTAGAAAGTTTTATTTTGAAGGGGAATAGTGATGTGGGCTCTATCTTGAATTGGTCATAAAATCAAAAAAGATTTCTGTTTCTTTGAAGTTTTTTTAATGCAAAGTTCTTGGTTAAGTTTGATGATTAGTGAATATCTAAGTTTTCTCAAATTTTTCATGTTTGTCTCATGTTACCTTCAGACCTGCTCCATGTCACATATCCTTGCACTCACTAAACTTTGTTTCTGTTACTCGTTCATTTGCCTGCATCTAAAACCTCATCTGTGAAGGTGGGAGCAGTGACCGTTTGCATGTGCCCCCTGGGAGCTGTAAAAAAGTGACACATGGAACAAACTTCTGTTTCTTCAGCATAGAACACAAAAATATATTGATTGTTTACTACATATGTTGCTTTTTGAGTTCCTCCACGTGCAGCCAATGATTAGAGTATAGTAAGGATAGTTTATTCTTGTGATAATAAGCTATGTATAAAACATGCTTGTTAATGTTTCATATATACATATATACACATATATATGTAAATACACACATACATAGTTCACTATGTGCAACAGCCCCTTGAGATAGGTGCTATTTATTACATTTAATGTAGTAGAAAAAATCTTTACTATCATGGATGTCAAGATTTCTTCTGGAGCAAAATGATGGAATCTGTATTGTGAGATTAGAGCTGCATTTATCCTAATCTAGCATAGCCTCTCTAGGTAATCTTAGGACGTTTTCGATTAGCGATATGGCGTCATCAGCATGTGTCTAAATCGGTGCCTCATTCTGGGGAAACAGCATAAGCACACGCAGATGGCTCGCTGCCTATGAGCAAACCAGCTGTAGGCGTTAGAAGTCTCTCCATTTGCTCTCTCGTTTTCAGCTCGTGATATCAACAGCACACAGTTGTGACAGAGTGAAGTCCCATTTTGCAGAAAAGGTGATCATAAAGTCAACAAATTATTACATTGGGACTTAAACGAGAGGTTAATTCTTATTCTACTGCAAAGCCAAAACAAACAAACGAACGGTTTCTGGCCCTTTTTCATAGTCTGAGAACCTGTGATATCAAGTTTGATGATTCTAATTTTAAATTTGTGGTTATTTAATAAGTAAAGCACAATACTTTTTGTTATGTAAGAATTGCTGTACCTACATATTGATGTTTTATTTTTTAATACTGAGCAATCTCCTTAATCGATGTCTTGTGATATGTATATATTCAATAGTTTATTTGGATGCTCATTCTTTCTACTGCATTTGAGTGTTTTATTAACAAGTTCATGATCATATGTACCAAGCTCACACACGCAGCTGTGTGCATGTATGTACGCACGTACGTGCGCACACACACACACATGCACGCGCACACACACACACACATTCATTCGCTGCAGTCCAGTCATCTCCACAGTACCTCCCTCCTCCTCCTCCTCCTGGCCTTGGCGTGCGTTCATACTTCTGCATGGAGAAACTTTCAATCTTTCCTCCTCATATACTAATTTTTACTAAACTGTTCAATTTCAGAATATTTCTCTCTCTTGGAAACTTTGCTGTTATAGCCGCTTTGTGTATATATTTTCTAGCATACCTCTAACATTCTCCTTTCCACAGAGAGTACCTAATTTTCCTGTTTTTTCTTTCTGTAATCCTGGAAAGATACTAGATTTTTTTCCTTCACTTTTAAGAAGGTTTTTCAAGAAGAGAATCCTCTTTTTTTCTTCTTGATGTTGTGATGACTACGTGTGATTTCTAGCTCAAGAAAAACTCACACACTAAGAAGACTGTATCATTTAGAACAGGATAAAGAATCACAATGGCTTCAAAGAACAAAGTTTTTTTTTATTCACTCTACATGTCCTTCCAATGACACGAAGTGAGTGAGGAACCAAAAGGGACAAAGGGTTCATTTCAACACAATTACAGATGCGCAACAAAGAAGGCATGGTGAACGGTTTGCTTCAAATGCCTAAAGGTAACCAACATCCATTCTGCCTACTGATGTTGCCCAGAGAAAGTCATATGGCCATACTTGAGTTCAATAGAAAGATATGACCATGAGATTTCTTTGGGCCATGCTTCTACCTTGCATGTGTGGGGCATTAAATATTTATTGACTACCTAATAGGAAAAAAGAATCTTGAATAAATGCATAAATAAATGTTAGCATGTGACAAGGCTTTGAAGGGAATGAACAGACCATATGAAAGATAATGTTTAAATACTATCAAGCATTATTCCTATTTAATTAATCAAGAAAGCATCTCAGAAGAAATCATATTTAAATGAGAGTTGAATGATAATTAGAAAAAATCTGAACTTATGGAAATAACATATAATACTTTAAAATTTCCTGTATGCCGTTTTATTTTTCCTTCAAATAGATGCATATATACTTACTTGATTTATTTTTACCAATCTCTCATTATATCACTTTAAGCTATAAGAAAATGTATTTTAGTTTTGTCAGCTCGCTACAATCAAAATCATTTAAGCCTTGATACTTGATGTGTCAGCTACAAAATTAAGTCTAGGTAGAAAGCAGTATTCTTATAGAGCATAAACTAATGCATGAGTCCATAAGCCATATACAAAATTTAAAGCCTGCTATCAAATCCTTGACTCTCTAGTGATGTAAATCTATTTGATAAACAAATATTCTATCAAAAATATCTGTATACAAACACATTGTATATATTTTCTATATCAAGACCCAATATTATTCATATCTGCTTATAAAAGGATTGCGAATTATATTTACTATCTAGTTGCATAGCTTCATATTTACAGATTATATACTGACAAATAATATGAAGTACCTTATATTTTTCACATTTTTCATTCAGATTTTCCTTCACTAAAATAAAATACAAATATGTCACACCATCGTTTTATGTATTTCTACCATTAAAAATACATTAAAATAAGCTTGCTCTAAAGTGCATATGGACTATTGACATTCTCTTTTCAAATGCAAATCATTAATTCTTTAAATGAAACACCAATTTGGATGTCTTCTAATTGGACATCTATAAGCAAATTATAGAGAAAATTGAGATTTCAGATAACAGCATCAAATATATGCATGGGGATTATGATGTATGACCCTAAGTGCCTTCATCCCTTACTGCAGCTTGTATTCACAGAGAGACCTGAAGGGGAGGATCTTATCACGAGAATAACAAAAACTGAGTGTTTGGTAGCAAAGACCAATAGCTTTGAGAATTAAAGAAGAAATTCATCTCTCTCCAGAGAGTAAAATGGAGGTGGTGGTGAATTAATGAATTAAAATGTCAAAGAACTTGTGAAGTCTTGAAGATAATGCCTGAACATAAGATTAAAGCCAGCCATACTATATTGTTTTGATAAAATGAAAAATAGTTAGTTTGGCCGTAAGCAGTTTGCATAATCTCTCAGACTGAATAGAGAAAAAAGAGAAGATAATAGGGAGAAGGTATGTGAAAAATGTAGTGTATAATAGGTACTTGGCTAACAATCCCTTTGACCGTGAACTTAAAAAATTAAATCTTTATATTAATGAAACATTTTTTCGCCAGAGTGAAATCCAGTTTTCATTGAAAGTAAAGTTCTCCTGTGAGCATAATTAAAATGTTTGGCTGTGGATAGAATTTGATAGGTTTTCTTTGGCTGTGGATAGAATTTGATAGGTTTTCTCACGTAACCAAGTATGGCCAGGCCAGATCAGCTGGCCTCCGCTTTAAGCAGGATTCCATTGGCCCAGAGTGTTGCACCCCCCACCAGTCCAGATGTGTCTTCCTTGTGTATTTTTAAGTGCTAAAAAAACCAAACAAACAAACAAAAAAAAAAACAAAAAAAAATTCTAGATCATCTCCTCCTAGGCAGGGAGACTTCTCGTATTTCATTGCTCAGTTAGGTTATGTTCTATCTTCTTAAAATAGTTACTGGCAGGAATAAAGCTTACTATAGTTGGCCTGTACCACTGGTCGAATCAGAGACGCTGGGCTTGGCTTGTTAAAGCCAAGGCCGCTGGCCCCAGCTTGAGTTCCTGCTTCAGGTCTTGGATGGAGTTCCCAGGTGAGCTGATGCTGCGGGCTTGGGAACCACTTATTCACTGAGAACAGACTTTGACTAATACGTATCCCCTCCAGAACTGGAGAATAAGGTGACGTTCCCTGAGCAAATGGCTGAGCGGAGGAGCGTGAATGCTAGGAGTCTGCCTACAAGGATGGCTGGTTTCCTTCTTCCTTCCTTCTTTCCTTTCTATATATGTCAAAGGTTGTTTTTGTTTACTTAACTCCATTTAAACCAACCTAAGAGAACTGGACAAATCTAGTGACAAAGCATTGACCATCAGAAATAATTCTGCTAAATCGCAAAGGTATTTAAATAGTTACAACTAGGTGCATGACTCCTGAGAAAAAGCCATCGCTTTGCAAATTTGTTGTAACTTATGTTTCATTAAGCTCTGCATTATTTTTGTGGCAAATTACTTGTTTGATAAATCAAGAAAATCTTTCATTAAATGCTTCATTGTCATTCCAAATAATAGAATCGTGTTTCCTATTAATATCTCTGCAAAAGAATAAGGTATATGACCTGACGTTTGCAAATCGTATTCTAAAGAAATGAAAAATACGTTCGCATAACATCGCAAATGTTATTTGGGATGTAAAACACTGCGATGAGGGTGGGTATAAGCTGGAGCATTGCTGTCAGGTCAGCGAAGGGACCGTGGCAAGTCTGCCCAGCCAGCTGGGGTCTAGCTGCCTACCCAGATCTGTCAGTCGTCAGCTCCCCATAATTCTGACTTTGGTTGGGGGGCCGGGGTTTGTAAGGCAACAGCTGCAAGATACCAGGCATTGCCCAGTTACTCGGCCCTCACCCTGTCAGAGGATACTGGGGGGCACATGCTTTGGATGGTAGGGTGTGCTGTGGTTGACCTTGGAGCCCTCCTGCACCTTCGTCCTCCTGGTGGTGGCCCGCGGTTTCTCGCCAGGTCCTGTCCTCCCGTCCACACTCTGCCTCCCTTCCCCAGACCGCTACCTGTTCTGTTTGGAGTTCTGAGTTTCACAAAGGCCAGGAGCCTGCTAGTCGCCAAAGCCGTATCAAAATCCACTTTACCTCACTTTTCTCATAGCAAGTGCTTCACACTGTTCTGCGTTTTCCCTTACTTAACAGAATATTTTGGAGATATATCACTATATAAAAGGCTGCCATATTATACTTAATGGTAATAGTTTTTTTTTAATCAACTGCTTATAATATTCATTCACTATTAACAACAAAAACCACTGCAATAAATAGCTTACATATAGCATTTCACACAATCTATATAATAATTTGATCGTGCTGAGAACTTTTAAGATCTACTCTTAGCAACTTTAAATATACAATATCATATTATTACCTATAGTTACCATGCTGTATATTACATCCCCAGGACTGATTTATTTGATGACTATAAGTTTGTACCTTTTAACCATCTTCATCTATTTGACCCCCACCTCCCACCCCCAGCCTCTAGCAACCACCAGTCTGTTCTCTCTCTATGAGGTGTTCGCTGTTTTTACATTCCACATATAAGTGAGATCATACAGTATTTGTCTTTCTGTCTCATTTCTCACTTAGCGTAATGCTCTCGAAGTCCATCCATAGCATCGCATATGGCAATTTCCTTTTTTATGGCTCAATAATATTCTACTATATATAGTATTTTCTTTATCCATTCATCCGTCAGTGGACATTCAGGTTATTTCCAAGTCTTGGCTATGATAAATAATGCTGCAATGAATATGCAGGTGCAGATATCTTTCTGACTTAGTGTTTTTATTTCCTTAGGATAATTCCTCAGAATTAGAATTGCTGGATCATATGGTAGATCCATTTTTAATCTTTTGAGGAACTTCCATGCTGTTTTCCGTAGCAACTGTGGATTTACGTTTCCACAGCAATGCCGGGTTCTCTTTAGTCCACATCCTCGCCAATGCGTTATTTCCTGTCTTTTTGATCAGTCATTCTAACAGGTGTGAGGCGATATCTCACTGTGGTTTTGATTTGTATTTTTCAGGAAATTAACAAAATATCCTTGGATTTTCTTCAAGTATTATAACACGAGGAACTATGGGGTTTTTTTCCTTCATAGTTTTAATAAAGATGTTTTCTATAAGGACAGGACAGTTAATTTGCACAGAAAATTATAAATAAAAATGAGAAGCAACATTATTAATAATCTGAGGCCAATTAATGGGACCTGTGAATGTATGTCTTGTGAGGTGTTAATTATAACAAGACGGTTTGGAGAGCCAATCACTTCACGATAAATTCACTGTTTCTTCATAGAACAGGCCACTGACCCCCGGTCTCTGAGCCACAATCAGGTGGCTTCAGAAGGATGTGAGGAACAGCATGACTGCAGCGGCACAAAACCTGTTTTCTTAGAAAAAAATCATTAAAAGCAGATAGTCTGCTAACTTTCGTGGTTCTGCTGATTTGGCAAACGAACCACTCTTGCACTTACTGTCATTATATTTTATTCCGCTTTTATGGGTATGTGATATCCTCTTTTGGAAAGCATACATACAACCTAAATTTGCATACATACAACCTAAACACGCAAAATGGATCATTCTCTCGAGAACACAAAGAATTGCATTGTGTTTCGTTTTGTTTTTTTGCCGCTGCAGCCATGCACAAACATGTCTTCCACTTACAGTTATATGCTAATCATAACATTTAACTGCAGAAATGCAGAGTTCCAGATGGAGCTGTGTCATCCGAGTCCTTCCTGAAATGTCTTTCTCCTATGTCAAAGGAAGTTGCTCTTCTTCTGACGTCCCAGAGTAAATTATAAACAATGGAATCCCCGTTTGCTTTTGAAAGGAACTGTTGGACCTTCGACGTGCCTACCATAAACTAAGCAGACAACACCAGGCGAAAGGAGCAGAGCTGACTCGTGCGAACGACCGTGTGGAACAAAGTGAGGCCGAAGCAAAGAAACTCAGGTTCCGGGTGGAAGGGCTCAGACAGAGACTCGCACAGGAAGATGACAAGGTAGGTACCTCCTAAGGCAGCACATGCTCGGTAGCCTCCCGAGAGCTTTCTCTAGCATGTATAAAGCATTTTCTCCTTTGTTAATATAAGGCACTAACCAGGGTAAAATCTTTACAGTCGAAACACTAAAATCAATGTAAAGATTGCAACTGTAAGGAAAGAGAAAATATTACCTGAACAACGTGCTCACCTCTCTGGAACTAATAGTCTGAATTTTTAATGCATGTTCTAGAGCTTCTATCGAAGGTTCACAAATAGCCAAAGTAAAACCCATGAATCACTGAGATAGTAATTAGTAAAAAAAATTATCATTTATACACCAAAAGGACAGTTCGTGGACCAGGAGCACTTGAACCAGACGTGGAATGAGGCTGAGGGATGCACTGGCCTACAGCATCTTACAGGGTGAGGGGGTGGTGAGTGCTTAGTCTTCACAGTGACTTGTGTCAGCGTTGGAATTTGCAGGTCTTACCTCATGTGGAACCTGGGAAACTGTTCAAGTTCCATATTTTCCAGAGGCATAAGCAAGAAATGACCAAGGTTAAATTCATCTCACAAAATAAGCTAAATTAAGCTGTTTGTGTGACTAAATGGGTTCTGTCAGCTCAGGGAACCTTCCAGGTTGGTCTTTGTTTTTGATTTTAACACTTCAAATATGTTTTACCATAAGCGTACATGTGTGTGTGCATGTGTGTGTGTGTGTTTATATATGGCCATGGTATCATTAAAGGTTGGTGTTTTAAAATTTTAAGCTTTAAGCCTTTATCAGAAGAATATTAAACATGTCATGATTAAATATTGAAATATGTTATCCTCAGTGCTCTCTGGTGTTTAAAAGTATGTAGCCATCTTATTTTATTGTGTAAGGTCATGGGTTTATGGAGTATTCTAGAAGGTAGATCCTGCGATGTCCTGGAAGCACACCTACAACAGGTACATGATTTCAGCTGAAATCACAAACAACAAAGAAATATTCTTTTTTAAAGAAACAGTCTGGAATGTCAGTGTGATTGTGAGACTGTCACCACATGGCAGCAGTTACTTCAGATGGTGTTCCAGCCATGGCATCTGCTCCTGTTGGACAACTTTTGAGGCAAAAAAAAAAAAAAAAAAAAAAAGTGTAGTTCCCTGGTTAGAAAGACTGTTTCAAGATAACGCCAGTTGGAACTTAAAAAAAATTTTAAAAACTGAATTACTTTTCTAAGGGGTAATTCAATAACAGAACATATTCCATATTGAGATTTTTAACCCAAAGTATTCTAAGTCAAGCAAACTAGATTTTCTTCTCTAATGACATTACATGAAAACAGGATCATTTGACCAGCGAGACTCATATGTTGTCCCCTGCTCTCACTAGCATTGGCTTTTTGGTGGACATTTTATCCTTGATTTTTTTTTTTTAAATGAATATGTGTGTATACGTTTTAGTCATGTGTGCATGTATAACAGGGCTGGACTGTGGAAGAGTAAGTCAGAAGAGGAACTCAATAGGAAGGCTCATGAGAATGGTTATAGGTGTCTGTATTATCATGGCCATTATTCCTGTGAATAGTTTTAACATGAAAGTATTTATTAGAGGCGGTGGTAAAGAAACCTCTGTGTTTGTCAGCGTAGGCTTTAGAAATCATTTGGGACCGAATCGTTGGCAAGGAAATGGTAAAATTATATAGGGTTTAAGGGCTAATGAAGTATTCGTTTTGAAAGGTCCGATTCAGCAGTCTAGTTATGTAATTTTTAAAGACGGCTGTGGTCTCGAGGATGACCATATTATTGACTCCTCTCTGCAACAGAATTATTCTTCCCACATCAGCATCAGGCTTGGCCACGTGCCATCTGCCTTCTGACGCCTTATGAGCAGAAGCAATGTGTGCCGCCGCCAGAGGCTTTGAGAGCCAAAACAGGGCTCTGCCGTGCTGCTTTGCCTAAGTGTCTTTTCTGCCCTGTCTGATGTCATGAGGCCAGCATGTCCAAAATAGATATTATTTTCTCAGCCTGAATCCCAAAATGAAGAGGATTTGGAGCAGGCGAGCCTTTACTGACTCAAATGGATCCACATGGGTTAAAAAAACAACAACAAAAAATATCAGTATGTGTTGTGGTAAGCCACTAACATTTGGGATTTATTTGTTCCTACAGGAAAACTTAGTTAAAGCCTACTTGGATGGTCATTAAAATAATACAAAAACTTTAGATAAGAAATTGGTTCCAGTGCCAGAAGTAGATGGCAATTCAGCTTGTTGAAGGCTAGAATGATGGTCTTGAGATATTTGGGGTCTTGAGATATTTGGTACCTTGGTGTCCTGTAGTGCTTTGGAAGACTGGTGATGTACAGGATGAGCTTGTGGTTTTAGGTGAGTAGGTGTGTCCCTGGTAGTTCCTGTCTACTACTGGTGCATTTGACAAGCACGTAAAAGAAAGATAACTCAGAAAAGAATTGTCAAGATTTCAAAGAGATATGTAAGGTAATGATAGAAATTTAAGTAGTTCTGTGACTTCCAAGGTCTGATTTTTATTTTCAAATAATAAAATATAAAACTAAGAATGTTTTTGAACAATGATGGTCAATTAAAGTTGAGCTTTCTGGCAAGGACCAAATCTGTGGTGTAGCCACAGAGCCTGTTAACAGTTCTGCATCCGTTCAGGTCTTCCCTTGTACAGTTGTTCAGCTGAACAAAATGGCACCAGGGAGAAGAAAAGGAGATTGTGCCCCAACCAGCACATCTTATAAATTCAAGGGAATGCACGTATCTCAGACAGTGGAATGTTGCCAACAGAATTGCAGATGACAGTTGACCTATGGGATTTATTAGAATCAAATAGAAAAAAAAAGACTTCTAAGTTTTTGTGAAAGTTATACTGGTATAAGAGAAACTGATTTCTCAGGATTTGAAAGAATCTTTTATTTTTCCAAACTTCCATGGGCAGGTAGTTGGCTGAGCACACTGTCAACCACCTGAGAGGGAATAATCCCCATTGCCACATTCAAATATGGCCATGGTATATAATAAGAAGGACCTCCTAGAGAGTAGAGCCAAGGGCCATGGAAAATGACAGACTAGGCTTCTATATTCAGGGAGCAGAACCTGGGCCAAATAAAGGAGCATTTTCCATGGACAGAATAGACACCCTGTGGAACATTTGTTAAGTTAGATTTTATAAATATTTCCTATTTATCCCTTTTTTTTCTTCAATATATTTTTATTTTTCAATAACGATTGACACATTAATTTCAGGTGTACAGCAAGGTGGTTAGACATTTATATAACATACAAAGCGATCATCCCAATTAATTCAGTACCCACCTGACACCATACATAGTTATTACAATATCATTGACTGTTTCCTGTGCTATACTTTACATCCCCATGAACATTTTATCATCGGCACTTTGTGCTTCTTAATCCCTTCATCTTTTTTACTTAGCCCTCCAATCCTGCTCCCGTCTGGCAAACATCAGTTTGTTCTCTTTATCTCTGAGTTTCTGTTTTTTTGTTCACTTATTTTGTTTTTTAGGTCACACATATAAGTGAAATCACATGGTATGTCTTTCTCTGATTTGTTTCACTTAGCATAATACCCTCTAGGTCTATCCATCTTATCACAAATGGCAAGATTTCATCCTTTTCTGTGGCCTAGTAATATTCCATTGTACATATGTACCACTTCTTTGTCTATCAATGGACACTCAGGTTGCTTCTGTATCTTGGCTGTTGTAAATAATGCTGCAATCACCATAGGGATGCATGTATCTTTTTGAATTAGTGTTTTCATATTCTTTGGATAGATCCCTAGAAGTGAAATCGTTGGGCTATAAGGTAGTTCTATTTTTAAGTTTTTGAGAAACCTCCATGCTGTTTTCCACAGATGCTGCACCAGTTTGCAGTCCAACCAAGAGTGTACAAGGGTTCCCTTTTCTCCACATCCTGGCCAACACTTTTTTGATTCGTTGATAGCCATTTGGACAGGTGTGAAGTGACATGTCATTGTGGTTTTAGTTTGCATTTTTTTTTATGCTTAGTAATGTCGAGCATATTTTCATATGTCTATTGGCCATTTGTATGCCTTCTTTGGAGAAGTGTCTGTTCAGGTCTTCTGCCCATTTTTTAATCAAATCGTTTATTTTTTTGGTGTTAAATTGTATGTTTCTTATGTATTTTTGACATTAACCCTTTATTGAATGTATCATTGGCAAATATCTTCTCCTATTCATTAGGTTCTTTTTATTTTGTTGATGATTTCCTTTGCTGTCCAAAAACTTTAAAAAATTTTATTAACGTATACAGTACATTGGTTAGACATTTATATTGTTTATAAACGATCCCCCTGATTGCACGTTCTCTCCTCTGGCTCTCCGCCTAGCCATTGCATTAATGCTAACTGCATGCTCCATGCTGTGCTCCCCATCCCCGTGACCATCTATCTACTATTAATTCGTATTTAACCCTTCACCTCTTTCTCCCAGCCCCTCAATGCCCCTCCTCTCTGGCCATCAACAGATTGTCCTGTATATTTGTGAGCCTGTTTTTGATTAGTTCTCTTTGTTCCTTAGATGCTGCATATCAGTGAAATCATGTTATCTTTCTCTGACTCATTTCACTCAGCATAACAACATCTAGGACCATTCATGTCATTGCAAATGGTAGGACTGCATTTTCTTTAATGGCTGAGTGATATTCCATTGTATATATGAACCATAACTTTATCCAGTCCTCTGTTGATGGGTATTTAGGTTGCTTCCATATCTTGACTATTGTAAATTGTGCTGTCATGAACCTAGGAGTGCATAGATCTATATGAATTATTGTTTCGGTTTTCTTTGGATAAATACCCAGAAGTGCAATTGCTGGGTCAAAAGATATATCTTCAATTTTTTGAGAAACCTCCATGCTCTTTTCCATAGCGGCTGTACCACTTTGCAGTCCCACCAACAATGTATTGGGTTCCCTTTTCTCCACATCCTCACCAACACTTGTTCTTTGATTTATTGATAGCCATTCTGACAGGTGTGAGGTGATATCTTATTGTGGTTTTAATTTGCATTTCTCTAATGATTAGTGACTTTGAGCATCTTTTCATATTTCTATTGGCCATCTGTATTTCCTCTTTGGAGAAATATCTGTTCATGTCTTCTGCTCATTTTTTAATTGGATTGTTTTTTTGTTTTTGAGTTGTATGAGTTCTTTATATATTTTTGGATATTAACCTCTTATTAGATGTATCAAAAGCGAATATCTTCTCCCATTCAGTCAATTGTCTGTTTATTTTATTGATGATTTCCTTTGCTGTACAAAAACTTTTTAGTTTTAGTCTCATTTGTTTATTCTTTCTTTTCTTTCTCTTGCCTGAGGAGACTTATCCAAAAAAATATTGCCAAGAGCAATGCCAAAGAGTTTACTGCCTGTGTTTTCTTCTAGTTTTATGGTTTCAGATCTTACATATAAGTCCTTAATCCTTTTGAGTTTATCTTGTATATAGTATAAGAACAAGGTCCAATTTTCCCAAAACCATTTATTGAAGAGATTGGCCTTTACTCCATTGTATATTTTGCCACCTTTGTCATAGATTAGTTGCATAGAGGCCTGGGTTTACTTCTGGGCTCTCTATTCTGTTCCATTGATATATGTGTCTATTTTTATGCCAGTGCCATGCTGTTTTAATTACTATAGCTTTGTAGTATAGTTTGATATCAGGTAGCGTGATACCTTTAACTTTGTTGTTCTTCAAGATAGCTTTGGCTATTCAGGGTCTTTTGTGTTTCCATATAAATTTTAGGATTTTTTTCTAGTTCTGTGGAAAGTGCCACTGGTATTTTGATTATTTATACCGTCTATATGGAAGTGTTTAGTGTAATTTTCTTGTCCTTGTTTCATTATAGTATATTGAGTGCGTAGGGGGAGGGTGTAAATTACTCGCATTTTAAGTACATAGATTTCTGGAGCAAGAGAAAACACATTAGATCCAATGTAGATATTATAATGAGATCTTTGACTTTGAGTCTAATGCTGTCATTGGAAGATTGCTTGGGTAATTTCTCTTGGGGAAAGGGTAAAATTTTTTTAATGGAGACAGGAAAACAAAGTCTGTGACCAAGAACATGGGCTGTATTATAGAGTGCGTGTGTGCAGGTACGTGTTTTAGTATCCGCTGCCTTTCCCTGTGGGAGGCTTATGGTCCCAAGCATGAATGGTGGGCATGGCCCTGTGACTTATTTGGCAGATTAAATTTGTGCTGCTTTCCAATTGAATCTTTTAGAACCGTACTTCCATATGGAGAAGTATTTGGATCTATTTCATATCTGAAGCTTAGAAATAAATGCATTAAAATATACATTTAACACACAAACTATTTCAGCGTTCTTCACCTTTACACCTAATCAGTTGATTACCAAAGAGGATGAACAGAAAGCACAATTAACTCGCGTGGGCTTCATTATCTGGATGATCTGATTGCAGTTGTCAGGGCTTCATTTTTGTTTCTGATAAAGGTCATTACTGTTTACGGTGGTTGCAATGAAACCAGGCTTCACGGAAATCAGAGTGTGCGTTAGATAGCAGTCAGCATTTCCACCACGTGACTTATTCTTGGGAAGCCAAGAAAATTCTGTCAGTTTCACTGCTGAGCTTTTCATTTTCACAGCGGCAAATTCTTCAAATTACAATGAGTTAAATTGACATTTCGTTAAAACCCTCAAACGCAAAGTTTCTAACTCTCACAAGTCAGCAGACTTTAAATAAATGAAAATGAGATATTAATCCTCTATACTATAGAAATAATAGATATCTTGGGGCCCTTAGGAGAAAACCCAGGGTCTGATTAAAGAAAGGAACAAATTTTAAAATTCCATTTTTAGATGAGTTGCTTTTCTTAAAGCAAATTTATTTTAAAAATTGAATTTGATGTATATTTGTTAGGAGTTAAACATTCTTTTCTCATGTCATTGAAGTCTTTCTGGGAATATATATTACATTATATAATGGCAAAACTTAATTGGAACTTAATTATTATGATGCAGGACTCATTATATATGTATGTATGTATGTGTGTGTGTGGGCATATAATATCCACGTTAAAATACCAAAATAACTGACCACTTTAATAAATATGGTGAAAAAAGTCTAACGAGTAACATGATAATGCAATAAGCAAAGTTGTTAGAACAGATGAAAGCTGAATTCGGAAGTCTGTCTGTGGTACATAAGACACAAGGAGTATAATATAAACAATTACTAAAACACATGGGTTCTCTGCACTGTAGAACCAGTTTCCAGAAGGCTAAGGGACAAACAGATAATGTTTGCCAAAGAATCTAAGTTTTACAAAACAATGTCACATCCCATAAAGAAGGAAAAATACATGGAAAATTTCAACTATTGCCCTACCGTGCTATAATATTACTTCAGAATATTGACTTCAAACACTTGGGTAATTTTACGCATAATTCCAGTCACTGTTTGCAAATAATATTCTCTGCTTTGTAAGTTGCCATAACCAGTTTTCATGTTGCTATGTAATTTCAGGGTTGATATTTTAAGGGATGGTATAATATTTGTTTCCTTGGATATAAATTTAATCAATTAATCCTTCCTTATTGAGAGTCATTTAGATTTTCTTTACCTAACATAACTCTACTGATGACTTTTAAGTCCTATTGGAAAAAAAGAGTTTTATAAGTGTATAAAGATATAAATATAATATGGCTCTTCATGTATACAGTATTCCCTATTTTCTATGCTTACTCTTGACTTTTCTCTATTTCTTAGTAATAGTTTCTGCAAATAAGAGGACTTTCAAAATAGTTAACATTTTGTGTTAACTATAAATCGGATAAAGTAGTGACTCACCTGTAGATGCCTGTGATTCACAAACTGTACTACAGAGAATGAGAGTTAGTTAGCGTCCGTCTAGTCATTGCAAAACAAAAATTCTATGGCAAGGGGAAGAAAAGCCTACCTTATAGATGACATTCATGCTTCTAGTAATTCATCGATTTCTTCTTCAGACTAGCATTATTGATCTAGGTGCTCAGTACAGTTATAGATGTGATTATAAAATATATTCCCAGTATAAGGCTTAATGTCCAATGCAATAATTTTCTAGCCAAGCTGCACACAGAAACACTTTGGAAGATTTTTTAAATACTCATATTCAAGCCTCATCTCCGGAATCCGAGTCAGTCGTTACGGGCAGGGCCCGTACGTGAGTATTTTTTGAAAGCTTCTTAAGTGATTCTAATGTCTACTCAAATGTCAGAACCACTGGTCTAATGAGAAAAGCCTGCCACCTCAAATTCATAACTTTGGTCCCCACTGAACACATAGATTTATGATAACAGATTTTACCAGTAGAACATAAATATAATGGCCAGCTGCCGAAAAGAGGCTTATTCTATTGTAGTTGGTACCTGTTAGAATTGTGAGATGCAAAATTAATTAACATAATGTCTTCTACTTTTGATAGAAATTCAAAACATGAAAAATCACTTAAACAGATAGAAAAAATAAGAATACTATTGAGCACTGTAAGTTCACACGGAACTGTTAGTGTTTTTGCTAAAGGCATCGTCAGTGTGGCTTTACACTTAGCAATTATCACCTTATTATTACAGCTTAGCTAATTCTGGCCTCACATTTTAATGCTTTCTGGTGTCAAAAAGGTGAATCTTTTTAAAAGTCTGATATTATCAGCAATGATGAATGTGAGAGACACTGTGTTTAAACCCACAAAACGCTAATTATCTAAATAACAGCTGGTTTTTAAACAAGTATTAGGAAGGACACAGAAATCTTTTCCTAGACCTAAATATATTTAGGTAAAATCTCGTTAATTTACACCCTGCTAATTTTAAGATCATGATGTTAGCGATAAACTGAAATGCACATTTATCTATGAAAAAGATGTGGTAAGCGTTTCAGGTAAGATTAGAAAGAAAGAGGCCAGCTTCAAGTTCACGTGAGGACACACGCATTGATCATAGACCCTGGAGCTATGCCGAACTGTAAAAAGCAGCTCAGTCCATTTAATAGTTATTACTTCCTAACCTCTGTGTTAGATGTTAGGATACACTTGGGTTCTTCCCCAGAAGAGGATTTCAGTGTAGCAGGGGATATTCAAACAGAAATATATGTAGTTAACCATAACCGAAGGTCAAGATGGTGGTATTCACAGCAGTCCCAGAAACAATGTGCCATGTTTCTTTTCCCTCTAGTGCTGAAGGGCTACTTGCAATTATGTGTTTGTTTTAATGATCTATTGTCTGACACCCCTGCCGGAGTAGAGGGGCAAGGAACCGCTCAGTCTGTGCCTCGCCCAGTCCTAGCATTCAGCATTCACCCAGTGCTGACTTTGATGTCTCTAAGACGAAGACACCGTCGGAACCGCGCGAACAGAAGCCGGCAACCCAGTTCTTTCTCATCTAACTCATCCTAATGACTCCTTCACTTTACCAAGACCTCCCCTGTCCAGCACTTCAGCTCCGCTTCAGAACTTAGCAACACGCCAAACCTACCACGCATGCCACATTCTCAGCTAAAACTTATTGTGTGAGTAGAAAATGTAGCCTAACGTAGGAGCTGAGTAACACCAAGACGTTTTAAGGCAGGTTATATGGAAAGGTTCAGACGAATCTTCCCTTAGCTTTTTCTGTCCTTTCTTTGTAAAAGCAAATATCCTTTTTGGGTTCCATTCGGTTAGTGAAAACGGGTACTAAGGTAGGTCTTTCGTGTGAGAATTTCCCCGGGAAGGCAAAGTTCTCACAGCACCAGCGCAGGTGTCTCCTGAATGCAGTGGTGGGGGCCCTCAGAAGGTGGGGGACCCTTCGCTTCACGCCATTTCGGCGTATGAAAGGTTTCATAGGAATGCTCTGCTTCCGGATAGTGGGGGAAGCCTGTGTGTGTGTGTGTGTGTACATGCATAAGGATTTTATACTTTTAAAGTAAACCAACTTCCATGAAGCATACATTACATCGCTGCTACAAAATTTTACAACAAGCATGAAAGAGATATGTTCACTTCTTCGGTCCACAAGACTTCGTCCTCTCGCTGATCATACCAGTGGTATTTTGACCACTTCCTCTTTACCAAGAGAAAAACTGTCAAAGTCACAAACGTGCTCCATATTCTTAAAGCCGGTGGTCTATATTCCCAGTCTCCATCTTTCTCAACATCTCGTAGTAATTTGACACTGCCAGTAAGTTCCATTCTTAAAGTAATTTACTCACCAGGCTTCTAGAAGCATCAGCATTGCCTGGGTTTTGCCTTCTGTTGTACTACTGGATCTCAGTTTTGTTGATTTCTCTTCATGTCTCCAATTCTACATCTGTGCCTCCAGTCACCCTTCACTTACTAATGCTTAGCTACACGCATCCCAAAGTTGGTGTCTGTAAGCCTCGTGGCTTTAGATGCCATCCGTGTGCTGATAACTCTCAAATTTATACCTTTAATCCTGCTCCCCTAGCTATTCTATATCTTAGGCAAAATAGCTGAGTCATTTGTGATGCCTCTCTTCCTCCCTTACTCCATATAAAATGGACCCTCACATTCTTGAAGTCTTATGTTCCTAATATATCACAAATAAGACCACTTATTTCCACCCCATGACTGCTAGCCTTGCTCAAAACAGCATCATCTTGTCTGTTCTGCAAGATGTTAATTGGGGGGACTGGAGTGAGGGCGAGGGGGCATGGTAGGTACATGAGAACTTTGCCTTCAATGTTTATGTAAAATCTAAAACTAGTCTAGGAAATAAAGTCTATTAAAAGTCCCTAAATTCCTACGTGGCACAAGTCTATTTAATTTGTAGTCAGTTAAACATCTCCAGTATTATAGCATTTAATTTTGGAATCTATACCACCAAACTCGATTTCTCTTTAAGTACTAAGTATTCAAAATTAAATTCTTTATAGCATATTGTCTGTTAGAAGAACATGGTCTTCTTGGAAAAAGGAATTATAGTTCTACTTTTGAATATTTTTTACTTAAGTGACATTCCTAAAATTAGGTATATAGTAAATAGGGTTTTCTTAGGAAAATAACCGGTGGCCTACTGTGATGGTAGTTTTCACAAATTTTTCCGAATAACAAAAAGAGTGAAAAAGTAACCCTTAGTAATGCAACATTTCTTTGTGTACAGTTTTTTTTTAAATTAAAATTTCCTTTCTATGATATAAAATATCCATCGTCATCTTAATAGAAAATATTTTAAGATGTGAATAGTTAAATAGTAAGTATAAACTTAACCGAATTTAGGAAAAATGGCAACTCCAAGGAGCCGCATGATCTTCACCTCAGCACACAGATGGAGAAAGTCTCACGCCGGCCTCTCTGCATGAGATAGTTTCACCCATGGCCTGGCGTGGAGGCGTAACGGGTCCATTGTTAAGCAGTCATTATGCTGTTCGATCTCCGACGGCATTCATGAATTTTTCCAATCCATTTCTCACTTTATTCATTGATAATGCATTCAAAGCATGTTCATTTGCTTTCATTTATTCACTTACCTGATAGTCTTTATCAGGAGGCTGAATGTGCAAGAACTTGTGCAACGTTAGTGGAAGAAATCTCAAATGGTTTACAAGTAGTCTTAAGTAAATGGGCAACAGAGTTCCAAGCCAGTATCTGTTACAGTACATTTTTGTTACCAGGCATTCGGAATGAGAAGCCCCACGCTGGGTGATGCGCTTTCCCATTTAAACGTAACTTATATGCAAGGAGATATCTGTCAAATATTTCTGTACTGTTTCTAGAAACCTCTAGCCAAATGCAGAGTAAACTGATCATGTCATGAGCTCATCCAGCCTGGAATGTACTCTGTTGGATGTACTCTGTCTTTAAACCAGCAGTTCTCAACTCCGAAGTTCCCAGAGAACCTTCCTGGAGGTTGGTGACTTTTATAATAATTTTCAGATGCTTTTTTGCCATTTTCACTATAATGACCTTATATCGATATACAAAATAAACAGCAGGTAAAACTGTTTACAGTTGCTTCCAGCAACAATGTTGCTCTACTGAAAGAATGTTCACTATCTTCTCAGTTTTTATACGGTACAGAATGAGAACTGAGTTTCTATTTTAAGAAATATGCTTTAAATATCGGTTATCTGTCTTTATCCCATCAACATGAATCAGTTTCCTTTGACTTCTGAAATATCACTAAAACTTTGAGTGGAAATGAAGTGTTAGAGTTAAATTAAAAGCATGCCAGCTTTAGTCTACTTACTATTTAGTAGAAGAAATATTTTCTTTATTTTAATATGGCATAAATTTTGTAATCATGACTACATTGCCACTTACCATTCCTTCCTGTTTTTTAAAGTAGCTTGCCTAATGATAGGGAAAAACTTAAGTTAATCATAAATTTATTTTTACTGGAAAATATTTTAAATGTTTAAATATTTTACTGTGTTTTAAACACACACTAATGTGGCAGTTTACTCCTGTTTTTCCCTATATTAAGCAATTCAGCTACTATTGTAAATGATTATTTCAGAAAATAATCAAAATTATTCAGAGGAAATTAATCAAAGTTTCCTGGTGGAGAGATCTGGAAAGATATGGCTATTGGTTCAGCTATAAAATAACTACTAAAATTAAAGTAGATACATGCAGGAAGTTTGGAACTCAGAAATTTAAATATAGTTCAACAATGAGTCACAGGTCATGAGGCTCTTAATAAAATTGCAATTTCCTGTGTTGTCTATTTGAACCTTATTCAATAAAAGGATTTAGTTTGTTTTGTCTTATATTCTTGTATAAATGCTTTTAAATGCCTATGAATTGAAGATCTTCATTCATGAAGGAGAAGATGCAGGATAAGTAATTTCCCTGAATACGTTTTAGTCATGGGAACTGTCATCTAGAAAGATGTTTGTATTGTAGAGGAAAATATTTCTTCTTGTTATACATTTCTCTCTTATAGTCCTTTTTAGAAACTTAGGAGTTCTCTTCTAAATTAAAAAATATTAGATTATAGTGTCTTTTCTTTCCTCTCTGGGAAATTAAACATTAGACCTTTGATTTATAAATCAATCACAAATTATCACTTGTTTTCCCTTCATATAGTTTGTATTTCTTACTTATTGTATTCTGCTCATTTATAAAACACCTTTTGAAGACTTTTTCTGTTTCTTTTCTACTTATTCTCTTTCATAAATTTTATTTTGAAACAACATTCATTCTTTGTCTAATTTAGGATACCTAATTGTTGTTTTAATGATAGATTGAGCCTTCGTAGTACTCAATTAACCAAGAGTATTTACTGGTTTTTCAAAATTCCATTAGTTCCTAATTAGCTTTTCCTTTGTTTTTTTTTTTTTTTTTTGGACTCTTGTCATGAGGCTCTTAAAATTGCCATTTCCTGTGTTTTGTGAAAGCAGATTTCTCTGACTCACTAATAGATTGTTACCTCTGTGGATGGCCTACAGTGTGGCAGGCACTGTCTTAATAACTGGGCTCAATTGCTAGAACGCAGAACATTGAGTTTCCAAATCATGTTATCATAGAGTAGTTTTGTGGTGAATTCTCTTGTCCTTAATGTTTAAATTCCTTTAAGAAAGCTTTATAATTTTGATTTTATTTCACCTTTGCATTTTTGTAACTGATGTTTCGGCAATTTTTTTTTTTTGGTTAAAATGATGAGGAGTAACTGGATTTTTTATACCTATATTCAACATCAGTTGGAGATTAAGCCTGGTGGTTCATGACATATGACAGCAGATTGAAATTTGGGACACAAATGGCAATTTTATTTCTTGAGTTTCATGATGATGGAATGAATTCCAGTATCCAAAGGCAAAGAGGCATGTAGCCCAGTGCTCTTAAAAAGCTTCCTTTGAAAGCAGACATCCGCTGTGTTTTAACTGAGTAAAATAGTGAAGTAAGGATTGTTTGCTCCCTAGATACTTTATTAGTGTTCTCTCCTATTCAGTCTTGCTAAGAGGAAATTGGGAAATACGTATATCATGTGATGATCAAATACAGGTGCCGTTGTTGAGAAAATTAATATTATTTGACATTCTTTTTTTTGTCTTCCTTTGATTTTAGAGAAGACATTGTTTTTCTCTGCACAAACGCGTTAGCATATTACTCAGTGCAACTTGAAGTCAGTTTTAATAAAGACCTGTGTCAAAACCCTTGTGAGACACTGGTTACAAAATAAAATACCCTTAACATTCTCTCACACATCTAAGGAGAATATTCTGCTCTCTGGAAAGAGATGCTCTAAGCTGTCTTTGATTTGGATAAAATTAACACCAATTAAGTGCTTCTTATCAAGACACCACACCATAAACATTTAATATTGCTGCCTCAGGTGATCCAATGGAATCTTGAAATATTCTCTCAGCTACAAATTGGCCACAGGGTATCGTTGCTTAAATTCTGCAGTTGCTATGGTACCCTGAACAAATTCCCAGCATTAGTCCCTCTGGGCACAAATTAAGACTCACCAGCATTGTAACATGTCAAGTGATTCACTTCCACTGGTCATGATGCTGGTTTAACTTTAAAAAGAAAAATAGCTCTGAGCTGGAATAAAATGTTTATATATCAATAATCAGATTATCATCTGGGTTAATACATTTTAAAGCAATGCCAGTACTTTTAGACTTATTAAGGCATCAATGTCCATTTGTCCATTCAATTTTTAAAGAATATTTAAAAGTTCATTATATAAAGCAATGAAATACTGAGTCAAGCGATACAAGTATTTAAGATAACAGTCTTAAAAACTTTGTAATCACTGGATGTATTCAATTGACTTAATTCTAGGGCATCTACAAAAGAATGAATTTCGATTTGGCTTAATATACAAATATTATAGCAACTAAAATGCGTGCCATATTTACTTTTAAGTTTTATTGAGATCTAATGCATGAACCATAAAATTTACCCATTTAAAGTGTTTGATTTAATTCAGTGGTTTTTAAAATCATAAATTTTGCAACGATTACTAGCATCTAATTTTAAAACATTTTCATAATCCTAAAACATATCAGCAGTCATCCCTCATTCTCCCTTTACCGCCAACACGTAGTAACTGCTCATCTACTTTCTGTCTCTATGTTGGATATTACATATAAATGGACACACAGACTGTATGGCCTCTTGGGACTGCCTTCTTTCACTTATAATGCTTTCAAGGTTCTGCCATATTGTTTCATGGATCAATATTTCATTCTTTAAGTGGCAAAACAATATACCATTGTATGGATATAATACATTGTTCTTCATTTAGACAGTTGGTGTCTGAGTTGTTTCCACTTCTTGGCTATTATGAATGATGCTGCTATGAACATTCATATACCAGTTTTTGTGTAGCTATGATTTTATGCCCCTTGGGATTGCTGGATTATATGGAAAATCTATGTGGACATGTCTCAGGACCATCAAATTATTTTCTAAAGTGGCTGCACTATTTTGCATTCTCACAAGCAGTGTTTGAGGGTTCCAATTTCTCCAGCCTCACCCACACTTGTGGGAGCCACCTTTCTGATTATAGCCATCCTTGTGGTGGTGAGGTGGTATCTCATTGTAGTTTTAATTTGAATGTGTCTAATGGCTTATGGTGCTGATCATGTTTTCATGTACTAATTGGCCCTTTATATATTTTCTTGGTATTAATATACAGATCCTCTGTCCATTTTTAAATTGGGGCATTTGCTTGTTTTCCGAGTTGTATATTCTAGATACAAACTTCTCAAATATATGATTTGAAAATATTTTTTCTCATTATGTAGATTATCTTTTCAACTTCCTGATAGTTTTATTTGGAGCATAACGGTTTTAAAATTTTTGATGAAATCTAATTTGATTTTTTTTCTTTTGTTACTTGCAGTTTTGGTGTTGTAGATGAAAATCATTGCCTAATTCAATGCCATGAAGATTTACTCCTGTATTATCCTCTAGGAGTTTTCAAGTTTTAGCTCTTATAGTTAGGTCTGTGATCCATTTTTAGTTGATTTTTATAAATGAGGCGAGGTAGGAGTTCAACTTCATTCTTCTGCTTGTGGACAACTAGCTAGTTGTCCCAAAACTATTTGATAAGAAAGTTATTTTCCTATCAAAATATATTGGCACCCATGTCAAAATCCAGTTGACCATAATAGTTTCTTTCTGGACTCTGGACAGTTTTATTCTATTGACCTAAATGTCTATCCTTCTGCCAGTAAAACATTGTCTTTATTACTATAGCTTTTTAGTAAGCGTTGAAACCAGGAAGTGTCAGTTCTCCAATTTATTTTTTTTCTAATTATTGTATTCTTGTTTTCATATATATATATATACATATATATATTATATATATATATTTGGTTAAGAATGTTGAGTTTTAGTACAAATTTACTCACATGTATTCCCACAGAGAAAGAAACTCTAGCACTAAAAGCACAGCCACTTGGAAAATTATCCTGCATTTGGTCACAAAGATGACAATAAAGACTTTGAGGAATCATTGGTTCAAATTGTTGGGCATGTTGTTTTCAACATTTCATTCACTTCAGGTTTCCAAAAATATAATTTCTTCAAAACGAGAATCTCAAATCCAAATGTGTGTCATTCTGTATAGAATTACCTAATTAAACCAATTTGCTCAGAAGCAAACACTATACCTTTTGCTCTAAAAAATGTAATTCATAGGTTGAGTTACTCAGCTGAGATATACTCATTAATGTCATTAACCCTATGCCACAACAATTGCATTGCTACCTTAACTCATTAGAAAATTTAGTTTGTAGACCTCAAAGGTCAATAAATCATTTAGCAATACATGTATGCAGTCCTAGCTTCTCTAACATTTCTTAAATATTTTAACAATTGTCTAGTAGACAATAAAACTACTTACTTTAAATGGAAAGTACCTGGTAGAAATTAGTAGCCAGTCCACAAAAGCTCAAAAGTCCTGTGAAAATTCAATGACATATGTATTAAAAAAAAAAAAAAGACTGCTTAGGAAACAAATAATTCTGGTAAATCATGTCTATCATCATGAGTTACAACACCACAAAATATTTTATATTCTGTCAAAATGAAATCACATTTTAATTTTGAATACCTTAGTAATGGTTACTTGGAGTCACTGAATTTAAATGATCCAATAATTTCCATATAGGTAGTAATAAGATTACAATTAAAGACCTGAAATGATTCTGGCATTGAAAAATAAGTAGAATCACATACAAACTATATAGTTAGCAAATTTCTCTAAAGGCAGCCACTTTCCCTTGGAGATCACCGAGAAATTTTAGTAAAATCTTTCTATTGACTTTGCTGATTTTTTTTTCAAGTGAAGACTAGGTTATGGTATAATCCTTAATAAAGTCATTTAGAATATTTCAGTTTCAATTATAAATATCCGTACAAACTTTAATCTTAATTATTTGAAAATGGCAAGTTGCCACACCCTCTCATTTCTTACAAAGGCTCTGTGTTAGCCGAGTTGGGTTTGGGAATTTGTGCCATCCTTTCTCATCAGCTTAATCGCATTCCAAGCTGGAAATATTATAAAGACACCCGACTGTGGATGCTCTGGAGCAGATTGGCCAGAAGGACTTGCCAGAATATTCAATGCTCAACATGTCACTTCGATTTCTGTGACAGGAATTGGTCCTGTTCAATTGCTAATGGGAAGATGTATCAAAACTGATTATCAACTGTTTCCAGTTAGATTTTGATAGATTTATAATACAAATCAAATGAGATTTGTATGCTGTTGTCAGCAGCATCTAACAGGCTTTTCTAGTCTTTTCTTTGTTTCATTTTCACATTTTTTTTCAATTTCAATGAAATTTTTTATCAAAATTTTTATTTTTGATGATAAAAATTAGTATTTTTCAGAAATTCCTGCTCCTTTTTAGCTGAAGCCATTGTCTTCATATCTCCAAGGCTTAAACTATAGCTGGGACCTTGTTATAGTGCCAGTTCTATCAGATTATAAGATATGGTCTGAATATATTTTTCTTGAGTCATAAATTTTGAGAAATCTACCAAGATTTTAGCCAAACTGCCTGGGGCCTCACTAGAAGAGTAGCAGTAGGAACAAAGCAATTGTTCTGTGCTCACAGTAAATGTTGAACTGGATTTATCTGGCATATCAATGTTTTAGGATATTACTGATATAGAATTTAAAAATTATGACTTACTTTCTTGGCAAAGATTTTTAACAAAAGTGGAAGGCCATCTGTTGCTTTAGCCTATCCAACATCCGTTCTTTTTTAACATGCAAACACTATTCCAAGCACTTGAAATACATGCATGAATAAAGTGAATATCTCTTAAGCATGGAACTTGCATTCCAGTAGAGACCATGACAGTTCATATATAAATCTTATAATTGTTAGAAAAAAATATATCATTCTTGCTTTGGGTGGTTTTAGTATTAAATATGATGTCTGGCCTCAGATTTGAGTAAGTACATTAAAGATGTTAAAGAAATTAATCATTTAGATATCTAGTGAGAGAGAGAGACAGAAAACGGCTGCTGTAATTTACTTGGATAAATGGATAAAGGTTAGCAGCAGCAGGTGTAATGGAGTACCTGAGGGAAGCTGCATCATTCAGGCCATGGTAATTGGGCTGACTTCTGCTCACACTGTGTTCCAAGGACCAGCAGCATCTGTATCACCCAGAAACGTGGTGCATGCAAAAATCTTGAGCCCCATCTGAGACCATCTGAATCATTATTTATACTTTGGACACTTTTTATTGCACTTAAATCACCCTTAAAGTTCATTTATTTTTATCATAAATTTTCTAAAAACTTGGCACAGATTTAGAAAATGTGAAACCATCGAAATATCTCCACCTGTCCTGGGGCATTATTTTTGTTTTTTCTTTATAATCTTACGTAGGTATGTTATAACGTTGTAGGAAATTTTTCTTAAATAATGAAATAGTGATATGAAAGCTAAGTAATCATTTTAATATCTGTAGAACGTTCTGTCATAGTGATGGGCTATAATTAAATACTTTTAGTAACCGTCAGGTCAATTTGACTTTTTCATGATCCTAAAAAATATTCGTAGAGAAAAGAGCTTTATGTGTTTCTGATACTTTTTTTTCCCCAGACATTTCAATACATGATGAATTGAAAAAAATGAATGTTGACTTTTGATATACATCTCCAAGATGCATTACAAAATTTATATGTTCTGATTACTCCAATTTTGAATATAATAATTTTTACTTATTTTAAGTATTACACTCTATTCAAACTTTGTTTTTCATGTAGTTAGACCAAACTATTCCTTAAATAATAATACCTGTTTTTGATTAAGCTTTCAAAGTAGTTATTATATATCATATATTAGTATTCATATGTTAAATCCAAAATGATAGAAAAACCTAAAATTTATAGAGTGAAGAAAAAGAATTTAAGAACTGTTCTTGGAACTGATACTGTAATACCAATTAAGTAGGGTTTTTCAAGAATTTAGGAAAGAAGATGAAAATGTAAAATAATCTGAGGTTCCAGAATAATATTAGTCAAACATTATCATTTGCCTATTACTTATTGTTCTAATATTTACCTAAATCACGTATAATTGAATTAAAATATTTCTGAAAATTAACCTTTAATGAGGCATAAATGTTGAGCATTCTGAATCCTCCTCAAATAATGAAAATACTCAAGACTATCTCCAAGAAGCAAAATATAGTCTGTATACTTGGTCTACTGAATGTTTATAAGAACTTTTACATACTAATAGGATATAATCATACTCTAATAAATACTTTTGTAACACTTATCTAATAAAATAGACAACACTATTAATAAAATAGTCAACACAATGTGGATAATGCTAAAAATGTTCATATATTTGAAATTCAGAAATAAATTAATATGTGGATGTTAATTTTGATATACTTTAACAAACTGTTCATTTCATGGGCACAAATAATTGACAAAAAGGATTTATAGAAAGGTATTACTCCTCGAGTGTATGAAGAAAATTATCTTTTGATTTAAATGACTAACTTCAGGGAAAAGATGATTAAAATGAAACATAAGTCTAATATATTAATAAATGTTATCATAACAAATGCAGAAAAAATTTAGAACTAGAAAAATTTAATCTCTAAAAAAAAATTCTAATTCAACATTTACTTATATAAAGTGGAAACTAAGAAAAGGGAGGTCTACAAAGACCTGCAGAAGCTTGATGGTGGAGAACGTCAACGGTAAGAAGTAAACTTGGACTATGTATGAAATTAATCTCTTAGGCCTATATGAATTAAGAACCGTGGCTGTCAACACAATGTGGATAATGCTAAAAATGTTCATATATTTGAAATTCAGAAATAAATTAATATGTGGATGTTAATTTTGATATACTTTAACAAACTGTTCATTTCATGGGCACAAATAATTGACAAAAAGGATTTATAGAAAGGTATTACTCCTCGAGTGTATGAAGAAAATTATCTTTTGTTTTCTCTCTGGATAATAACAATAGCAACTCAGCTCTATAAAACTCTTTCTAATGTTAAAGTGATTTAACTTGGATAACACCGGCCTTGGGCTTCATCTTTAGCAGTAGTTTGTATGTCATAAGGAAGTCTTTATTTTTATAATTTAATAGTGAAATTATTAATTGTATTTTACGGTAGTGCCATAGGGCCACGATCTGCTTGGAGAGGCAAGATTTTTGTCTTGAGGCTTGAAATATCCAAAATTATGGAAATTTCCATAAGATTTTGAAACATTCAATTGGAAGAATATGGTTGCTAGAAATGATTGTGAGAACTCCCCTCAGCTAAGGACAAAACACTTTGGCAACTTAATTAAAGCGCTTTTAAAATATTTAATGGTTAAATTGGAGGAATATCATTAATATTTGAAGATATTTTTTTTTTCCTAAGAAGGGCAGTTTAAAGCCAAGACCTCAGCTTGTTTAGAGTGTGTCAAGGTCTATTACTTAAACTTGAATTTCCAGAAATGTGATATTGTCTATGACAGGAGTTGAAGGAGCACCTTGCAGCCAGGTACATGCTACTCCGACTCACACGACTTCCATATCAACGTGCTAATATATAGAGAAAAGATTATTTCAATAAGATTAGGTCCTTATGTGCCCTGTACTTGAAGACATCTAACTTCTGATTCTACCATTTCTTCCATTTTAGTCATCACTTTAGATTAAGTCAATTGTTGCCTTTTCTACTTTTGCCTTGCTGAATATTCTGCCTCTAAAGTGACTTCCCCATTTTGGGTGTATGTGCTCATTTTACTGCATTTGCATTCCTACTCATGATGGTGTCTTCACTGTGAAGCACCTACCAAGAATTACCCTAAACTTGAATTATCCTTCTAATAAAACAAGCTTAGATTAATTAACATATATTCACTACTTACTACATACTCAGTACCACACAACGGGCTCTATCTGTATCATCTTACTGCATCTTTTCAACAAGTCTGTAAAATAAATACTAGTATTACAACCATTTTCAAGATCAGGAATTTGAGTTTCTCTGTGGATAAAAAACTAGCTCTAAGATACAAATTGAAAAACTGTAATATGGACCCTAATTGTTTGATTTCAAAACTTAGTCACATTTCAAAATAAAATAGAACTTATTTAAAAATAACTACCTCATGTTAGTCAGAAAAAAAGGAAAATACAGACTAATTTTTAGGAAAACAAGGAATGTTTAGAAAGATCTAAGTTTTATAAAATAGTTCAATTAATAAGAATCTACTGTGCATAAACAAAATTAGAAAAATAATTATAAAATATCCCTTTAAGAACAATAAATATAAAATTCCTACAAGTCTAATAAAATGTAGTGTAAAACTTCTAATGAATAAAATATTATACTTAATCGAGAGACTAATAATGACTTACTAAATTTAAAATATACCACGTTCATGGACAAAATTAATAAATATCAAAATTATGTGAAATATGTTTGTTATTATAGAATTAATGGCTAAGTACAAATAGACTTTATCATGGGATTTACAATGCTATTTCTAAAATTATGAAGAAATATCCTTGATATTTCTGAGATAAAGTGGTAGAAGGGAGCTCGCCTTATGTTATAACAGGATTTACAATGCAGGTTCTAATAATTCAGTTTGAAGCATCAAATAAATTAACCCCTAAGGCGTATGGATAACTAGACTTTATACATAGTATAGAATTTTAATATAGGACAGATTGATATATCAATAGAGAAAACAATTTATTCAATACATGCATCTATTAAAATGTGTTTCTGTATAGAAAAAAATAAAATTGGTATCTATCTCACATTATATTTAAAAGTAAACTCCAGCTTGATTGAGGGTTTAAATGACAAATGCACAACTAATGAATTTTAGTTGAAAATAGATTTCTCTAAACTTTCAGTAGGGAAGTATTTTTTAGCATTAACTATATCCCCATTATAACATAAAATATTGATAAATTTTACTTCATAAAATAATTACTCATCCACAGCTCTCTTAAATAAGATGGAAAAATAAGTTCTGGGCTTGATATATACTTGGTGAAGATACTTGGAACACTTATAACTGACAAAAGATTAGTATCAAGATTGTAAGGTAAACATTTTCAGATAAAAAGGAAAGGTCCAAAGAGAAGAATGAACGGGAGACCTGGATAGGCACAAAAGAAGAAAAACATTAAGCCAATAAAAATATAAAAAAGTAGCAAGCAGCTATTACTCAGAGAATGGCAAAAGTTTAAATACCTCACAACATCAAGTGTTGGCAAACATGTTCAACCAGGATCCTTTCTAACTGCTTTTGTAAGGTTAAGTTAGTAAACATCTGGGAAGATATTTTACCATTATCTTGTAAAATTAAACATTAAAAAAGGATAACCTGGCAATCCTCCTCCTGGGTATGTCTCAAGAGAACACTGCACATAGGCACCAGGGATAGACAAGCATGCTCAGAGGAGCAGAAGGCTGCAAACAACCTGACACCCATGGCACAGGAGGATGGTGAAATATCATGGCTCATTCGTGCAGTGCCGTAACGCAGAACCAGCAGAACACATAGGCTGCAGTGAGAGACCAGCGTATGTGAGTCTTAACAATTTACAATTTAAATTTAAAAAGCTAGTGTCAGAAGATTTCATATAGCATGATACCCATTTTTTCATATTTAAGTAAAAAACTAAAAAAACATTTTAAAACTATATATTTGCACCAATATACTATACACACACACATATACACACACACGTACTTGGCATATGTATATATGTATATACACATATATATGCTATACCTAAATACACATAAATGCACTTATATGTATTTATACAAATATATGTTAAAACTAAATTTTGAAAATCATGGGAATAATAAACACATTCCAATACAGTGACTCACATAGATAGGGAGGCAAAGATAGAGATGAGGAAAGAGTGCCTAGATATTTTGTCAGATTCTACAGTTCATGTGGATGTTCATTCCATTATCGAATATAAGCATTCATTCTATCGAAAATGATTATTCCCATATATTCGTGCAGATATACGAAAGACACATGCATAAGAATGTGCCATGCAAACAATAGAGCTTGTTATTAGAAGGGTTTTCTCATATCGGTCATTTTAACTCAAGCGTTTTCTCCTTTGCTTTCAGCTTGGTGATTTCCTGAATCAGATCCACAAGCTCCAGAGATGTCTGGATGAACAGAAAGAAGCAAACGAAAACTTGGAAATTGAACTCAGGCACTTACAAAATCGGTAATTATTTCACAAAATATGTTGAATTCAAGATGGAGACCTTGGATAAGAAAATCTTTATCTATTTTTTTTTTCTTATTTTCTTAAACATCAGTAACATTATTTTTTGTTAACTAGAAATATTAATGAAAGAAACACACTCAATCCTTAAATCCATAGGCTGCTTAGCTTTTGTTTTTTGCCCAATAGATGTTGTATATTATAATAAAGGCAATTTAAATATCATTTAAAAAACAACTTTAATTCTAAAAGGTATAAAATTTCTCAAAGGCAAAAGGTGCTTGCAGAATACATTTTACATAAAGCTGAAAGAATTATAATATCTGCAAGAAAGTTGTAAACCATATAAATTGCTGGGTTGTTGATAAAGAGAAAGAACCACTGTATTTAAGTAAAAGTAATGATTGTTTAAGTAATTGACAGACTGCGCCTGTGTGTTTCCTATCTACATGGTAGGGGGTGACATGTTGTGTAAAAAATATCTTTTTCACCCCAGAGAAGTAACAACAAACATGGTATAATTCTTGATATAAAGCCAAAGTGGGCAAAGGTGTCAAATATGATTTGTGTCATAAGGAGACTAAAAAGGTAAGCTAAGATTTGCACCCTGATTTATACAAACATTCTCAGAAAAATAGATTGCCTGCGATTAAAACTAAGGAAAAGCAACAAGCACCTCTGGGAAACCAAACTATCTGCGTAAACATTTTGCAGTAAAACCACAGAAAAGCCCACAGCACTGGAAAGTCGTATTCAGGTACCAATGAGGCTGAAATGAAGCTGTGATTTCCCTCTTAGTGGTGTGAACAAGGCACAGAATAAAACTGCACTTAGAGGACTATTTCCGTAAGGTATTTTGATATAGCATAGTATACTGCTTCATATTTAAGTTTAGTTATCAAGATTAAGAAATTGAAAAGACACTACGTAAGCTGACATAGCTAATTCCAAATGAATCCAGCTTGTAAAATTTAATTCAGTTAATGTACCTGTTTTTTCTCATCCCCCATTGATCAGTGGATAATGCTTATTTTTATATGATGAGTTAGCTCTTCTTTTTCTAAAAGGTTTTGTCATTCACTGAGCCTCCCCTTCTATCCCGTTCTGGCCTCTAACATGAAGGATGGTGTGACTAATGAGAAGTGGAGGATGGGGGCGAAGAGGCCGGCCGCTGGCCTTACCCTGGCCCTTGTGTGTGTGCTGCCAAGTACTGACCAGGCCACATGGTAAACGACTAGTCCGTTTCGTCCCTGGGTACTCTTGATAAGCTGGCTCTATCTCTGCTCTTTCTGAACCTCAGTCATCTGCTGTCTCACCCCCGACCAACCAGTTGATGGAGGGACTGACCCAGCTGAGACCTTCGGCGTGGGCCCCAGGATGGGCTGTCAGCCACAGATGAAAGCTGCCTGTTTCCTCTGCTTGTCTGTGGCTTTGACACGCATGGGTGTGGGGCAGTGAGAGGCATCTGTCTGCCAAGATCCCCAACGCAGGTGGAAAACAAAAGTCTCCCTGCCCTCATTTCTCAATACCTGACTTACTTTCTGTAGCAAGTCTTCATATACAACCCATCTCCAGGCCAAAGCACATAAAGGGGAAATTAAAAACTTCTGGAAAGTCTCCCCTTCCCACAATCCTCAAGCAAAAAGCGGCCTTTGATATTCTCATTATGTCATGTCCTACAGCTTGACTATCGTGATACAGCAGATGGGGCAGCTCCCTCTACAATCTCAATACAGACTCTTGTTGACAGCTACCATCTACAGGACTGCTATAAGCAAAGCATCATTCCAGGGGCTTCACATATATTTACTCATTTAATCCTCGTAAGACTTATGTGATGGGGCCTATCGTTATCCTCCTAAACCAAATGAGGAAATCAAGGCACAGTAGGTTAGGTGGACAGGATTGTGGAAGAAAACACTAGAAGATGAATCCTCATGCAGGAATGATTTGCTTCGTGGACATTTGGTTTATACAGGTAACAGTTTAAGACTGTCATTGGCTTCAATGATCAACCCTACCCAATGTTGGGAACAAAAATATTGTTTTAGTTATGTCTTGCTGTACAGCAAATTATGCCAAAACTTAGCGTGAAAGAACAATGAGTTTTACTCTTCAAGATTGTGTGAGTTGACTGGGCTTGAAAAGTTGGTTCTGTTGTGTGTGATACAGGATGGGTCACTCTAGAGGTCACATCCAACTGGGAGAGTGACTGGGGCTGGCATGTCCAAGACAGTCCTACTCAGACGTCTGGATGGGCCAGGATGTCTGCATCCCAGGCCTGTTTCTCTATGTAGTTAGTTTCTCATCAATCAGTACTGAATCCTGTGCTTCTTACACAGCAGCTGGTACCCGAGAGAACACAATTAATTTTAGCTTTACTCTCTGGATTCCTGCTCGTCCTCTTAGTCATTCTCTCTTCAACATACTAGTCATACTAAAACCAAAGACACTACAAAAAAAGAAGTATAGGCTAATATCTCTGATGAACATAGATGCAAAAATCCTCAATAAAATATTAGCAAACCAAATTCAGCAATACATTAAAAAGATCAGACACCATAATCAATGCGGGATTTCTGGGATGCAAGGTTGAATATCCGTGAATCAATTAATGTGATAAACCACATAAACAAAATGAAGGACAAAAACCATGTGATCATATCCATAGATGTAGAAAAAGGATTTGACAGAATCCAACATCCATTTATGATAAAAACTTTGAGCAAAGTGGGGATAGAGGGTACCTACTTCAACATAATTGACAGACCCACAACTCACATCATATTCAATGGTGAAAAGCTGAAAACTTTTTTTCCAACATCAGGAATAAGACAAAGATGTATACTTTCACCATGGCTGTTCAACATAGCACAGCCATCAGACAAGACAAAGAAATAAAGGCACCCAGATTAGAAAGGAAGAAGTAAAACTGTCTTTATTTGCTGATGACATGATACTATATGACAAAATCCTAAAGATTCCGCACACAAAAAACCCTATAAGAATTAATAAACAAATTCAATAAAGTAACAGGATATGAAATTAATATTCACAAATTAGTTGCATTTTTATACACCAATAATGAACTACTAATGAAAGAGAAATTAAGAAAACAATTTCATTCAAAAGAATAAAACACCTAGGAATAAATTTAACCAAAGAAGTAAACCTGTACTTGGAAAATTATAAGACATTAAAAAAAATATTTGAAGATACAAATAAATGGAAGGATATACCATGCTCATGGATAGGAATTAACATCATGAAAACATCCATACAACCCAAAGCAATCTATAGATTCAAGGCAATCCCTATCAAAATAACAGTAGTATTTTTCACAGAACTAGAGCAAATAATCCTAAAATTCATATGGAACCACAAAAGATCCCAAATAGCCAAAGCAATTTTGAGAAAGAAGAACAAAGTTAGAAGTATTACACTACCTGATATTAAACTCTACTACAAGGCTATAGTGATCAAAACAGCATGGTACTGGTATAAAACCAGACACATAGATTAATGGAACAGAATAGAGCCCAGAAATAAATCCATGCATATATGGTCAACTAATCTATGACAAAGGAGACAAGAATATACAATGGAGTAAAGAAAATCTCTTCAATAAATGGTACTGGGAAAAAGGAAACCATCAACAACAAAAAAAGACAACCTGCTGAATAGGAGAAGATATTTGTCAATGATACATCCGATAAGGGGTTAATATCTACTATATATAGGGAGCTCATACAACTCAACAACACCAAAAACAAACAATCCGATTAAAATATGGGCAGAGGACCTGAATAGACATTTCTCTAAAGAGGAAAAACAGATGACCAATAGACATATGAAAAGATGCTCGACGTTGCTAATCATCAAGGAAATGCAATGAGATGCCACCTCACTCCTGTCAGAATGCCTCTCATCTCAATAAATCAATAAACAAGTGTTGGTGAGGATGTAGAGAAAAAGGAACCCTTAGGCACTGTTGGCGAGATTCTAAATATGGAAAAAACATATGCAAATTCCTCAAATAATTTAAAATAGAACTACCACATGACCCAGCAATTCCACTTCTGGGGATTTATCCAAAGAAATCCAAAACACTAATTCAAAAAGATGTACACAGTTCTATGTTCACTGAAACATTACTTCAATAGCCAAAATATAGAAGCAGCTTCCATATCCATCGATAGACAAATGGGTAGGTAGGATAGATATACAATGGACCATTACTCAGTCATGAAAAAGAACAAAATCGTACCATTTGTGACAGCATAGATGGACCTAGAGGATATTATGCTAAGTGAAATAAGTCAGGCAGAGAAAGACAAATACCATTATGATTTCACTTATATATGTAATCTAAAAAAAAAGAACAGAAACAAACTCATAGATACAAAGAACTGATAGTCTCCAAATAAGCATGTGAGTTCACTCCGATGAGGTCCCTAGAGTAGTCACACTCACAGAGACAAGGTAGAAGGGTGGTTGCTAGGAGCTGGAGAGATGGAGGAAATGGGGAGTTATTGTTTAGTGGATACAGTGTTTCTCTTTTGCAAAATGAAGAGCTCTGGAGATGGATGGTGGTGAGGGCTGCACAACAACGTGAATGTACTTAATGCCACTACACTGTGTACCTTAAGACTTGCTTCAGGATGCTAAATTTTGTTATCTTTTGCCACAATAAAACTTTTTTTAAATGGCCATGTTGGCTGTCAATTAGCTTTTTTCTCCCATATCCTGACCATAGAATATTGGGGAAGCCCAGGTCTCTCTTCATTTTAACTCCATTAATTTTATTTTAATCTATTGCTGATTTTCCTGGTAGAACTTTCTTTAAACCTTTGAGAGTTTTATATGAATCTGACCAGAACTCACTACATGTGTGTCCCACTAATCACATCTGTATTCCTTTGGAGTCAGGTGTCTCTTTTCTTCGTGATCATCTGGTTGCATAACACTCAAAATTTTTATATTCTTTATCTATTTATGAACTGCTATTAAGCCGTGTTTTAAGTCTTGCTTAGTTCTTAATAAGAGGCGTTACAGCCAATTTGATTTTATCTTTTCTTGCAGACAACTTCTTACTTTGAGACTGCCTTGTGTTTGTTTCCTCTAAAATCTGCTTAAAAATTGAATAATATTTTAGCTTTCTTTTCCCTTATAATTGCTTATCATACATCTGACACTTTAACAACATTCTGCCTGGAAATCTTCTTAATTAGATCCACGGGTTTATTACATAGCTATGTGTTCCTTGCTCTCACGGGTGACACTATTGCCAACTCTTGCACCAGTGCCTAACGTGAGTCTTTCTCCAGCCTCCAACAACAATCCCGTTGCTCTCACAGTCTCTTCACTGCTTCCGGTGTCTGCTTCTTCATCGCCCCTAAACCACTGCCACCTATTTTAGGGTTTCATTATGGCAGCACCTTACTTCCAGGTACCAATGTATGTTTAAGCAAAATGAATTACTCAAATATTTAATTGTCTAAAACATCTATAAATTGTTCAGCACAGTTCTGACGGTCTTCTGGGCTCATCTGGGTGGTTTTTCTGCTTTAAATAGAGGAGGCTGAGGGGACTTTTGCAGTTGCATTCCACAGAGAGATCACAGCGGCCAGAATGTCCAAATCGACCTCACTCACAGTTCTGATACCTCGTCTGGGGTGAGGAATGGCCCTCATTGGCTGGGCTTTTCCCTTGCTCCCTAGAACCATTCAACACACAGCAGTCAATCTTGAGTTTCTTCAGGTAGATGTTGGCTTTCAAAAGGGTTTCTGGGAGTGTCTCACAACGCCCCTTTCTCCAGGGTCTACTGCTCAAAGTAGATCACAAGGCCATCTGTTGTAAGGATGCAAATTCATTCAGGAAAAATTTACCCCATGGATTTATGGAAGAGCCGCATGTACACATGAGGATATCTTAAGTGTTTGTCGTCATCAGCTATCTTTGCAAACAATAGTAAAATTGTTTGCAAAGTTATTTCACCGCAAGTAAAATAACTTTGATTAGCTTTTACTTATGCCCACATTCCTCCAGCTAGATCACAGATAGCTTTGTTTTTTACTCTTTGACTTTGAGGAAGTTATTTATAATAGAACTATATAATATTCCCTCAAAAATTGAATGAAATTATGTATGAGAAACATCTGATAGCAACTGACATTAATAAATATGCAGCAAATATTAGTTTATCTCCCTCTACTTTAGAGATCATTTTGTTCAGAGCATATACATGTAGAGAGTAAGTTTTTTGTGCAAAATGGAAAATGCACTTTTAAAGAAATCTTGGAAATGCTTTACATAAAATTTCAAAATTGTAACGGTGTCCTCAACTTCAACTGTTTAAACCTGTATCCTCTTCTTTGGTATCTGTTCTCTCTTTTGAAATATCTTGATGAAATTATTCACATTTCTACTAAGCAATTCTATAATAACTTGGCATCACACACCTAAAATTCTTGTATATTAAACTTAAAAATACCAGAGGCACAATATTGTGATATAAAAATATATACATTAATTAAGCAGTAAACTGTCTGAAATTTTCTGTAAATATTATCTCATTTTAAGGAAAAAATTTAGTTGTAAATACTAGAAAACTCAAAAGAAAATTGAAACCTAAATATCTTTCTTAAATTAGAATTAAAATTCATAGCTACGTTAATGAGGAAACAACACTATGTTTTAGAAATACCCCCTTTGCATTATTTGTTAAATCAGCCGAGTTCAATATAAACATTTTACAATAGAACTATAGTCACTTTAGCATGGTTTATGCTGAACAACCTAAAGAAGATACTGCAATAGGGAAATTTAATATTTTATTGCAAAGCACCACAGATTTATGTAAAATGTAAAACAATACATCCAGAAAATCGTTTGCCGTCGTTTATTCTCGTGCATTCAGTAACGTGCGCCTATCTTATGCCATAGCTCTTATGGAGGTTAGTAAAAATATGTAGAAGAAAGGAGCTGTTAGTTTTAAATCAGTCTGTTGAAAATACAGTATTGTCCCCACGTCCCAGGAGGAGCTGTCACCCGGGGCTAACTTACACATCTGCACATCTTCCTCCAAAATGCAAAGGCCTCCGTGGCCTGGCTTGGCCCTGGCTTATTGCTCGGAGTGAAAATGTGGCTGTGCTTGGTGTGGGAGATGCGATGACCCCCGAGCTGGCCCTGGGTAGGTGCGCAGCTCCTCGCTGGGGCTGTTTTAATACATTCTGTTAACATGATCCATTTGGAAACCATCGCCTATTTTTATTTTTTTCTGTAGTTTTCCATTGGGCCCCTTTTAATTTTTTTTCCTTTGGATTTTTATTACTCAGTTCATTCTAAATGAACATGATACATGATGAATTAATCGGGAGTGCTCCCTAGTGTGATTTGCGCTCTCATCGTGGAATACCCGCTTTCCAACATTTCTAAATTCCTCGTCTCTATCTTTTGTTCTTAATTCCCTATTTATTATAGTACAACACTCATAATTTAATAAAAAAATGAGGATTCGAGGTAAAACTTTTAATCTTTTAATTTTAAGCTTTTTCTTATTCTGTTTAAATGTCATCTTTATGTATTATGGATGCACTGTTTTTCTTCCTTTTTGACCTCTTTGAACATAAAAGATATTTACTTTTATTCTGTTTTCCCTTCTCGTTTCTTCCCAATACAACCTCCTTGTTCGTCGGTTCGTTGTTTTAGCTCCCTTGGGGGCTGTCGTCTCTTGCTTTACTTCCAGGCCTTTGCTTCTAGTGGGATCGTGGGAGACTTTTTTTTATTTTTCCAGAAGCTCTTGGTTCCCAGAGAGCCTGAGAATGCACCAGTGTCCTGGGAGAGCTGGCCTTCCATGCCCTTTGTCATGGCGGTCCTCGTGGCGTCCCTAAAAGCACTGAGCCAAGCCGTCACCAGAACGTCTTCTCCAGAAAAACAAAATAGTAAAAAGTGACAGGTGGTATCTAGTTCTGTTGCAGCTACACATTTCAGGAGCCTTTAAAAGTGTGACTGCAATTTGGCCTTTTTTTTTTTTCCCTAATTGTTGTCTGTGGCCAGCAACAGTGGCCTGAGGTGTTCTATTTTTTTCTTGTTTTGAAGCAAAGGTCTCATCAATTAAGTTCAAATTATAATATGATGTCACTTTTCCTTTAGTTACAAAATAAAACTTTTATTGTCTGGTTTCATCCGCATAGGATTATTCTGTCTACTGATGGACGTGCTATTCTTCATCATTTTGGATGTGGTTTTTTCGGCCCCCTCAGTAGCTATTTGAGGATGTTAGTGTCCCTCAGCTGTAACAAACCATGTGGTCGCAGAGGGCCCAGCAATTCCTGCTCCAACAGGGTATTATGGTGGCGATACGGGGAAACTTCTACTGCTGAGTTGCAGGGAGAAAGCTCTGCTCTCAGCCCCATACTCGAGTTGGATCTCTCTCCCCACCATGGAGACCTCAAGGCGAGAAACCAACCAGTGCCATGCCTTTCAATTCAGCAGACGCTCAGGATGTTGAAGGGGCTTTTTGGAATAAGAGCCGCAGTGAGGCACATACAGCTTTCTTTGAGGGACTCGTAGGCGGCTGAGCTAGGACCTGCTATAGGGACCACGGTCCCCCACGAGGTAGGTCTGCATCTTTTCCTGCTGCATTTGTCCTGGTTCTATCTTCATGTGATCTCATCCTGGTTTTCACTCCCATGATTCTGATAGAATTCAAAACACAAGAAGCATCCCCTAGGAGTTGCCCACCTGTGCCCACGATGCTGTATTATTACAGAGACTGGGGGGTTTGGGGACAAGGGGCACCACAGGGTTGATGCTCAAATTGCCATCTTCCATTTTTTTTTTTTTAGATTTACTCCTGGGCTCCTTTTATACAGACTATAAATGAGTGTTACTTTAAGTCAATCTGAGAGTTTTGTCTTTTATAAAAGGATTTAAAATATTAACCAAATGTCATAAATAAAATATTAGTTAGCTTTCTTTTCTGCATTGCTTGTGCATGCTTGATGTTGTCCATTCATTCTGTGTGTTTCTGTGGGGCTTACACTGTGCGGTGCTGGTTTCATGGCTAACCCTACATTTGGTTTAGAAGTTGTATATAGATTTTGTCTCTACTAAGAGTCATTTCAGTTATTTAAAAAAATCTTGAACCTCTTAATTACATCTGTGTAGTTAAGGTTAAAAATACCATTACATTTTAAACACCTCTCTATGTGAAGAATTATTCATCTTCATATTTGCTTTTGTTCTTCCTGCCCTTGTAGAAATTACATGAGTAAAAATAATATATAAGCTGGAGATACAAATTCAGTTTTATTAAGTAAATTTGATTTTAGCCTGACTTTGTTTATATCTATTATGCTTTAGATTTACATCAATGATTAATCATTTTTTATCTTCGTAAATAGGCAACCAATACCACAATTTCCACATCTTCAGATCCCGAAATTTCAGCTCAGGAAGATTTTAGATGCAGTATTATTTCCTATGTCTTTTTACTTTTCTGTGGTTTTCTTTTTCCACTTTGTGATCATCAATTACTCCTTCAGCAATGCCAATATTTGTTTATCCTGCCTTTTTTTTCTGTATCAATTATATTCTTTCCAAGCATTTTAAACTCCTAGATCGTTCTTCCTCTGAATTATGAGAGAGCTTTTTCAAGTTTGTTAAATTTTTATTGCTGCTACTACTCTGATTCAAGACAATTTTGAAATCTGTCTTTTGAAATCTGGGTTTCTCTTATCTTTCTCTAAGATAGCTTTTTTTTTCTTTTTTTTCTTTTTTTCGTTTTAGTCATCGTTTAAACATAACATCTCATGCCTCCATCATAAAGGCCATTTCTCATTGCATCTTGTAGGAGATGCCCAACAGAATTAAACACGTACACAATTTCAAAATTTAATTTTTCTTTAAATGTTTACTTTATTCTGACTTCCTTTCCTTGTCTCATATTTGTCTTTGATCAAATGTCCTTGCTGTTCATTTTTTTTCTGTAAATTGCTTTGCCGATTTAATTTTTCTTATATGAAAAGATATTCATCAAGTTACCTACATTTTTGTAAATTTATTCCCTAAAAATTGTGTAGAATTTAAAATATGCAATCCTGATAGAATAGAAAACACATGACCAGCTCAAACTTATAACAAAAATGACAGTTACCCTGACAATTTACACAGTGACTCATAGAGACCAGGGATGAGGATAAAATTGGTTCCAGCTGTTGATTTTCAAGCAGCGAGATCTATAACAATTTGGCAGTTAGTCATATTTGAAATGCTCTGACACCTTCCTATTAAAATACCTATTAAACACTGCAAAATCTGGAAATGGTTCAGCAGCACTGGAAAAGAGTATGCTGTGATTTTTTGGTATGGAGAGAGCAGGAGTTTCTGTCAGGATGTGTCAGGACCTGACTGCCCCATTTGAGCGTGACTTGGGTCTTTCGTTTCCCTTTCTCTGGTTCTGTTCCACACGGGCCCCTCCTTCATTTGCTGTCTGTCCTACTTTAATTTCTCTTTGCCCGTATTTCAGAAGTGTGTGCATCTTGTTGGCAGCTCTTACATCACCAAATGAATGGTTTCCACTTTCCATCTTTGCTCTCTACCATTTTCTGCCAAATTCTCTCCTCCTGTTTTGACAGGAACTCTTGGCAAGGAAGAAAAATAATATGAACTACTTTAGGATCTGTGGCATGAATAGTTGACTTCGGACCCTACCTGTTAAAGGTTTTCTGCTTGGCCCTGGTTGCGGTACGCCTTATACCACAATTTCTATACTATCTATACTATACAGTGCATAACCAATACAGAATAACTGATAATAAAACAGTATATAATACATTATCTTAAAAATAAATACAAAAAAAATCATTTAATGTGCAGAATAATCTCATTTCTAGGATTTTCCCTGTGGCTTCTACAGAGGATTAGATCAGCAGACATACATTACTAAAGAATATTAACAGCTCTCTAAAAAGGAATCAAACAGAAAAATACCCATTCTTTCTTCTACTCAGTTTCCACCATTGAAAATTAAAATTTCAGACCCCTCTTGGTAACAGAAGTACAATGTGAGCCAGATATAAACCATGCAAAAAGAAAAAGTTGATGTAATTGACTGGAATAATAAAGCTTTTTTTTAGCCCAACATTTCCAACATATTACTATTATCAATATCCAATAAATATAAAAAATGAATGGAATGCTATTCCTTGCTCATGGATTGGAAAAATTAATATTGTTAAAATGCCCATACAACCCAAAGCAACGTACAGATTCAGTGCAACTCCTATAAAAATTCCAATAGCATTTTTCACAGAAATAGAAATATAATCACCCTAAAATCACCCTAAAATAAAACCACCCTAAAATTTTTATAGAATCATAAAGGCTCTGACTAGCCAAAGCAATCCTAAGAAAGAACAAAACTGGAGGCTGAGCACTTTCTGATTTCAAATTATATTACAAAGCTATAGTAATCAAAACAGCATATTGGCATAAAAACAGACACATAGATCAGTGGAACAAAACAGCCCAGAAATAAAGCCACACCTATATAATCAATTAATTTAAAACAAAGGCACCAAGAACATATAATGAGGAAAAGACAGTCTCTTTGATAAATGGCTTTGGGAAAATTGGGCATGCCGAAGAATGAAACTGGTTGAACTCAAAATGGCTGAAATATTTGAATGTAAGTCCTGACACCGTGAAGCTCCTAGAAGAAAACATAGGTGGCAAGCTCTTTGACATTGGTTTTGGCACTGATATTTTGGATCTCAAAGGCAACAATAGCAAAGATTTTGCATCAAATGAAAAAGCTCTGCACAGCAAAGAGTGTCTGTCACCAACAAATGAAAAGGTTACTTACTAAATGGGAGATAGTATTTGCAAATCACATCTGATATAGGGTTAATATGCAAACTATAAAAACTCACACAACTCAATAGCAAAAAACACAAGCAATCCAATTTACAAATGGGCAGAAGATCTGAATAACATGTTTTCAAAGAAGACGTACAGATGGCCAACCGACACACAAAGATACTCAACATCACTAATCATCAGCGAAGATGCAAATCAAAAGCACAATGTGATGTCACCTCATACAAGTTAGAATGGCTATTATCAAAAAGACAAGAAATAGGACGTGTTGGTGAGGATGCAGAGAGAACCTCCTGCACTATTAGTGGGAATGTAAATTGGTGCAGCCTCTGTGGAAATCATTACGGAGAATCCTCAAAACATTAAAAATAGAACTCCCATTTGAGCCAGCAATTCCACTTCTGGTTATTTATCCAAAGGAAACAAAAACACTAATTAGAAAAGGTATCTGCCACCTCATGTTCATTGCAGCATTATTTACAATAGTCAAGATGTGGAAAACAAACTTAGTGTCTATTGATGGATGAATGGATACAGAAAGTGTATGTGTGTATATATATATATACTATAGAATATATTTAGCCATAAAAAATAAAATCTTACTACTTGGGATGACATGGATAGACTTTAAGGGCATTATTCTAAGTGAAATAAGTCAGAGAAGGTCAAATACTGTATGATCTCACATATGGAATTTAAAAAAAGAAGAAAAGAAAAAACAAGCTCAAAGAACAGATCGCTGGTTGCCAGAAGTTGGACTGGTTGGTGGAGGGTGGGCCAAATGGGTGAGTGGTCAAAAAGTACCAACTTCCAGTTATCAAGTAAATAAGTCCTGAGGATGTAACGCACAGCATGAAGTTAACAATACCATATTGCATGTTTGGAAGTTGCTAAGAGAGTAAATATTAAAAGTTCTCTTCACAAGAAAAGAAACAGTTTTATAACTATGTATGGTGACAAATGTCAACTAGACTTATATGGTGATCATTTTGCAGTACATACAATTATTGAATCACTATGCTATACACCAGAAGCTAATATATGTCCATTAATCATCTCGTTTTTAGACTATATAAAGCTATCTATTTAGACTATATAAAGCTATCTAAACAGGTTATAATTTGAAAAAGAGAAGAGCAAAAAATGAAGTCAATATCTATTCCAGATACACTTGATTAATTTAATCGTTTTCTGACATATTAGTTGTAGGCCTTTCTAATAGGAAGACACACATTTTTAAATCCCGTATGTGTATAATGAATTGTGACCATTCGAAATAGCTTCATTTTACCTTCCTTTGCATAAGGCAGGCTTTATTGAAGGGAGCTCTGTCTAATTTCGGTGTCAATTCTAGCAGTTACCATTATTTGATCTTGGACAAATTACTTAACTTCTTTAAAAAATGTAATACTACAGATATTATGGTTGCAATTGAGATCGGAAATAACATAAGAACTAACGTGGTCCCTGGCATTTACTTTATAATTAATGTAATAAAAGTTCTCCTTACATCACGAAACCTTCAATAAATTACGAATAGACAATATCAAGATAAAACTTGACAAATGGCTTATTGACATGAGTAGTCTCTGGGAAAATATAATAAAGGAAGTAATAGAAATTACTTGTCATCTAATTATTGAGCCAGTGAAAGTATCTTCACACATATCAACTTTCATAATCTTCATAATAATTCTTTAAAAATTATTTCTGTTTAGAAATAACTTATGAAGGACTTTATTTATGCTTCCTTCTTTCTGTGTTTTATTTATGTGGAATGAAAGTCTTTGGGTCAATAATTACTGAACATAAGAATGTATCTTTGGATATATTATTATAGGTTTTTCCCTTATTTCCTGTTGACAAGGCATTTTCACCAATACTAAATGGATATTGCTAAGATATAAAGTAAAAATGTATTTTCCCTGAACTATTCTATGATTCAGCTGACTTTTGCCTAACTTAAGAACTCGGGGAGTGAGAGATGGGAGTGACAATCTGATCGTTTGTGTCTGAGGAATTTATTAGCTATGACTACCACTTAAAATTTTATGTTCCTTTATTTTTCATTTTTTCAATGAACTTTATTGCAGTAACGTTGGTTAATAACATTATATAAATTTCAGGTGGTCAATTCTATAACACATCATCTGCATATTGCATTATATGTTCACTTCCCAAAGCCTAGTCTCCTCCCGTCACCATCTATGATCCTTTATTATTATTATTTTGTCTTCTTCTGAAACTCTTATAGCCACAAGTTAAAAATACCCACCGTTGGTCTCTTATGCTTTGTCTTTAGTGGCCTTCTCAATTCTGAGCATGTAAGTGAATTCCATGGTTACTTATATTTACATTAAAAAATATCAGTCCTAACACTGTTCTAATTGTTTTATTGTTACCAGTAACTTTCTGGAATATCCGTTTTCTGAAAAAAGAAATACGATGCGTGTCAGTAGCATTTTACATTACATTGCTTACAAATCTTAGATGCAGAATTACCATTTAAATTTGAGTTACTCAAGTTTAATTGTTTCCCATTTCATCATCAAATTTTATAACATTCAGACATTATAAGCCAATTTGGTAAGTTGTACCGTTCACGATCAATTTTAGAAATACCTTAAAATTTCTGATTTATAATAAAATATGTGTTTTTTATAGATTAATTTTATTGGTACAACTCTCTTAAAAATATACATCATTCAGAGGGTTTTTAGAGTCATTAAGGCATTTGTGAAAAAGTATTCTAAAACCCCTATTATCTTTACACAGCATGTTACTATCAAACTTATTTTCTATTTTTTAATCAAAGCTGTAAATACACATATTTTATAGAATCAACTCTTTCTACAAGGTTTGTTGACATAAATTGCATTTACTATTATTGGCATATTACTTGCTCTTTTTAGTCTTTTCTTCTAAGCTCTAACTGATATGGTTTCCAGCCTCCACTTTTTACATTATCTACTGATTTCCCACTGTAGAAGGTAACAGTTTAATTCTCTACTTCGCCACACACACACACACACACACACACACACACACACACACACACACACACACTTTCATCCCTGAATACCACTTTCCTCTAAATACAGTTTCATCGAAAATTTGTCATTTCACTATTTAGAGTTTATATTAATAGCTACATAAAGTCAGACTTGACCCATGTCCTCAGCTCCGATAATTTCCCTTTCCCGTGAATCTCGAATTTGATTCGCTTTTTCATTTCTCTGTTTCTCCGCGCAGTGAGACCAGGGCTCACTGTTTGGCTCCATGTCTGTCTAGCATTTTGAAAAATTCCTGCAGTGAGAAATCCGGGCTGAGGATGGATGTCTCACCTCGTGTGTTTTTCCTTCTCTTAAAATTCATAGCCTTCTCTTAAAATCTATACCATAGTCCAGTGCTTTTAAATGTGTTTTTATACATTTTGCCCCATTTTGATCATTGTTTACAGCAGTTGGGTAAGTCCAATACCAGTTTTTGTCATCTACTTCAGCCACTCCCTAATGAATCAGAAAATAATTCTCCCTTTAACTTTATACCTTCTTTCCTGCTACTCTTCTGGTCTAGATTACCATCGTCTCTTCTCCGGATTTCTACGCTAGCTTTCAGCTCAGATGTCCAGTTCCAGCACATGCTCTGCATTAAAGAGGTGTTGTAGAAACACGATTTATATTATGTCACTCTCCAAGTGAAAACTTTTTAATAGCTTCTCATTAAACTTCGAATAAATATTTGAACTCCTTACAATGACCTATAAAACTCGGGATGATGTAAGCCTACTAAATGGTTTTCTCCACTCTTCCCTGTTCCTTCTTTATGCTTCAGCAGCATGGATTTTTTTTTTTTTTTAATTTCCTGAAACTGCAGAGTTCTACCCTTAGCTTTGCTTTAGCCCCATCTATTTTTTTATGGCTCCAACTTATGTTCATCATTCTTCCCCTGATTTCTTTCTCTTGTTTTAGGTAACAGCTTAAATGTTACTTCCTCAGTGGGCAGTCCCCGAGCACCGAGAACTTGACCCTTAATCTCACAGCACCTGCCGTTTTAGTTCATGTCTCAAACCAAAATACAACGTCCTACTTGTCGTATTAGACGAGTACATACTTTTGTCTAATATCCATATTTTCGACCAGACGTAAACATCACGAGGCTAGGGATCGTATCTTTATTTTATTTACCGCTCTGTGCCTAGTGCTCCACGTGATATGTGGTAATATAATAGGTGTGAAATAGATGTCCACTGAATTTATAAAGAAATAAAGGAGTTTTAAAAATCAACATTTGGAGGCTTAATAGAGAATTGAAATTTGCAAATAATCTTAGAGAACTAGAACTGGAAGAAACTATAAAGATCACGAATCCAATCATCGCATGGTTGTAATAATCCCTCTGATAGCATCAGCTGCACTTAAATCGTTCCAGTGTTAGGGAACTCACTATTTCACTAGGAAGTCTATTCTATTTTCAGACACTTTCTATTTAAAATTATCGTTCTTATATTGGATTGTTTTACTTAGAATCATATGGCAATAGTTCTCTTGCTTTCCCAAAAGAATTCTGAAAACAGTGATACATACATTTTCTTTCCTTTTGTGATTCCTTCTGAAATTAAACCCCTCAAAGATATAATTAAAAATGAAAATTATTCTTACATTTTATTGAATGGTAAAGAATGACATTCCATTTTGGAATGCTTCGTCATCATTGGAATTCTTTAAGCTACATATTGGATCAATTTCTTTACCCCGGTATACATTAAATACCCATATTTGCATGCACCACAAATATGAAATTCTGATTTTCAGCCAAGTGAAAATAATAGATTAAAAAGACAAATTTATATAAACAAGCCTTCTATTTTATATAAAGAAGCCTTCTGTTTTAGCTAACATTAAGAAAGATACATCAAAAAATTAAATTGTTACAGTGTTTATGGTCCCATTATCTTATTATCAAAAAGGAAATGAAAATCTTTGTGTGTATATGTATGCATTACAATAACCGTTTTGAATGAGAAGATTCATATGTAACATGGAGCATTCACCCACTTTATCTCAGTGTGTGTATATAATTTAGAAATATACACACACACACACACACACACACACACACACACATTATCTCATAGAATTGTAACACGATCAAATGAGAAAATGTATTTGAAAACATTTTTAAAAATTTTTAAGTATTCTCATACTGTCCTTTGTAATCATAAATAATGCCAAAGAATTGGTAAATATATATTTTCAAATAAATGAAAAAACACTCAGAGATACAGCTATATGTTTTTACATGCATGAAGCAATTTACAAAACTGAATTATTTTGTTATTGTGGTTCTTTGGTTCCTCCTTCTGAATCATTTTCATCACCGCTATTCTTTGGGATATAGAGGTTTGCTCCCACAGTGACCTACTTTCTTTTTGCCATTCTTTGTGACTATATGAGACATTTCTAAAATTGCATTAGCGTTTATAGGTCACTCTGATACCATTAAATGAGTTATTGTTTCAACACAAAAAATTACATTTTCCAAATTGCTGCCTGTAGAGCATCATTAATCTAGGAAAACAGAAGCATTTGGTGGTCCAATTACATATCTGACCCTTCTGAGATTCTGGCTGAATAAAAACATAAACCAAATGTGATATAATGATATTTTAGACATTATACTAAAATCTAATAGGATAAATCATTTTTATATTCATATATAAAATGATTGACACAAGAATATGTAAGCAATCCTTGTCAAGACAATACTGTGAGATTATGTATCAATTGTCCTTTCTCTGCTCTAAACTAGCAGTAAGAAGTAACACCTATTTTTAAAAATTCACTAAAAAAACATAGCAAGGTTTAGTGGTACAAATAAAACTCTCCATTGTTCAGAAAAAACAACACAAACACAAAACAACAGTGTGGCTGCAGTCACGGGTTTCACTGACGCTGCCCAAATGTGGGCCATAGGGCCTGGGAGTATGACTCAGAGTGGCAAGGACCAAAACCACCCCACATAATGCAGAGTGGAGGGAGGGAGAAAAGACATCCCCAAAATGTCTCATTAAGCCAAAAGCCTGTTTTCAAAATTGATCAAGAAAGAGGAAACACACCTGTGACTTTAAAAAGTTTAAAAACAATGTAACTACATTTATAGTTGATATTTATAAAATATAAAGATTATAGAAACTTACATTAAAATTATCAATTTAGATCTTTAAAATTTTCTAGAAAATAATTTTCTCTACTCCATAAAAAAGTAGAAGGGAGACCCGATAGAACAATTATCATTAAATAATTTGCTCAAGTATCAAATTCCTTATTTCTCCTTGAAACATATAAACCAAGTTTTATAGCTGTTTCGCAGGTGAGTTTTATCAATGCCTTAAACATTTAAAAATATATTTTAGAAAAGTTCAAAAGAGCACATTTCCTAACATGTTATTCGAGAGTCAACTATTGAAACTTAAGCTCAATGAAAATAAGAAAAGAGAATTATAGATCGATCTTTGATTATAGGTGAAAAATCCTAAGTGATAATCTTGGCAAATGGAATCTAGGAGTGTTATATTCATCACGACTATATGGTGTTTATTCTCAGAATTCAAGGAAGGTTCTCTATCGAAAATGCATTAATTTCTTTCACCACTACAATTGAGAAAAATAGTATGGTTATTACATGAAAATAAAACAATTTAAAAATATTAACCCTATTAATGATTAAAACTAGGAATGTAAGACTTTACCTACCTAGAATTTTTACTCGAAACTTATTAAATATCCTTCTTCACAGTAAAGTACTGAACCTCTCATCACATTCAGAACAGAAAACAACACCGATAGCCAATAAACCTAGCTCATTGTTAGATTTTTACATAGAAATGTGTTTTAAAAAGTGAAAGCTGGGAATTTGATCTGCTTAAAGGAACACTTACCCATGGTTTTACCCACAGTGATTCCTAAAGAGAACTGGCCTTGAATTTAAGGGCCCCTCGTCTTCAGAAAAACCAAATGAAACCAACTAAAAATTATGTAGAGTAATGAGACATTTAGATTCTTGATTGCTTTTCAATTCTAATATAAAATAAAGAAACCATTTATAGCCAATTCTTCAAGGCATCTAGAATGTGAATTATTAAATTATAATCTGTTATGTTGAATATTTGTGAACATCTTTTAATTACACCGTATTGTCTTAAGAGTAAGCCGAAACTCTGTAAATTTTTATTTAACTTTTCCCATAAATTCCACATGTTCTCTTTATTTTGAAAAGGCCTTTTGTGTGTTGATTTCTATTTCTTCTTACCTTAAGTTTTTTATCTTACATATTTCCTTTTACCGTGTCCATAACTGTTTAATAACTTCAATTGCAATTAGCTATTTCTACTAAAATTGCCAATTAGGAAAAAATACAGATTGTGTCAATGAACTATAATATTTCTGTTGATGATTTTTACATTTTAAGTGTTTATTATCTAATATTATGTTTATTTAGTATTACACTTTGGCATTTATCCTACACAAATTCTCATTTCTGACTTTCACATCATCGATAAGAACGTTGGAGCTGGTGTTTTAAGAACCTTTGTGTAAAACAGTCATGTAGCTCTTTAAAGAACTGCAAAATGATCCCAGCGTTATCTCGGCCATGTCTGTAGAGAACACCATAGAATTCTGGCTGTAAGACGTGCTTGCAGGGTCAGATGTGAGGACCAAAATGTTGATTCAATCCCAGATGACTTTCTAGTAGCACAGTCGACGTTCCTTGTCTCCTGGTTATTAATTTTGGTGGTTAATCAGGTTTGTGACATATGCTATTGGTGGCCTCCAAAAGCAAAACGTGTGGTCACGTGACACTCAGCTTGCAAGAACAGGTCTTCCACTTTTAGAAATTCCCATTTTTAAGAATGTCGACATTAAGTAAAAAGAAAGTGACCTAAGTTATATAGATAAATTTGCATGTGTGTCAGCAGGAGGTTGACGGGAGAGTTTGCATTTTTAACAGTCAGCAAAAATGAAAAATCTCGGCGACCCATACAAATCAGAATGTCCCCTTTTGTTGAAAATAATAACAAGCTCATAAATGCAAATGATTTGTGATATAACGCCCACAAAATTGTATTTCATTGTATTTATTGCTCTATCTCTTTATGGAAAATGAAGTCAGCTAAATTACATTTGTGCCTCCTTTAGGTATTATAGAATCGCTGGTGTGAAAACAAAGAACAGAATGTGATGATGGGAGGGACAGAGGGAGGGTGGGAGGGAGGGAGGAGGGATTACTTAAGTTGCTTTTATTTAGCTTCTTTAATATAGTAAAGTGAAGAATTAAAATCAACCTGTAAGTTCTATTAAATTTTCTGTATATGTTACACTCTATTCCATTAAATGCATCTGAAAACTCTACTCTTTTAAAGACAAATCGAGCCATGTTAGCTGCATTTGATTCAAATAAGTCTATTACCTCTGGGAAAATAAAAATAATACTTTCACCTTTCTAAGTCATATAGTCAAAAATTAATTATAACCATAGAATGTAAAATTTAGGATTTTCCCATAGTATTTGAAATTTAGTATTTTTATTAAAATATTAAATATCTAAATTGTTGGCTTGGCATGAATAAAATTTGCAGATGTAATTCCACAGACCCAAGAATTCCAACAAATATTTTTAATGAGAAACCGATAGGTGTCTGATGGTTTTTATTAGCGCTGGATTTGCTAATCAGATAAACATTGGTTAGGATACAAAGAGACTTTATCAAATTAGGATAGAAAAACTTTTGGATGGCCAATTAATATTTCTCTTGAATTTCCAAAATTCTTCACTAATTCGTCATATATGGAAGAAATTTATTCAGACAGGAGATGAAATGTGAATTACATATGGGTACTTTCCTTGCTATAAAAATATTATACTCTTTCTAATATTGATAGTTAGAATTATATTTATCGTTTGAGAGAGTTTCAAACTTTGCTAGATTTTGATTGAATGTTTATGTGAGATATTTGGGATTCTGAAAACAGTCATTCATTTAGTTACCGAATGATCGATTACATCAGTCAACTCTAAAAGTGGAAATGAAGTGGTCCTAAGTGGCTCGCCCTGCAAAGTTTTGCCTTTTCTTCTCCTATATTTATCCGTGAAGAATCAATTCTAACGTTACCTCTGCAGACCAGCGCCTGCACGGAGCCCTAATAGTAGACAGGGGTCTTTGCCATTAGTCTGTGCCACTCAGCATGAAAGTTACTTGAAGCCATGAGCATTCCCTGCGGACCCTCCCTTTCTCAGTGACCACTTTGCTTCTGATTTCACAGCGCCTGAAGCCATCAGCTCTTGAGCTGGTATGTTCTTTGCCTTTATAATCCAAACTTCTGTATCCCTATATCCAGCTCTACCTGCCTTACTCAGGATCATATAAAATATTTTCCTCTTTAAAAAACAAAGTTATTCTATTTTGCTCTGACGTTGCATTTCCCAGCTTACCGATTTGGCCATAAAAATATCTTTTTATAGATTTTCTAGCTTTCCCTTTTTACAGACTTTTTCAATGCTGCCTATCAAATATACTTAAGTCTTAGAATTATAAAATCTAAACTTGGCTAAACTGATATTGCCTTCTCTTACAATCCTAATTTTTTTCTTTAACTTCCTTTCTTGCAAATCTCTTGGGTTACTCTTTAATTACTAATTACTACCCAGTTCCCCAACTACCATTTATATTAATTTAATAAACACTCCGACAGTGCATACTATGCACTGAGCACTATTTTAAGTACTGTGTTTTTAACACGGTACTGTATTTTAAGCATATATATTATGTGTATAACTCATTTCATCTGTTCTAAAATATCATGCAAAAAGTTTTTTTCTCATCATAAAATCAGTTTGCTCATTCCAGAAATATTTGGAAAATATAAAAATATGCAAAGTAAAACACAGAAGTTATCTAGAAGCGAGAAATATGAATACCTTTTTGCTCAATTTTACATAGTTTTGTGAATGTATATGACTATGCTTGGGTTCACTTCATGTACATATAGCAAGTGTGTATATTTAGATGATCAAAATAGTGAAGAATTATATTAAATTACTTTCTTATGAATTGTTCCAAGCAGATATTCACTCATTAAAGCCTAACATCAACCCTAAATTTATTTTCCCCATTTCATAAAGAAGGGGCTGAGGGAAAGAGAGGTTAAGTAATGTGCTCATCGCATGGCAAACTCAGGACGCGGATTCACATTCATATGACTCCAGAGTCCACACTCGTAACGTCTGTGCTATACGGCCTGTCTGGACAGACCGTCAGCCTCTCAGTCTCTCTTAGTTTCTGTCTCTCTCCCTCCCTTCTTCCCTCCCTTTCCCCCCTCCTTTCTCTTTCCCTCTCTCTCTCACATACATGTTAAATACATACTAATGCTAAATACATGACTGTCTATATTTATAACCACAGTTATGATGTCTATGTAAAGTTGAGCCTGCTTTTTCACCAAACATATATTTTGAATATTTTGCTATTTAAAGATATTTTTAAACACCGTTTTAATGGATTCATAATATCCTAAGGTATGAATATATGACTAGTTGAAGTTATTCTCTTATTAAACATTTTTCTGCTTTCAAATCTTTAAATATTGTGAGTATTATTGCAATACATATCTACGCATGTAAGTTTCTGTTCTAATTTCTCATTGTTAAGAAAAACTCCTTAAAAATAGAAACTCTGAGTCAGAAGGCGAAGCAGCTAATAAATGATGGCACATATCATCAGTAGTCTCTCACGAAAGGACATCTCAGTTTCCACTGCTCTTAGGGCATTTCACCCTGGCATTCATCAAACAGACAGATACGTAGTTTGCACCTACCAGTCGTAGACATTGCAGTCTGCGGACAGATTAGACAAACATGGTCACTGACGTTTGGGTGTGACTGCGTGGGGCAGGGACAGCAAAAATAGATGCAAATAGGATGAAAATTGCATACTGTTTTGAATACTCAACAGGAAAACAGGAAATGGCAGGATACTGCCTAGGCTACTTTATGGTTTATATTATTTGTAGTAATATAAAGAGTATCATGGCTGAGAACTCTAGTTTGACCACTACATCCTAAAGAGCTTTTAAATATTCCAAAGGGCTTCTAAAAATTCCTTCCAAGGACCTTTGCTTGGAAAGGAGAAATTTCCATTCATACGGATAATTCGGCAAACGCAGCCTGCTCACTCAGAGACCCCTAGCCTCACTGCTCACCATTTTCTTCCAGGAATCACTTAACTTCACGGAAGGCCAGCCCTAAATGACACAGACACAACTCGACGTCTCTCTTTACACAGTGTATTTCTTCCCCTTTATTTTCTTACTCCGTGCTTGAGTTCTCACTCTAAAATATTCTGCTTTTCGTTCTTGAATCTCTTCAATGCCATGGACGGTTTATGTACTTGTGGTCTCACCCCAAATCGTCACGGAAGGATGATTGCTGAGGACAAGGAAAGCTTGAGGCTAACCTGGTTTTTGTGGCTTACTGCAATTCTTACTTCTTTCAGGCCTTGCCTCAGGGCCAACTGGATTTGTAGTGATACACTTACATAATTCTGATTTAATTTTTCTTATGGGAAATTATGCAAGTTCACGAGCTCTACACTCTTTTACTGAAATAATTATTTTCAAATCCCCTGAAAGCGGTTACATAATTCAAGGGAAGTAAAACATTCATTGCTGGACTAGTAAAATGTCCACCATAAAATATTTTTTTAAAGATTTTTTTTTCAGGTACCATACTGCTGCTTCTATAAAGGGAAATATGGCGTTTATGTTCAGAAATATGAAAAAGAAACTATTCCCGATACTTACATCCTAAGCTGGAAGAGGATAAATATGCTTTATCTGTTTCCTTAAGTGTATATTATTACAGTCAGACATTCTGACAGCTTTTTATTATGTGTGAGAATCTGCTCAATGTGTTTTAATTTTTTCAGAAGACAAGCTCCCATCTGTAAGGAAATTACATCGTGTTGTGACTGAACCTACAGAAATTATATTTCTGGGAGGCAGAGACTGAGAGAAAGAGAGAGTGAGAAAGAGCGTGTGTGTGTGTGAGAGAGAGAGAGACAGACAGACAGAGAGAGAGACAGACAGACAGAGAGAGAGACAGAAGATGGAAAGGAGGAGAGAGAACTAAGAAGTCTTCTGGATCAAACCAGAGGAAGTAGTAGCTCGTGCGTGTTCCCTCAGAACACAGACTCTTATCGCTAGTGTTTATAAACTTACTGAGTTTATAAAGTCAGCTTTTCATAATCAGGTGCATTACTACTAAGCCCTTTACCAGTTTTATTTTTCTTTGCTAAAATATATAGCCTTAACATCAGAAATACCTAAACATTTTAACATTTCTTATAGCAAAAGATACTATTTACTTAATGTTAAAAAAAATTCTAGTGACAATAAATTCTTCTTTAATCCCAAGTAAAGATTAGTAAAGACACAAGGTGACAATTGATAAAACATTAGTATCATTAAGCATATAACATTTTCCCTTTCTCTTGACTTTGTTGGTTTTTCTCCTGGTAGGGAGGGAGTGGGGAATCAGCTATACAAATCATATCCCACCCCATTTTCCTTCCGGTTTTATTCCTGAGAATACATTCAGTCCCATCTCTATATCTGTCATAGTCTATTCAGATTGTTATAACAAACTATTACCATAGACAGGGTGGCTACAAACAATAACAACAGAAACAGTTATTTGTCACAATTCTGGAGGCGGGCAGTCTGAGGTCAGGCTGCCAGCACGATTAGGCGAGGGCCCTCTTTTGATGGCATCTTCTCCTTGGATCCTCAAACAGTAGAGGTGCCTAGGGACCCGGGGGAGGGGGGGCAGTGTCTCTTCTGAGGGCCCAGTCCCATTTGTGAGGGCTCCAGGCTTGTCACTTAATCACCTCCCGAGGGCCCCACCTTCTAACACCATCACATGGGGCCCGGGACTGCCACGTGAGTTTTTAGAGACACCAACATTCAGACACAGCAATATCTTCCCTAAACCTCATCTGCTTCATTCTACTGCTGTCTCACCTTGTAGCACCTGCGTTAAACACAGTGGTGCCTAAAAGGTCGCACCATGTCATCTAAGGTTTAAGTTAAATAGAACTGCCATTGAGGTTCAAAACAAAGACGCCCAAGGGTAGCAGAGCAAACTCCTGCTGTGTCCCGACTGTCTGTGCATGTGGCATTCTACCGGCAACGCAGCCAGGATGCTGTGCGGCCATTGGAGGGCCCAAGCCCGAGTTCCGATAGCTTTTCTCCTGCCTTTATGATCAAAAAAGTTCAACTAGTCTGTCTATACAGGTAAGATTGTTTTTGCTCTGACACGTGATTTTAGAGAGAGCTAAAATCCAAAGGCAGATACATTTATCCACAGACCTTATAATTATGGCTTAATGTATTCAGCAATGTCCGCATGCCTTAGGTTATTGGTGTAAGGGTCCTGGTCAAGAAATTTTTTCCAGATGGGGGAAATAGTTGCTTCTGTCAGCACATAGATACTAAAGCTCCAGCAAAATCCGGTTCTACTTTGACTCATGAAAGCAATGAAGGGAAAAAATGATATTTCCATTTACTTTATGACTAGCATTTTGGCTTATGTGCATTAACGATCATTTTTCTTTCTCTTATTTCAGATGATGCCTTTGGTTATGAGACTGTCAAAAATCCTGTGAAGTTTAAAAGTGGAGTAGGAAGCTTAAATCCTGTTCATTTTGGGATCGTTTCCCTGGCTGTCATTGTCTGGCCCATGGAATTGCTACTTTCCCCGCTTCACCATTTGTAGATTCTGGGCATTGAATCATGTTACTCGTTTACGCAAAGATTTTCCTCTTTTTGGGTAACCTAAGCATATAGGTGAAGTTATGATCAAGTACATGTTGAGTTTTTCTGTGTGTTTAATGATTTTATATTAACGTCTCAATAATTAACTTTATTGTTATTATTTCTCATTTTCTATCCTATTTTATGTAAGGTTTTAATCATCTTATTCTGCTTAGAAAAGCAGATATTCTATTTCTTGTGGCATATCACATTTATATAATATTTAAATGATTTTAAACCTGTTTTTATATTGCTTTAAAAACAACATGGTTGATTCTGTTTGATTGTGTATATACATATTATTTAATCAATGGATAATCATGGCTTCCACCTCTGCTTTCCCATTGGGGTCACTTGACACCGAGCTTGGTACCAGCTTGCTAAAAATTTGCCCGGAGACCAAGTTAGTCCTCTATATTTTTCGCCTCTGCCATAGGTTTGATATACCTACGCAGCAAGGTGACATCATGTAACAATACCACTTAACAATGAATTTTTTTTTAAAATAGGTACCCTAATGTCTTCTGTGTGCTGTCCATGGCACTTGGTGGGTGTCATGGGGAGAGGTTACTACCAATTTTATGTCGACAAACAAAGAAAGGTTCACACGTGTCTGTGCCTTGTCCAGTTACAGATGGTAGAACCTTGTGGGCCTGACTTCCAAGCCCATGTCTTCTAGATCCCATAGCCCGTTTTCCATCTACTTTATGACACTGCGACCCTGAGTCCTAGGACAAACATGTTGCATATAAGAAGGAGAATAATAGGAAGTCCGATGCTCTGTGACACTGTAACCACCAAATTAATCTGCTTCTGATTCAGAATATTTTATAAGTATTGCAAATATCTTGTCAGAGAACTGATCCTCAATTAAAATTAGACTTGGTTGCTTACCTAGGATTTTGGTTTTTATTTTGCTTTTAAACATGCAAAATTTACATTTAATGTTTAAACATACAAAGTTCGTACAGTCTTTCAACACTAAAATTGGCAATGTTTTTCTGGCTTGATGTTTTAACTCTTGACAATAGAAACAGCATAGACTTCATTTTTATTCCTAGTAATTTTAATAAATGACATTTTATCATCTTGTACATTGTTAATCTTTGGTGTCTTGTATTTATACCAAATTTATTTTTAAAATTTCATATTCTTTATTGCTTTATATATGATCATTTTAAAAGCATAGGGTTTTAACAAAGGAAGTTACATTAAGTAAAGTAAATTTTTTAAATAGAATTCGGCAAAAAAATGAAATCATATGCAGTTTACATTGTTGATACAAATCCTTTCTTCCCTATGGCAAAGAGTGACCTGCTATTTTTGATACGAATGTGAAATCCATTATCAACACCCTCACACACATTAAAAATAAATGACAAAAAACTAAACTGTAAATAAATTTAATGAAAATTAAAAAATAAAAACTAAAAATTATTTTAATAGTCTCATAACTGTACCATATTTTCTCTACTAAATTGAGGATATTAGGTCAGTATAGATTTCAGAACCCAACTCACCTGGTTTATCACTTAATAGATGTGTGATTTTAAAAAAATCAGTCTTAACCACCTCTCCTGTATCTATAATATAGATATCACATTCACTACATCGAATTATTTTGATAGTAAAATATGTTAAAAATATATAAAATTTGCATAATTTCTAGGACATTGCAGAAACCCAATAAATTTTAGTTTACTATTGCCTCATTTAAGGACAAGTACCACTCATATCTCAGCCAAGAGCTGGTAAAAATATTTGAAACAATTTCTGTAGTTACACTAGATAATGATTTTTAAGGTTTTGACTTTTGAAATAGGCCTATATAAGTATATTTTAAAGCATTCATGGTCTTTTATTGAATTTAATCCTATGTTTATGAAGTAGTTTCTATTTTTGAAATCAACTATGATCTGTAATGATCTAGCCAAACCATTGACTCATGTGTGCAGGTTTAATTTTTAATTCTACAAATGGAGGAATTTATACAAGGAAATGATTAAAATAAAATAGAAGTCTTACATGACTTTTATAGTGAAGATATATGCAAGGCTTTTATATCTACAAAAGAATCAATATAGGTAATATAAGGCAGTAAGGAATTAAAATCTAATTTTCATGAGCATTCTGTCCCCAGCTACTTGTGACCTGTTATAGCTTTACACAACAGGAAACCTAAAAGTATGTATAAAACACAATCATTTCCATTTACCAGGTGCATTCTTGCTGAATCAGCCCACTTGGTATTATGCCAATTTCTGCTGTTTCTCACTAAGGGAATATATCCCTAAATAAAATGTTAGTCATGTTTAAAGGGAAATAACAGCCTTAATCCAAATTTAAGAGCTGAAAGATTTTGCCACGAAAGTAAAAATAAGTAGGAACTTTAAATAAACACACAACTTTGAAATTACAGGGTCATTTTTAACCCAAAGAGATTATTGTGGTATTACTATATGCTGACAATACAAAAATAAATAAAACACATTTTCTTTTTTTGCAGAGGAAGGAGTCAGGAAAAACTACATAATAAAAGTGATATCTGGTCAGTTGTTTGGGGATGAAGAGACAGTCTCTAGGAAAACAAGGTTGGCAAAGGCATTTGAGAGAGAAGCGCATCAAGTTGTTGGAAAGATCGTAAATTTATAGAGAGATAGCAGTTGAGAAGTCGGAGTAGGCACATTCTTCGCGTATTTCATCACTTAGTTTCCTAACTACAAAATCGGGTTGATAATAGTTTTCCGCCTTACCACTAAGTAAAAGCCAAGATTGTAAAAATTATCTTAAATTTTAGACGCTATATCAGATGTGTTTTCATCTCATCCAGTGTCATAATTTTGAATTCATTAACTTAAGTATTGGAAACTTTGTGCCTTATGTTCTGCCCATCAACATGTCTATTCCCCAGATAATATTTCTTTTTTTAGGTGAAGCATATGGTAGTTTTTATTTTGAGGGTGGCGAAACTCTTTTTTTTTTTTAATTAAGTTTATTGGGGTAACATTGGTTAATATGATTACATAATTTTCAGGTGTACATTATCATTGACATCTGTCTATTCTATTGTGTGTTCACCATCCATAGTCTAGTTTCCTTCAGCTGCCATATATTTCCCAGGTAACTATTTTTAAGAAGCAGCAAACATATTAGAGCGAGTCTGGCCTGGAATTGAGTGCTAGCTCTTCCTTTACTTGAGTGACTTGGAAAAATGACTTAAGAACTTTATTAAAATTTCAGATTCCTCACCCTAAAAATAAAGAATATTTTGGCACGTTGCCGCCTTTCAACAAATGTTAGCTCATATTGTTAATATTTAAAGAACTGTATTATTTTAGTGCGTAATTAACAGACACACATCAATTTTGTCCATGTTGACTATGAGAGCTTGTGTCTGACTCTCACGTGCAGCTCACATGCCTGACATAAATCACGAAGTTGGCTTATCTAAAAGACTTGAAAATGTGTTGTCTGGCGTCACTACTAGGTGTCACGCTGTATTCTAACACTTATTTGAAGCATCCAAGGAGTTTATTTTTTGGTAATAGAGGAGATACACAGATGTGTAAGTTGCAATTACAGAGCAAGCAGCAGCTCTGCCACAAGACAGAATGAGAAGAGACAGCTCAGGGAGATAGATTATTGCATGTCGAATATATTGGACCAAATGTTATAGAATTTCCACGAAAGGATAACCCATGTGGAATGGACCGTTTCAGAGGGGTATGTGGCAGAGGTGGGCTTGGACTGTGCACTTCAGCAGCAAAAAGTTTGGGATTAAAAGAAATAAGACGGTACCATTAGCAAAGAGATGACGAGAGAATGCACAAGGCATGACCAGGGCACAGAAGAGTTTCCGTGTGTTGCTGGGGAAATAGTAGGGCATGCTTTTGGAGCGACAGGAAATTGAAAGCAGATGGTAAAGGTCAAAAGTCATTCTGCTTCTAAGTTTGAGCGAGACCTTCTTCCAGAGGCTTGTGGGAAGAGAAGAGGGGCCGCCTCTTCGGAAAACACGCTTGCTGGAGTGATTTAGTCTGACCTACCCTTGTCCTAAGATATTATAATGCTCATCATCGGTTCTGGAAGATGCAACTGACTCTTTTCTGATTCGGAGCTTTTCTGCACAAATTTCTGATGTGCTCTTCAAGATATAACCAGACACTACTTTTCTGTCTGTCAAGTGAAAAGTCGTTCAGCTGCGGAAGCACAGCCCCTGTTATCTCTCTCATAAAGGGAACGAACATATCGTACCAATCTGACGTTAGATTTCAGAAGGAAAGCGTAACAGAAAATGATTCTGAAATAAAATGTAGCTCAAACGAATGCTTGGAAATCGCTGTCCATGTAATTTTTCTGGCTCGAGAAAACGATACCGATTTCAAATGTAAAATATTTTTTAAGAAATTCCTTCATTTTTGTTTAACCTGTCCAAAACAAGGATGCTCAGATTTGTTTCTCATGATCTGGCTCATGGAAAGTGAAAAGAGTACAAGAAACAGCACTGGACTCAGCTTTTGTTCGTTTTTGTTTTGTTTTATCAAATGGGACTTAGCGAAGAAAAATTACTGCCAGGTCGGTCTCAAAGGACAATTCAGGAGTCGTTTACCGATCTGGTTGTAAAACCGAGAGGCTCCGAGATGCATGCGGACAAGGGCCCTGTCATCTCATTCTTCACCCTTCATCTAATGAGAAGCACAGGGGAGTGACAGTAAAGGGAGGAACTAGCACCAGAGGACGAGAAGCCGCGATCTTGAACTGATCTCCGAAGGCATCGTGTTTACGCTGAATATGGAGTTTGCCCGTTAGACCGATCAGGTTAAGTTCCTTTTTTCATGCCAAAAAATAAAAAAAATCAAAAAAAAAATAAAGCTGCAAAGAGGAAGAAAGAACCATGCCAACAAGGACCCATGACAACTTCTCCCCTAACTGTATTGTCAAACAAATGTTTAGAAAAAAGGAAACTCATATTTAGAAAGAATAAATAATTACCTAACTTCATGAGGTCATATCTATTAGGAGTTAAGAAGGGTGCCTGTCACAGAGGGGGAGCCCTCAGAACTATCATCCTAAAAAAGTTGTTCTGTAGAGCTGGGCGTTTGGGCTCAGGTATCCAACAGGCAGTATTCTTCCATGAATCATGAACTCCCTCCCCGACCCAGAGTCAAATACGGTGATGTCACTGAACACAAAATGCCCTGGATTTAGGACTTCAAAATTTAAGTATCAGATTTATAAAGCCAGTGAACGATATTGTCACCCTTCATGTTCTAATTAGCATGTTTCATTGCCAGCACACTTAAAACACGCACCCCCCACCCACATACACACACACACAAACTGTACTTCACAGTCATCATCTGAATTGTTTGGGCAGATTCTCCAGGATTTGGGCAACATAACTCTGTGGATGTGAATTCTACATGGTATTTGAGGCCTGGCCATGCTTAATTACCCCAGGCCTTTTGACACCAGAGGACCCCAAAAAATGTATTAAGTTTTTTTTATTTTTTAAGCAATACTAAAGTTGGAGTTTGGTATTCTAAAATATCAGGTACTATTCTATAAAAGTGTCACCTTTTTGTTCAAAATATCCATGCATAATTCTTTCACTGGCTTGTGGTGTCCTCATTGACAGCCTTTTATCGAAGTTAAATATGCGTCAAATAGAGACTCACAGTGTCTGTTATCACCAGACCATTGCATTTGGTTAATAACCTGGCTGTATTTTCCGTTTGCATAAGACAGCCTTGTAAAAGCCCTCACATTAATGAATGTTATTCAGGGTGACAAAGGAAACATTAAACCTGCAATACGATTTCCTTCATCTTCTCTCGTCTAAATGGGGAAGACACCTGCATCACGGCGCTAATCCTCCTGGAGAAGAGGGAGTTAAAATACTATCATTTCTACAGAATAACCTTTCCACCTGGGTGCCTGCTTGGCTTGGAATCATAATCTGGCTACAGACATGTGGTTGAAAATACGTGGACCTGAAAACAAGAAGGAAAGCCACGTTTTGAACATACGCAATAAAACTTTTATGATCTGCTCTATTCCTTATATTTATCTCTTAATATTTGAATCAAAATGTTGCCAATGCTTTTTATGTTTTTGTAATTTCCCAAATACATATTGTCTACTCTCCCAACTTTTTAAAATTATTTCTAAAAAGCAAATTGGTAAATCTAATTAAATACACACACACACACACACACACATTCTGTCAACCTAAGTTCTTTAAAAAGTTTTGAATTGTCAATTTTAATAGTCAAACATCCATTCCAATTTACAGATTAAAATGAACGAATTGATGGGGCTAAGGAAATAAGTAACATATCTAACCCAATAGCATCTCATAACAATGTACATATATTAAAAATATACATTATATGCTATAAAATTGTCTCAAGAAATACAAGTTAACATTTAATTAAATAAGTAAACAATTAAACTAAATTAAAACTATGCTTCCATGTCCTGCTCGATATTTTATAATCAACCTGGGATTCTGCATGCAATCTTGGCGACAAGGGCCAGTCAGCTCAAAACCATTTGCTGGACACTTAGTGTGCTGGAAGCATCTGGATTACGAGTAAGTCATAATACACTGCATTCATCCACTCATTCATCCTTCTAGAGCTATTGTGAGACTATGATAAACCACGTGTTTTTCTAGACACAAGGGAATGGACAGTAAACAAATAGTAACATTTTGGTGCTTTGGAACTTATAGTGTAGTGGAAGAAGACTATATGTAAACTTAGAATTTTAGTAAAATGTAGAAAATTGCACAGAATACTACGGACCTGAAATTGTGTGTTTTGGTTTATTCACAGAATGTCTGCAAATACATGGCTTTCCCATTACTAAGCTCTCATGTCCAATCTGTATAACTGCTTAGTTAAGAGAATATTCCTTCCCAGAGCTTTAATTAAACAAAATCATTACCATGTTACAAGAATCACCATATATTTGGACATAAGTTGAATCAACAAATGAAGTATAATATTAAAAACATTTTGTTTTATCTTTTGTATTTAAATATCTCCTATCTTACATAAATTGGTTAAAAGAAATCAAATTAAAGAGCAAAAGCCAGTAATGAATTCATAAAATATTACACGTATAGGTACACTTGGCAGAAGATGTATTCAATGATTTGGGTTTTTTTCCCCTCAGGTTTTTCTTTCTTTCCTTTTTTTTAACAATAAGCACAAATCAATAATAATTGCAATATAAAGACTTTAAAAAAATTTTAATAGACATTCTATCCTTTAAAGTTCATTGCTGTATTGCAACATGTCTGCTATTTAAAATCACGTGAAGTTAAATCATTGCTCAAATTTTAATTATAGTTTAAACAATATTGCTTTAACATTTAATACAACACATGATTTTTGGCAAACATGTTTAATGTAATAGAAGCTCCTTTTAAATCTGGAGATGAACTTTATGAATTCACCTTATATTCTTTTGGAATAAAATTATATATGTGAAGGAATGGAGAAACACTGAAAATATTTCAGACATGTGCACTCATTATCAAGTTCCCACATTGTCATGTTCCACATGTCCCACAGAATATATATGCAAGGAGGATATACCAGTTCTTCATAGTTTTGAGATTATATACCCGCCCAACCTCAGAATCAAACCTTATATTGCAATGCTCATTAAGCAAATATTTTTGCCTCTGATTTTAAATATACATAATGCTCCTAAATCTACATTTTTTCACCTGGCTCTGTTATACCTTTAATAATGACAATGTATCCCCACATCATTGATGTGATTTGGTATAAAAAGTTATCTAATCTCAAGACTTTGGTCCCAAGAGAACAAGATAAAGTTTATAGAAGGAAAAACAGAAAATTCTTATGTAGCTAGAAGTCTTCCCTGATTTAAGTAATTTAGCTGGCTTAATTTAAAAAAAAAAAAAACTTTAAAAAAATATATTTGCTACTTCTATCAATAATTCTGACTCAAATGATTTAAAAAAACTTTAACATGACAAAATTGAATGACATATCAAATTTACTTTATTAACCTAAATTTTAGGAAACATCTGAGACATTTTTTTTTTTTCATTGAACTTTGCATTCTATCCTAGAAATCCTGAAAAACATGGCATGTGGTTCAGGTTGTAGCAGGTTTAAAACTGGAAAAGTTTAGCATTATGTGGGTTCAATGAAGGTGGGGGAGGTTAGAGTCAGGGGTGCTCTTTCAAGACGGTTACAGGACTCTAGGTGAGAGATGTCAGGTTTTAGAAATTGGATCCAGAAAATATTTAGTTTTTGAAATGCCCTGGATTCATTTTCCACAGGATTTGGAGAGGGCCGTGAGAACAGTGAGGGGGGGCGTCTGCCTAGGGGATAATTCATGCATCTCGCCACTACACCACGTGGTGTGTGTGTGTGTGTGTGTGTGTGTGTGTGTGTGTGTGTGAAGGGATACAGGAAGCAGAATGAGTTTTGTGTGGAGAATGGACAAATGTATAAGGACTTTATATGAAAAATGTCAGTTTGTGTTATCTATGAATATCGCCAGTATGCAACAGGAAGCATGAGACCTAGGAGCAGAGAGAATGGTATTTGGCGATGTGATATAGTCCATTTTGTGTGCTACATATTTCCTGCAGGCATATCACACATGTCCTCAGAGTGGAGGAGAAGTATCAGGGTTTAATTGTTTTTTATAAGTCCATACAATAAAGTGATGGATTTTGTCACTATAAACGGTACACAAACTTGAAGCGGCAAAGCTTAAGCTGAAGATTGCTACTGTTTTCTGATCTCAAAGTATTTTTTTTTTTTAATGAAAAAGAAACTAGAGATTTATAGTATCTTTTCCAAGTTTTTAAAGTTGCAACAGTGGGCTTGACACGTGCCAGGTAATTCCGTCACTGCCATGGCCCCCATGAAACCACAGCGCATTGTCACACCGGAACGTTGTGTGGTCAGCGGGTGCCCGCACCATGATGACTGCCAGTAACCATTTAGGTTTTGTTTTGTTGGTCGGTTGGTTTAGATTTCCAATATCTAACAAATAAATGTGCATTCATGTGATCTTTTTGTAAAAAGAAAAAAAAAATACGTCGCTTTGGTCATCTTGTTTGTATAGCACCTAACATGTACCAAAGCAGCTCAAAATGTTCCTCTAAGTTCTGTTGTGTTAGAAAAAGTAACAGACTTTTGTATAACAGGATGCCTTGAAGAATCTCTATGATGAGAATGTTCTGGGGTTTGTTCAAACGCTCAGAATTCATTCCTTAACACGAGAGCTCTTTGTCTTGATTACACAGAGATAATCACCTCTATTACCATCTTTCTCTAACTGCTATTCTTCAGACTCACTTATTGTAACAACACCGACTGACACATGACTCTGTAGTGCACTTACCAATGCCTGTGGCAGTGGCTGTGTATAGATCACTGTGTCAAGACAAAAAATATCTGATTGGCTACAAGAAGGACAGTATCTCCCATCATACAATGTCTCTAAATGACAGTATGGAAATCAAAGGGTCTGATGGTCTGGAGTTTGCAGCTTAGCTGTGGGATGCAGTCTGCTCAAGGCTTTGCTCATTAATGGTTACCATATGTGAACGACATCAACCACAGGTCTTTGGGAGACAATGTGACATAAAACATTATCCCTAGACTTAAAAGGCTTATGATCTAGACTGATAAGTAAAAAGTAGAACTTTTTAGAAAGTTTTAAAAAATTATAAGTGTGAGGGGGTGGTAAATTGTTAAGGGCTGATGTACTCAGACAAGGATCAATAAAGAATGAATAATTTAACTGGGGCTTAAGCAAAGAGTGAGCCTTGGGTGAGTGAATTGGAACAAGGGAGCTACCCCATGTGTTCCTACCTTTTGTTCTGGAACTGTGGCCACCGTTCTTATGTGTGGTTTAGATGAGACCATGAGAATGAGTTATGTATTTGTATATTAATTTAGTAACTGATTTTAAAAGGAAGCCTAGTGATCTAATTCTGCATATAGCTAGGAGTAGGTATAATATATACGTGATAATAATTCATGATTATATATTTAAAGTGAAGGATTTTACTTATGCATTTGATATGCATAAGTTTTACTTGGTAACTTCTAAGAGGATCAATTAAACATGATGGATATTTCTGTCAAAAAATCTTGTCATAGCAGACTCATTTTCTATGGCTTGGTTTTACTATAATAAATTTGGAGAATGTTGTCTGTGAATAAATTATCCGCTACGGCGCAAAATCTGGGGTGATGCAGAAGTCTGAGGAAGGAGTTAGAATGCCATGTATTGTTTTAGAAAAGACAAAGAGTCGAGTTCATACAATGAACGGCATTGTGGGCTCTAGAATGATCTGCTCAATCTGTCGTCATTGATGTGACTTATTAGGATTTTCCAACCAAAGCAAAGTGCACATAGAGGAATAATTGCGAGGCGGGGCGGGTATTGTGTATTAAGTGTGAAGCTGCATGTATAGCATACAGAAAAACTGTGAATCGGTTTACTACACAATTTTACCCTGAAGCAGGACTGGAAACGGTGTCATCTTAGTTTCCTCTGAAAAATTCAATGTTTACTTTACAATGATGCTTACCTTTATAATTAAAAATATTAGAAATATAAGTCATCGTGAAACTTTGTGGTGAATTTTTTCTTACGAAATTTTTTAGATATCACGATTTTTCTACATTTTCTTTTTAATTGCCAAAAAAGCCGTTATTTTTATTTCTATATTGCATAAAAATTTAGAATTTCTAAATCCCCTATTCAAATACTGGTGTGATTTTTGTCTCTTGACTGGACTCTGACTGATCTATATATATGGCAGGGCCCTTGCGATGAATCCTCAGAGTGACAGAGGCTACAATATCTAAATTATTTATTTATACGACACACACACACACACACAAAAAAAATCATTTTTAAAAGCTGAAGCAAGCACTATACTTAGTGGCTTTTTCTGCACTTGCTGTATATTCAGGCACAAAGTCCTTATCTTATTGAATGACCAGCATCACTCTGTAGACCATGATTTGAATAGCACAATTTCAGAGAACCTAAGAACTGAGCATTGCACCAATATTTAAGACTTCAGATCTTTTTTTCCCACGAATCTTATGAAGCTTCTGATGACGTCATTTACGGCTTGTGGAATTCTGGTTCTAACTCGTTTTATTGATTTTTTGATCTTTAAAATTTCTTCTGTGATGAGTGTATTTTCTTTGAAAGAATTTCCCACTTGTGGACTCTGACTTAATCCCTCTCACTCGTTATCACAAAGGTGTTGCTTCATCTCCGCTTCTGTTGGATCCGGTTTTCAAGAGCGGTTATCCTACAGAATCCGTTTTGTTTTCGTTTTTTGTCCCCGTTCTGTTCTTACCCACTTTTAATTAGCACTGCTTGGTCTGGTTAGCATCTGCAGCTGTCACTGAAAATAAGGTGGCCGAGTCCCATCATACTTTCTCCCCTTATTGTAATGGGCATTTTTGGTAATCAGGTTACTATTGTTTACTTCAAAATCTGAAACTGAGCAACCGTTGTCAGCCGCCAGGAGCAGCAGGTTGAACCCACGCAGTACCTGCCATCTGCTCCTGTCGTGGGGTCTCAACTCATCATTTCTGAAATTTAACTGCTTTTCTAGCATTTCACTGGATGGCGTATGAGAACACCCAACAACAGTCATCAAGCAATATACTTACCTTTTTTCCGTTTATATACCTGTCTAATCAAATGCGAAAAAGCCCCAAAGCCTGTAAGCGATGTCAGCCTCGTGAACAATCACGTAGAGATGGTTTCTCTCTGTTAGGAAACATAAGGCGTGCTCCCACACGGGCTCTCTCTGCTGTCACTGAGAGAAAACTGAACCCTTCTGGAATAAATCTGTCTCAGCCCTTCATATAGGTTTATGTGGTTCATATTTTAATATAGGGGTGTCTAAATAATCTATGATACCCATCGACAGAAATTTATAAATTCAAATTTAGAAGGTGTGCTATTTTTATCTTTCAAACAATTTTTTTTTTTTTTGTATACAAACTGCACGATGACCCAAAAAGTACACATTTTTGTTAGAAAAACCTACTTGGTTCGGTTCAGCTGGTAAAGACAGCTTTTTGAAATTCTTTTTCTGCTTCAACTTTCAACCAAGTTATTCCATCTTTCCATTCTTAGGAATATATGGTCTTTCGTGGTTGCCACCTGCCATGACTTTGTGTCCAGACAACCAGTCCAATCCTACCCTTTACTCTTTTCTTATTCCCTGACATCTTTTTCCAGGTGTATATTTTAGGTCAGTTGTCTGAAGGTTATTTTTCCCATTACACACAGTCTTACTTCTTAAGATTTTTCTCTGTGACTCAACCAATATCAAAGCAGTTCATTTTGTTTTTCCTATAATTACTTACACTTCTAATTCTCTTTGCAATTTCCCTGTCCAATTTAGCCGAGATGGCACATAAATATCTTCTGATTCCACTTTTGAACCACATTTAAATACACAGATATATTCAGATGTTTGGAAATTAACATCTATAGTAAAAATTGTTCATATACAATTAAGAAAGAGGCTATTCATAACATCCTATTTAAATTCTTTATATGTCTATAGAGTTTATGTTTTATGCAAGATATTAAAATAGAGGTAATCTAAATAGTGTATGACACACATGGGTAGAGTCTATACATTCAAATTTAGAAGATGAAGTGTTAATTTATTTTTTATCTACTTTCTTATAAAGAGAATGACAAGCAGAAAAGCTGGGCGAGAGTGGAAGTGTTAGAATTCTATAAATCAGCCTGTTTAATAACTAGGGTTTGGAGGCAGCTGTTTGTCAATTTACATTCTTGGAGATTCACATCATTTAAATGTTGCTTAGAATTTCACCAGGTGCACAAAACTCTCTCAAGTATATTCAATTAAAAGTGCATAAACGCTACTTAATTTATCAACATCCATGGAGTCTCCCTGAAAGAAGAAACCAGAACAGAACTGCTCAGTAAAGATCCTTGTTCCTCTCCATTTTCATGTGATCATTTAAAAGCCTTGTGTTTCAATTAAATTACACCACTTATCAATATTTTAAGATTTTTGGTTTGACTTTCTTATACAGAATTAAATTTACATTTATGGAATGGGAATATGACATTAAACAGAAAATTAATACTTTCCTATTTTTGCCTATGTTAAGCTATGTGTCATTTTCTGGGGTTTGTTCTTTGTTCATTGCATTTATCCTGCTTGGTGTCCTCTGAGCTTCCTGGATCTGTGGTTTGGTGTCCGACATTAATTTGGGGACATTCTCAGTCATTATTGTTTCATATTGCCCATCCCTGGTGAGCACTGACCCTTCCATCTTGGGGGCAGTGGTTTGCCCTGTGCCCTGCTTTCTCTTACAGATTCAAGAAGCGCCGTTGACTTCTCAGTCTGTGTAGCTTTTCACTTGTTAGGATAGAGTGGCAGCTTCTAAGCTCCTTATATGAGGAACTGAAAGCTGAAGTCCACCATTTGATTGTTCATTTTTTATTTTTCATCCTTAAATGAGACTTGTTTACTGAATTTTGTTATAGCAAGAACTTTTTTAAAAGTTGGCATTATTAACTGAAGTAGTACTTCTAATTATTATCAAATGAGAATTACTTCCCATCTCTCCAGGACTATGCTTGGCTTTGACGGGGCTTTCTGCTGTCACGTTCCCTTGCTGGCTTATTACTTCTATCTTTAAAATCAGATCGTGGAAATGATTACATGACTCTATAAATTTACTAAATATCATTAAATTGTTTTTTTCTTCAAATAGGAAAGCTTATGGTATGTAAATTATACCTCAATAAAGTTGTTAAAAAAGTGAAGAACCAGACAAATTTAGTTGGATATACAATCAGTGGATATATTTATTCTCTTTAAATATTACGCTTCACTGGTTTGGAAAATCAGTGTTTAATTTTATATAGTTTTTTTTTCCTAAATGTAAATATGTTTTTATAATTACTGGAATGTCCAGAAATAAATCTTTGAAAAGAATTGAGATTTTTTACTTGACAAAAATTTTAAAATTAGCATTTTCAAAGACCACAGAACAAATTTTATGCCTATTAATTTGTCATTGTTTTTTCTGAATTCTCACCTCAGTTCAACTAGTAAACAATCATCTAGTATAAAAAGATACAGGAGACTGAATGTGTATATGTCTTTAAATAGTTTTAAAATCCTTGAATTGTTATTAGAGAGAATAAAAAAGCTAATCTAATTTTAGAATGGAAATTACAATAAACCTAACCCATAAGAACATAAAAAGTATTCAACCATTCTTCATTACGACACATCAACTTTGAAATTAACATTGAGAGGAAGAGCTAATATTTTGCTAATAAGCCATAATTTCTCAATTAATAATTATCTTTTAAGAAAGTCATATTTCATTAAAATGACTACAGGCATGCCTCGCTTTATTGTGCTTCACAAGTATTGCTTTTTTTTTTGCTTTTTTTTTTGACAAATGAAGGCAAGACCCTCCACCAGCAAAAACATTACGACTGGCTTTATTGCAGTGGCCGGAAGGTCTGCCTGCAATTAATTCACTTTGCTACTTTGCTACTAGCACAGAAACTATGGTAACTGAAAGGAGATAAAAAGAATTTTTCATAAAAGGAATACTTGAATGGCGAGTGTCGATTTAAATGTAAATATGCATCCACAATACCTGTTGTCCCCGACTTACAAAGGTTAGACTTGTGATTTTTCGATTTTACAATGGTGCAAAAGCGATACACATTCAGTAGAAACTGTACTTCAAATTCTGGATTTTGACCTGTCCCCAGGCTAGCGGTATGCAGTGCGATACTCTCGGGATGCTGGATACTGGCTGCCGGCCGCAGCTCCTGGTCAGATACGCGATCGTGAGGGTCAATATCCACATACTGTACAGTGTAATATTAAATGTTTTCAGTTGACAATGAATTTTACCGGGACATAGTCCCATCTTAAGTCAGGGAGCACCTCCTTTGCAGAACCAGCAAAAATAGTAATTTTCTGTGCTAGGTATTAAAAACCACCTCGATGATGATAGTTGATGTAATGTAATACAAAAGTGGTTTAATTTAAAAAAAAACAAAACTCCCTTTTATCTTTTGCTTTGAATTAAAGCAAACCACAAGCAAATCGCACATAACATAAACCACTCTACTGATCCCATGTGTTTCAAAGCTATAGTTTATTACATTATATCTTATATCTCATGATTATAGACTGTATACCCACAAATAGTGCCTATAATTTTGTCACAAGATTCATCATGTTTTGTTAATCTCAGTTATGTAAACAAACAATATTTCATTCTACATGAGACCCAAATGACTTGATTGCTATCTACAGGGAATGGCAATTCTCTCTCTAGAAATTTCCAGCTACACTGACAATTAAATGATATCGGTGGTCTGGAGACTGGTGATTTTTAGTACCTTATAGAAGTCCTGTTTGTGACAAGTTGGGTTTATCTGTTGGAGTGAATCCACTTAACACTACAAAATCATATTTGGCTTGAATTCTCCTTCTGAGAAGTGTTTTTGCCAAAGAAACAGAGTCTGTAAAATTTTATTGTGTTTTCATCAATGTGTGCATTCACCAATTCCCTATAGTGGCTGAATTTGAGATTTGAAGATATGAGCTAAATTTTAACTCTAAAATTCTGAAGTTCCATAAAAATGTAGATTATCATATTAGCCTTCTGCTTCCATGAAGTCATTAGAGAATCACTGTCATCTGAGTAAGTGTTTTATCTTTTTGTGATATAAACAATAACACCTAATTAGGATGGGTTTGCCTGCAGAGGGAAGAGAAAAAAACCCTCCTTAAACAAGATAGAACTGTAATTTGTTTTACAGTGAACAGGAATCTTAGATAAGCAGTACTTTCCCGATGTTGGCAGTAACCCAGGCTTCTAAATTTCTACCTCTTTATAATCTTTGATAACTACTAGATGCTGAGCTGTCTGTCATGTGTCTTTTCACAGACAGGGAGGTTGGACGACAAGAACAATGTGCTCTATCCTAAGGCGACAATCCCTGGAGTGATGTTGACAAGGCTGACAACCACAGACATCTCAGAGGCCAGATTTCAGTCACGGGGCCACAGGGAGCAGCAAAGTGGCCTGGGACATGCGGTCTTCACTACAAGTGGCCAAGTACAGAAGTGAACACTGGGATAGTAGCACTAAGAAGGAAGCGGGAGCGGGTATGGAGAGGCGCCAGCGGGCTGTGACACAGCCGAATGCGTGTCCCCTTTCGTCCTAGAGCGCTGACCTGGATCAGACACCCAGAGGAATTTTTTCCTTTTTGGCATATTTAACATTAACATTAACGTACAACGATAATAACTGGCATTTCGTATTCCTAACTTTGCCACATCACATTTTCTTACCGTCAAGGAATTTCACTCCCGTTGGGAACATCGCCCCGCCCGGCACAGGAAGCCGGTCTCTTTCTCATGGCCTCTGTGAGCACCTCTCCCTGCCAGCCAGACGCTGCCCTGTATGCTTTGCTAGGTCTCCTCCTCTTTCCAGATGTTTTAAGAAGAGAGGGGAGCTGAGCTGGGGGAAATATCGAGGCCTATACTTTTCAATTCCAAAAGCCTGCGATCTTTTGCCCTTCCCTCTGAAAATTCATGGATTCCGAACCATCTTGCCATCTGTTTGGACAGCAGGGAATGGATTTCCTGCTTCTTTCAAGCTTCTTCGGCTCGCTTTGCCTTTAACTGAGGAATGGAACAGAGTGTTGTGTGTCGCTGTGCTGTTCGAATAGATCAAAATGGAAGAGGTGAACAGCGTTGTTCGCTTGTTTCGTTTTCATTCTCAGCTCTAAAATCCAGGGGACCCATCGTGTGTCCTTTCTTGTGGGGTAAGACGGGCTCCCCCCAGCATCTGCGTAGTGTCCAAGCAGGTAAGGTAAACCTACGTAAGCCAAGTAAGACCTAAGAGCTTATGTCGCTCTGCTATGTTGTCTTCTATTGCTGTAAATAGCTCTGCGAATTAACTTTAATATGTACCTGGATATGGAGAGTTGTTTGGCTTAATTGAGAATTTTTATGACTCTTCTCGATAGCCGATGCATAATCGTGAATGTGTTCATGTGTATATGTGTATTCACACATGCACAGGTACATTATATAGAATGTATTCTTAATATGTATTTGTCTTAAGGGTATGTTATGTCAGCTTATACTTGCAGGCAGCTTAGTTGTTTCTGTCAAGGATACTCTTCTGGTAAAATTAAGTAAATGTGTCATTTAAAAAATAGATAAGTTGGTGAATATTTAGAAGTCGATAAATATATAAATATGTAAGCATAATTAGATATATTAAGAATATATGTATTACACTAGATAAATAACTATAACTAGAGATGTAGATAAAGTATGTGTGTAAGCAGATGGAACATATGGAAAAATACCCAAGGAGAACAGTCGAGTGTCTGAGTACGTGTGTGTGTATGTGGGGGACACACACCAGCGAGGTCTCTGGGCAGGGTTGGGGCTCTTACATAGCCAGTCCCGGTGGGTGAGACAGTCACTAAGTTAGATCTTGGACCCTAAGTTTCCCAGTTTGCAAAATGAGAGACTGGCTTACTCTGGACGACTTCTGTTCTTTTTGAAAACTTCATGGCCGTTTTAGAGAGAGTACACTTACAAAAGCAAAAACAAGGAAATATGTCTTTTCTGAATCAGTTTTGGCTCCAGTGATGCCTTAATTGAGATAGTCACCTACATTCAGATGTGAGTACAGACTAGGATTTTCACTGTACTGCTGTAATTTCTTCTAAGGTCAGTTTCACTATGCATACTGAACTCAGACTAAGTTGATTTGCATTTGCAACACCGCGTGACCACATGGAATTATCTCACGCCTCTAGTACCTACCTCCTCTAAGGATGTGTCAACTCAAAAACTTTGTCATTTTAATTAAACAAAAAAGTATATCTTGTGATTTTTTTATTCCTCTAGATACATTAGATTGATATATAAAATCTCTAAATTGAACTAAATCGTACATTCTTTTTGGAGGATCAGCTTTATACCTCTTTCAATTTTGCATAGAAAAGGTTCTTGAAAAAGATGAGCCAATGATAATAAGAATGCTTTTCAGCTGGTGAAGCTGACGTAATATGGAATGCGGATTGTCTGAAAATTATATACTCAAAAGTGAAGATTTGTATAAAACAATAATACCCTATCCAGACATGTGAAGAATGCTACTCTAACTCAGAGACAGAATTACATCATTCTATCAATTCCATGCCCTCATTTCTCATAATAATAAGCAACTTTTCTGAAAGCGACAAAAAAGGGCCTGGACATCTTCTGGCATCGTCCCTGAGGTGCTCCAACCCCGACTGCAATTGCAAGGATCACAAGGAAAGAAGAAAACCCCAAGAATTCAGAGACCTTTCAGGGCACGCTGTAAGCTGGCATTTAGGGGAGACACTTCACAGTTGGTATCAATGGCATGAAAATTTTCAGTGCAGTCAGGCACTTTTGGGTATCTTAGCTCAAAGTGACCTTGCAGACCATCTGTTCCTCGCCATGTAAAGTTCATCAATAAAAAAATAAAGGCCCAGAGGAGTTAGATGACCTGTGCGAACTTCAAGCATTTTGTGAGAATGCCGCTTGGCTCAAACTGAATTCCAGTGCTCTTTCGCTCTCTTAATTATCGACCTAGGAGCCATCTAACTTCACATGGAAAATGAAACAAAACTGAAAACTTGTGTATGAGAGACCTTTCTCCCACTGCTCATCTGCGTTATACCGCAGCTCGACTTCGACAGAGATATGCTGCCTGGGTAAAGAAAATGGCTCGCCTCTCTGAGACTTAGAAAACTAAACATCACAGAACATGCTATACACCGATCATCGAATTAGGTGATGGCTTTTTTACAGTTGTATTTGAAAAACATAGAAAAGCAAAAACAAAATGTGAAATCATCCATGATTCTCCAGGTTTAAACATTATGTGAACTCAAAAGTGAATCTCAGGCATCAAAATGACCATTATTAGCCCTGCAAAATCCCACATCTCTTAATGAAACACCATCGTCCCCATTACCTTAGTCAATGTGTTTTAAGTCTTCAACGTGTCTCATGTGTATTTTTGTTTTGGTGTTCTATTTCAATAATTCGATTATGAGAATGAGGAATTTTGAAGCGGGTGGGTCAAAAATATAAGGACAAAATTGAGCATTTTGTGTGTGTGTGCTTATGTGCATGAGTCTGTGAAATGACCCTTTGAAATTAGACTCCTTGAATAAAATGTCGTTTTTTGTTTCTATCTTCACGTTCTTACACGTGACTATGAACGGATCTGTACGTGTGTACACACGTGCGTTGAGAGGCAAATAGATGGGAATTAAGGAAGAAGACAGACTCCACGTTTCAGTCATAAGCTGGTATTTTTCTTACTCCTGGATGTATATCTTTATAATACAGAAGAGGTACACTTAAAAGTCACGTTCAATTTTCTGTGAAGGTTTTCTTAGTTTGATACTTCCATCTCATTTTTACCTCCATGCGATTGTGCTAATCTAAATGCCCATGGAGCTACCGATCTCCCCCTTTTTCTTAGACAAAGGGGAAGCATAAGTAAAGGGGACATTAATTCTAGTGAGTAGCAGTGTCTTTCTTCCAACCTGTTGATAAATCTTTGATGATGCAACATCATCTTAGGAAAGCAATTCGAACCAGGTCATCATTAATGGCTTTGATCTAGCTTTCAAAGTTCTGTGAATGGGAAAAATACTTCATACGAATCAAAAGTGCATGAATTTGCATCATGAACTTTTCTGTTCATCCACGGGCAAAATGCGAGGATTCTCTGAAAGTTGTTAAATTATGTTTCTGCTTTGTTTCAGTGCACCTAAAAAGTGCAAAATAATAAACCTCATCTGGTGGAAAGGATACTAGCTCTTCAACCTTGCTTAAGATACTTCATTTTTTTTTTTTAATAAAATTGTTCTTTCAATCCTAGCTATATTATTGCCAAAATTCGCATACGTGAAAGCAAGATAGTGCCAAAATCTGACTTTTATTCAATGGGAAATGAGGAGATACTGTGGTGGGCTTTTGAGCAGCGCAATGACATGACCTAACATATTTGAGAAGCAGCAGTCTGTCTGAGAACAGAAGGCAGAGGACAAATGCAGAAGCAGAGGTGCGAGCCAGGAGGACATTATGCCGATGCAGGGGACCGGGTGTGCGGTAGCAATGCAGAGACCTGGGGGCGATAGATGCTAATTTATATATACTTTTATATACATATCACTTATAATAGGATTATAACTAAGCAGAAATTATGGATTATAGGTAGCATCCGTAATCATTTTTCATACATTTGTGGGTTTTATTATCGAATAAGCTTGATCACAATATATTTATATATGTTGACCTTCCAGTAAAGTGAATTACAGAATTCCCAGGGGATATATGATTCTGAAACACCATACGCCTTTAAATTAAGAAAAATAGTCACTGCTGTGAAGTGAACCAGTCTTTCCTAAGCCGAGAGAGCTAAAACTGTTCTTAACATAATTATAGCCTGTAATGTAGCTTCAGAACCATTTTATTTCAATACTTCAGTCTATACAGGAGAATAATACTTCATGACATTTTTCTGCCCATTGCAAAAACCCAACATATGCAAAAATAGTATGCAATAGAGAATAAAGTTACCATTATGCCATTTCAAAAATACCGAAGGCCTGCTTTAAAAAAGGCGCCGCAGATCTATTTTAAATATTGGTGAGTGAAATAAGCCACGCAAATTAGAGTACATACTGTATTATTCCATTTCTATGAAATTCTAGAAGTCACAAACTCATCTGTAGAGAAGTGAAGGAGAGGAAGGATGGGGGCGTTTGGGAGGAAGATTCATGTGGATACTTTTGGGGGTGATGGGCATGTTCATTGAATTGATTTTTATGATGGCTTGATTAAGTGTATACATAGAACAGAACACATCGACTTTACTATTTAAATATGTATATGTATTATGTCAATTATATCTTAATAACGATGTTCAAAAATAAGATGATTGTACTTACATAATTTCTGTTTAACAAAGGTAAAAAGTCTGTATCATTGAAAGCCAAGCACACTTAAAGTTCCACAAATTTCTAAAACAATCATCATTGTCCTGTTTCGAAGCAGCTGTACTTGTTCATGAATTTCATATTAGTTTTAGGAGAACTCTTAGAGTTTTGTAGCATAAAAATTTGTATATATTAATGGGAAACAGCCTCTATTAAATAAAAGTTTTTCAAGAGTAATAAAATTATACAATTGTAGAGTCATGTTTCTTCCAACACAGTTCCGAGCAATCTTAAAATCGTTAAAATTTTTTTTTGAAATGCTGAGACACAGCCCCAATTCTATCGTTGAGAAATAATCTTTATAAATATCACATGAATACCATCCCAAGTGTGTGTGTGTTTGCAGACACAGATGAATGATGAAGAAGAAAGCGTTTGCGCAGATTTAGATGTGTTAAAATCTATTGGCACTTCCAATATTTCTTTATTGTTTCCTCCTCAAAGCTCCTTCCCGCCCCCACCATGACTTAATATCCATGACAACTTCATAGCACTTATGAGATTCTTATTTATTTTGTGGGTAAAATGTGTTCGTGCCATGTGCGTGAATGTTGTACACGTTAAATTTATACAGTTATATGTCAAATATATTTTAATAAAAAAAGAACAAATACAGAATCATTTATAAGTCTAAAACTCAAACGTAATTTAAAATAAGTCGACATACAGAGGCATGTTTGGCCACTGTATGTGTACACAGATATTCTTTTAGCAAAACTGACTCAAATTACTCAAGTTTGTGATATTTAATTATGTCAGAGGCCATATAACACATTAAAAATAGTACATATATGGAAATTTTAAAGAAACTGTATTCACGTAACAGCTTTGACACCTCCCTGAAAACTGTATTTAAACAAGCATCCTCTTTTTTTTACTTGTAATATTTGTGTAACAAAATGTCTAAAGATATCAATTTATTTGTCTGAGCCCTTATTCTATAAACAAGGCATGTATTTGACATTATTACCTTTCAAATTGTTCAAATGCATCTGTATCTACACTTAAGGTTCGTTTTATTTGCAACACCTTTGAGATTTTTGAGTTTTTAAGCTTCCATGCTCTCGTAGCTCTTCCCAGATATTACTGCTTATTTTGTTTGAGATACGAATTAACCAAATAGTTTCAGCACATTCACACTTAGAAGTGACCAGGGATATAGACTGACATATCCTTTTCTGAAAGTCACATGTAGTTAAGATCATTTACCACGTAGCAAGCACAGGAGGCAAAGGTGAAGTCTGGGACAGTTAAAAATGACTCACAGGTAGGCATGTCTGACTTTGGAGACAAATTCTTGCTGCATATGTTCACCAATCTTCCTCATTTTTATGGAAATTTATCACCAAAGATCAGGAGATACTCCGGTTTGGAGGCCATAAGTTAATTTATAGGTATATAATTTTTTAAAGGCAATGAATAAGAAAGTTCAAAGCCAAGAGTTACATCTGCCAGGAGGATTTTTTTTTTAATTGCCATTATTTTCTGTTCAGAGTAACAGAAAATATCGATTAGATATTACTTCTGACTTCTTAGGCTTCTGATTTCCCAAAAATGTTTTAAAAATCTCCTACAGAATTTGGCAATCCCCATCCTTCCACACAAGTCCTATTAGGAAGAAGTGACAGGAATGCATTCCTCTCCTTGTGCGTGATCTAATCACAGCTTTCTGCTCTCAAAATAACTTGCCTCTCTCTCTTTTATCTCAAGAAGATTGTCAATGATGTCATGCAATTACTTTTGCCTTTTCAGTGGAGCGAAAAAGTTCATGTTATGAAGAATAAAAAACATCTCATGTCTTTGTTCACATTTTTTTTTTTTTGGTAATTATAGATGAATTTTCTCCTAGCAATACCTGATAGCTTAAAAACATTTCACACACTCTCTGACTCACCTTTCGTAAAGCGATGGGGTCACCTCCCCCTCCCCCACCCTTTGAATATGGGCTTGCCTAAGTGCCCCACTTCCAACAAAGAGAAAGCATGGGAAGTGATTTGGTAGAGCTCAGAGGGTCAGGTGAAAAGAGGTGACCCAGGTTCTACTTGACTTGCTCTCTCTTTTGCAACTTGTGACCTGGAGCCTTGAGTCACTATATAAGTAAGGTATCTGGCGACCCTGAAGCCATCCTGTTGGAGAGACCACATGACTACACTAAATAAATACAGATGCCCATTCAGCATATCTCCTAGCTGATAGGGTCTTCCCAGAATCCACTGCCAGACTCCAAATACATGAACGAGTGAGCCTTCAGAATATTCCACGTCTCAGAGTCCATGCCTTTTAACGAGGCCCAGCACATCAGGAGGCCGAGGCAACGCACCCTTCTGTGTCCTCCTTAAATATCTAACCACTGGAATGTGAGAAAAATAAATGGTGGTTTTACGGCACTAATTTGGGAGTAATTTGTTTTATAGCCACTGGAACACAAAGATCTAGCTTGAGCCATGATACGAAGTTTCAGTGACAGTGAAGCATCCATTGGGATGTGTTAACTGATGTCGCGGAATCAGTTCGCAGCACATACGTGAACCAGATCATCACGCTGACACCAGGAAAAGCATTTTTAAATGAAACCATCATTTCTAGTTGGAGGAAAGGTTGTCACAGGACCAGAGTCATTATCTGCCACGCAGCCACCATCACAGGGTTCTGGGGGCCCCCATCATTACAGTGGAGATAATTGTATCCTTGATGGATGCACAACGCTGCTTGATATCTGAGGATCGCAATCCCTTATTCTAATACAGTGCTCACTTGCTCACATGTTACTTTTTGTACTTTTGTGCCCGAATTTGTTTACTTGCTCATTAGAGTCAACACTAAAAATGAAGTTTTCCTTGCAAGGCAGTGAGAACAAATAATCAAGAGTTTTGGAAATCGTTTTGCCAGTTTTTTTTTTTTCTATTGAGAAGTATAAAAATGCTATGGCAGTATAAAATAAAATGTTCACAACTTGTACTAATTTATTTTTTAAGAAGTACCAGTGTTGTGAATATTGAGTAAAAATATCTTGGCTGTAAACAACAGATGCTTGGATTCCTATGTGCAGACGCAAACCACAGGTAGCAACGTTCCTTGGAGTTGAATTCTTAGCACCACTGATGAAAAATGTGAAATATGTTTTTGCATATTTTATTATATAATATTCTTTTCTAAACCGATTTGAAGACATTATCTTTTCTCATTTCAAGTTGACAGTCACAAAATATCTAAAATTCACCATGTTGATAACCTTCATTACTAGATATTTCACCAAAGATAGCAATAGATATCAAAATGGTCAAATTCGAGTTTTACCTGCCTTTTCTTCTGTGTATTTAATTCTATAACATGTTCCATAGCCTCCCCTAAGCCCACAATGAGCTTTTAGCCCCTCGGTAAAAGTTCCACTGAATCCTTTTAATTACTGCACCATTTAATGTTACAGAAACAAGGCAGAGTTCGCCTGAGCCTAAGGCTGCACTCTGGTGACAAGGCACCCACACACGGCGCCTGCTTCACGTCCCCGCCTTACAATTTACTGTCTTGGGATATGGCTGCATGGCAGAAAAATGCCTTTCTGAGGACAACTTCGTGGTCTAACACTGGCTAACAGCCGGGTGCCTAAGGCACTCCGACAAACTTCCTGAGACTTTCTCCCTACTTACCTGTTCTAGATGCCAGGCATGGATGGAGTCTCAACAGGACCATCCGAAAGCTTCTAACTGAGCATCCCACGCATTCTCATTAGACACGATATATCTGTATATGTGTATACTTGGGGACGGGCGTTCTTTTGAGATTTACAGACTGCAATTTCCCTCTCAGTGAACCATACTGGTACCCTAGCAAAACTCCATATCCTCAAAGATTATTCATTTGTAACATTGGGAAAGGCAGCAAAGTTTAATACATACTAACAAATAAATAAGCAAAGTTGCAAGGAGCAAGAAGTCGAATGATTGAATGAACGAACGCCGCATTTATAGGAGCAACGGCATGTGCGATATGAAACATTTAGTCCGAGAATTAGGTTCCAGCTCTCTTAATTCCTGGCATGCTGTTTGGACAAGTAACTTAATCTCCCTGACTCCAGGCTTCTCATAAGAGAAAAAACGAAATCCATATGTCTGTTATGGATATTAAATCGGAACATCTATATTAAAAGGTACCACGCTGAGTCTCTAGTATAATAAGCTGTGCACACAGAAACACTGAGGCCTCGAGCTTGAGCTACAAGGGCTCCCAACCTGAGGTCCACCCCCTAAATTGGGAGGCTACCTGTTAGTCTGTTAGTGTTCAAACTCAAGGGATCACTTTTGGTTTTTTAATGAAGAGTGCCATGAATAACTGGGTTTAAGTCTTGTCAAAACTGAGCATCTGCCATACAAATTTATAGAGGTTATGCTTGACTGTGAGAGTCCAAAGGCTACATTCTTTCAAATGCCATGAAGATGGAGGACACCACTGAAGCCTGACATCCCAGTTTCCTAGTTACTCCCAGTAGAAGGATCGGTGTTGATCTCGGTGGGGTGCGTGTAACCATAAAGCCCTACTAGCAAAGTTAAGAGCACCTATCGGGCATTTGCTAGACCTACTATGATCCCAACTGTATCTCCCTGAAAATTCAGCAAAATTAATGTATATGCGTGTGCAAATAAGCCATAAAACGTAGATCTAACGCTCACGTTTTCTGCTGTGTCACCTGTACCAACTTACTCTGCTGTATACAGTTTGTAAGAAAGCGAGGAAATATCACTGTACTTTTGCCTCTATAGAACTACAACGGTGGACACTTTAATTACCGATTGGTCAAAGAAGAGCCGAGCTTGGCAGGCCTGGCCTGGGTCCACTCAACAGGACTGCCTGCTCTACTGCCTTGTTATTAAAATGTGGTTCTCCAATCAGCTGCATCAGTAGCACCTTGGAGCTTGTCAGGACTGCAGTCCCGCCCCACATCCTCTGAACCAAAATCTACACTCTGAAAAGATCGCGAGGCGATTCGCATGTCAAAGACGCACGCTTTAGCACTTGCTTCAGTTCCATATCCGATCTTCCTGATTTCTGTAAGTACAGCGAGGCCGGTGCTCCTTCAAACTTTCCAGTAAATGAACAGGCACTGGAGAGTCACTGAGAAGTGCATTCAGGTGATGTCAGCTACTGATGAGCAACATCTCTGTGTGTACATGTTTGTGTTGATCTAGCCACTAAAAGTATGAACTACAAAAATTGATTTTTAAGTACAAAGGAATATCCCAAGAATGAAATCGAAAGAAGATAAACGATCTTCTGAAGACACATTATTGATAGTCGAGGTGTACAAAACCTCTAGGTTTAGGCTTTCTTGACTAAATTCTGCTTGTACCCAAATAACCAAACATTTTTAAAGTGATCAGAAGAGTTCTGAGTGACACTTATACATAGGCAGAGATACGCACACTGTGCTAAAAGACCAGTAGAGGTTAGCAGTGAGTTGGACACTTCAGAATGGTTTTTACTAATGTCATCTGCATTTATGAGGTTACATTTTATAATTAGAAAAAACATAACTAAATAATGAAAGTACTTTACCTTTTGAAACATGTATTTGGTCTTTATTTTCATTAATGTTCATATAATGAAATACCTAAAATCTGAGAAAGCTCATGTAGCATTTCATTTGGCTACAGGTTAAAATACAAAATTCATGAAGAGATAAACTCTGATTTTGTTCATCTAAAATAGAATAGGGGTATCTTCAGCATCTAAAAATAATTTTTAAATGAGAAATAAGTTAACATGCAACATTTTTTATAATCAACTTATTTACTGAAATCCTAACCAAGGTTTTTGCAAAAAAAAATAGTGCAGTAATCGTCAGTGCAGGAGTCAATTTGATGGACAAAGGTGAAAAGGGTAATAAGAAAAAATAAAATTTTAATGTAGATCATAAAAATTCCCAAACCACAACTTATTATGAAATTGAATAACTGGTTAATGTGTCTTAAAATTTTAAAGTAAACAAAGAATGAAAGAAAATTCGTGAGTATTCTAAACATTATGCATCCCACATATTTTGATATTGTAGAAGAAATAGCCAAAAAGCATCAGATTTCAGTTCGCCATTCATATGCATCTACACTTCCAAATCTTCCAGAAGATTATGAAACGAATGCTTTCTTGATAGCTAAAAAATATCTAGCATGCTTGAGAAATAACTTTCATTATGCCATAAATATGAAACATTAGGAAAAGCCAATAGCATGTGCCTAGTTGACTGTCTCCTTCAAGGCCCTTGGGTTTATGCTTCTTCACAAACTCCAGAGTTCTTGGTAGTTGTCGTTAATCTGTGAGACAGGTGGCTGAGTGAGGGTCCCAAAGAGTCCATTCTCATGCATTGATGTTGGGGGCTGACTGCCATTTTGGGAATGGGGAACAAATATGCAAGCGGTTGAAGAAAGGAAGACATAGATTATTCAAGACTTCCAGCTAACGAAAGACAGGCTGTTCTATCATGAGCGAGGTGAAGGCTTTTAACAACAGATGGAATGTCAAAATGCATAGCCCAAGAAAGAAGTAGAAGACCGCATGAAGGAAAGGCCGGGCAGATGATTAGAACAAATGACATTAAACCACGGATTCATCCAAAACGTCCTGAAACAAATCTACAGGGGAAGGCTTGTAACAAACACCGTTTGGCTATTTATTACATAAACACAGACACATCCATCTACCTAACCGCCCCCCACCCCCCTCACACACAGTTTCTTTTTCTTCTTAAGTTGAAGATCTTTTATAAGAGAGAACATGTCATGCATCTCAAATAGAAAATGAAAAAAAAAAAAACACACACAAATGTGAAGGCACACCATCTGGTGGTTAATAGAGACGCACGTTCACACTTTCTGTTTCTGCATCTGGACAAGCCACACAGCGGGGGACCAGCTGCTTGCACCAAGGACACTGCAAAGGAGAGAGGCTGTGCTTTGTCGTGGTAGCTCTTTCATCCATGCATTTTAAGGGTGCTGTGATTTTTTTTGGAATGATCTTCCTCCTTACAGAGTCTAATGAATAATCAATGCAAAACAAAAGGTACATACTACTTTGCATTTCTTTTTGCCCAACTATGACCCAAAAAATACATCAGTTTGGACCAGTGTTTATGCAGAACTTGCTCAGTTCCAGCCGTGACAGTCACCAAGGCTTGCTGCAAAGGCTTTGTCGCAAAGTCGACTCTGCTGTTCGGTCAGCAGCAGCTTCTTATAACTTGAAACATCCTTTAGGGATTGATTTTCTGACTTAAGCTTCTTCTTGCTATCTCTTCAGACTTCACCAAACTGCTTGTTAAGACCAGATGGACTTTTTTTCAAAAATCGACTTTGGTAGGTAGATATATGTGTGCGTGCGTGCACACACTTGTAATAATCAGAGTAAATTAAATCTCTTACGACGTGACAGTGATCACTTCAGCCCTTTAGATTTCAAGTGTTCTGAGGAAAACAGATCTAGCGCATAGGGAATGTGCTCCTTTCAATATTTTAAGAGCTGTAATGTTAGTGGATGGTAAATTTATGCTCTGTAGCTTCAAAACTCAGAAGAACAAATAGATGCAAATGTCAGAAAATCTACTTCAGACAAAACATTCTCACAACATTGCTGAACCTGTGGTGAGCTCAGAAGCATCCGAGGTGGGGCTGAGCGAGCCAAGACCACTTCCTGTCTATGGGGACTGCCTGATCGATACATCCGCCACCAACCTTCTGAGCCTTTTCACTCACAAGCGACAATCTCCCCATACACATTGTGTTAGTTTCCAACGACGACCATGTCCGTTCCGGGTTAGTTTCATATGACACATAACGAGGAGAAAGAGCCAAAGTACCAAAACCCGTATGGCTTAAAACAACAGAATTGTGTTGTCTCTCCATTCTGGAGGCCAGAAGTCTGAAATAAGAGCGTCAGCAGGGTTGGCTGCTTCTCTGAAGGTTCTAGAGAAGGGTCCTACCTTGTCTCGGCCTGGCTTCTGGTGGTCACTGGCCGTCCCGGGTGCTCCCGGGCTTGTGCATGCGTCACTCTAATCTCTGCCTCCGCCTTCACACCCTCCTCTTCCCTGAGTCTGTCTCTTCTCCTTTATAAGGACATCAGTCATCCGAGTAAGTGTATCAGTGAAGAATCAATGCAGTTGACAATTATTGAAGAATTAATGCAAAACAATAGGATAAAACTAAACACCACCTCAATTCTTTTTTGCTGTATATATTAAAAAAAAAACAATTTAGATGCAAGCCTTTAGCATTTATTATCTAACTAGCATTAGTTGTCATGACTGAAAGAATATGCAAGTGTGGAAAAAGATAACCCCATTCACGTTTCTTATTTGTTTTGTTTTGTTTTGTTTTGTTTTGCTGCTGTTGAATCAATTAATCACTGCTTACCGGGGTGAGCATCCCTGTTACCAACAGTTTTACTGAGCCTGGGATGTTTGATTCCAATAATGAGGTGGCTATAGCTTCTAAGTGTGATGCCTCTAATTCTTACATCTTCACTGAAATGTCTCAGATTTGACTCAAGGCAAATTCTTTTTTTGCCCTTAGATTCACTGTTAGGATCTGCTGTTCTTTTAGGCATTCTAAATGATACACTGAAATATCTCACTCTTTTTCTCTCTCTTTCTTAATTGTACTAAAGAAAGACATGGAGATTGTTTTTTCAAGTGAAAATAAAAATGCTATTTTCATTTTGAGAAAAATCTTCATTAAACACGGGGATACGATATCTTTTTTTATGATTATTTCTTGCTTATAGAAAAAAACAGAGTCTCATATGAACCTTTCTCAAAATGTGGGCAGAGTTCATTTTTATCTTGACAGTTATAGCAATAGCCAGACTTAATTGGCTTCTTTAGTTATTAACTTGAGCTTTATTTTAATGTCCATATCAGTGATATCATATGTTTAAAGTGAATATTTTAGAGTCTTTAATTCACTTCAAAATTCCTACCCCAAAGTCCTACCTAAATGAATATCGAGTAAAATATATAGGCTGGAGGAACAACCCAATATGCTTAAGTATAAACACTGTTTACCTCACCATCGTTTACAAACCCTGTGGGAGTTAATTATGACTTTCAATCAAAAGGCAATGACATAAACCAGAATCAGCCAAGGAAAGCATGTCTTACTCATTGACTCTAAACTGAAGATTATCATTAACTGTTAAAATATTTAATGTCTTAACTGTCACAAGCTGTCCATATTTTCCTTTTAAAATGTAGTGCTCTTTACTAACGTGATCTCTAATTTCATAGTCTGTTAAAAGTTATAGTTACGAAAAAGCATTTGAAAAATATAAAAACATTTGAGGAATTCCAGTTTATCTCCTAGAAACCTGATGTTAAATCAACAAGCTTTTACAAATATTGAACAAAATTTGTTTTAACTTAAGCTTCTTTCACTTGAGGTTTAAACTACACTATGAGATACTTATAAAAATCATTTCTATTGCCCATAATTCTAGTCTGGCACAGGAATCTCATATATACATGATAATGATTCTGTTTTCTATCAGTTTGTCATCTATAATTTTGACTTTTTGAATCTATTATTAGGATCGGCCAGAACTGGAAAAAGATCATTAGATTACTTTTCTCGTTCTTTAGAATTAATTATAACTGAAAATTTTACTTTCATTATTGCTATGCTATTTTATTTATCTATTTATTTATTCACCTACTAAATAATCAGTATTTCCCCTAAATGCACAGCTTGAGGTTTCTGTACTGCTTTGCTAGGGCAAGGCCTGGAGGCTGTCTGCATATCTTTTTCTTCGATTTATTTAATCTAAAAAAAAAAAAAAAGTTTACACATTTCTCCCACCCCTCACTGCCCACCTCTTGCAAACATCAATCTGTTTTCTGTATCTATGACCTTGTTTCTAGTTTTTAATAAAAATACGATAAATCTCAATCAACTCTGTAATCTTTCTTTTGCTTTTGCATGTATTAGAATTCTTATGCTAACAGAAGCTTTTTGTTACTGTTAAAGTTTTAATTGAGCAAATACCAGAAATAGAGGAAAGCAAAGTTAAAAGATACCGCTTAAAAAATCAGTGCCCAGAGAACGCCATTATCACATAACCCAAGTGAAGCGTTAGATAGCGTTCTCATCGCAGGCTATTCCGGCCTGCCTCTCCTGCAAACAACCGCTGAAGTGCACTCACTCCCCTGTCTTCACAGAGATCACTTGCTTGCTTTTTCTGTATTTTTATCACTTAAGTATGTATCCCTAAGCTTTCATTTTTGTCTCTTTTGAGTTTCATGTAAACATGAACGAAACTGTATATTCCTTTGAGTATTTCTTCTGTTCAATATTTCTATGAGATTGATCCAGCCCTGTTTGTAGCTGTAATTCTTTCATTGATTTTGCCATATAGTATCCCAGTATGTGACTGTATCACAATTTATGTATTCTGTAGTTGATGCTGTTTGATTTGCTCTCAGTCTGGGGCTCTTGGAAATAATTGTGCAATGAAGAGTTCTTGTATAGGTCCCTTGGTACCATATAGACACACGTCTGTTGGATGTACACCAAGCAGGAAACAGCAGGGTCAGCAGCGTGGATCTATTTAACACTGGAAAATAAGGCCAAACGTTTTCCAACTCATGGAAGGAACATTACAGTTACTCTGCCGCTGCACAAAGCCTTGTGATCTTTTTCATTTTTTTAATATTAGCCATTCTGGTGTTTGTACACTGCTCTCTCATTATGGTATATTTTGATTTCCCAGTTTATTAATAGGATTGAGCATATTTTTATATATTTTATGTATTTATTGGGTTTTTTTTTTTGAAATGTGATTTCAAGTCTCCTGCCTATTTTCCTAATGTCTCATATCACTTTCTTATTGGTATGCTTTTTTTAATGTATTACTAATTGCAAACGTTTCCTCCCACTCTGTAGCTTGACTTTTGATTCTGTAAGTGGTGCTTTTGGATAAAGAGAAGTTTTAATTCTGATATAAAACAGTTATCAGTCTCTTTTGTTATGGATAGTATTCTTTTATTCTTTTAAGAATTATTTTCCCAATCTAGGACCATGAAAATAGTTCCTTACATTATCTTTTAAGAGTATCATTGTTTCTCAACCAAATTTAGGTCTGCAATTCAACTGAAATTTAAACTTGTGTATTATATGAAGTAAAGGTCACGAGTTATTTTCCCAGAAAATTAAGCAACTGCAATAGTACAATTTATTGAAAAGAACATGCTTTCACTAATGCTCTGTAGTGTCTCCTGTGTCACAGTCAAACACACACACACACACACACACACACACACACACACACACGCAAAAATTGTTTCTGGGACTTCGGTTTTATTGGTTGATTTGTTCTTCCTCGCATAACTACCATTTCATCATGAAATACAAGATTTGCTTTAGGCTTGTAGATATCTTTTAGAAGTTGCATTCTCATCCTAGTTTGCTCTAAATTCTATTGAGAATGACTATTGGATTTGATCGAATGCCTTTTCTACGTACATTTAGGTGTTAATGTTTTTTTCTCCTCTAATCTCTTAATATAATGAATTGTTTTCATTATTATTAGAATAGTAAACCAACTGCTTAGATCGAACCCAGCTTGTTATGATATATTGGTCTTTTTAGATATTGTTGAAATTGATAACTTTTTAAATATTAGCTTTTATATTTTGCTATCATTAAAACTTAGAGTTAACTTGTAAGTATAGCAAAAGGGACTCATATTCCATTAACAGAATTCATCAATTATTTATCTTTTGTTTATTATTCTCTCTCTACATATATACATACTATATATATACAAAAATGGAAACATATAATATATACATTTTTAATGTTTGTGGTATTAAACTGAGAGTAAATTGGAGACATCATGCCTCTTTATTTATATATATATAGCTACTAATTAAAAATGAGTAAAAAGTGAGTATTAGAACAACTGATGGAATTTTAAAATGAACTGTGAATTACATAGTAATTGTATCAATGCTACATTTGCTGAAATTTATAGCAAAAATTTTCCTTTTTCTTGTGAGATATACATTCTCTGCCATGCACACTGCCATTTTTCCTAGCTCAGGATCCAACTCATATCCAGCACTGCATCTAATTAACATGACATGTTTCCATACTATCGAACAGTTCTTAAGCCTTTCTTTGTGTTTGATATTTTTCAGATTATCCTAATTTAGAAAGTATCCTAAAATTTAAAACATAATTATATTAAAGTTATGCATTTTGACAGAAATATGTCTGAAATTATATTGTGTCTTTAGTTCATAAGGTCTGGAAGTACATGGTGTCAATGTCACAATATTGGTCATGATGGAGTTGATCATTTGTCAAGGTGTTGCCTATCAGGTTTCTTCTCTTTAAAATTAGTATTTCTCAATTTTAACTAAAAATTAATATCTGGGGAGAGCCTTTGAACTATATAAGTATTCCGTTTCTCATCAATATTTCACCTGTCAGTTCAATCATTTATTATTTTCTAATTCCATCCTTCTTCCTAAACACCCTAAGGAAAATTTTTTTTCCTCATTGATAAGTCATGAGATATGTATATTTAAAATTTTCTCAAAAATCGAAGTTATTTTATAAACGACTTTACCATTTTATACTTCCTCCAGCAATGTATGCAATGTATGACAGCTGCAGTTACACAGATTTTTATCAAAATGTGATGTTATAATTTTATTTTAGCTCTTCTAGTGATTGAAAAATGGTTTCTTATCAGATAGGTGTGTCTGCTATTATATATGTCCATTGATTTGCTACTTATGAGCATTTACTTTTTAATCCTATTATTACCAGTTAGTTCTCTTGCTACTTTGCAATATTTCAATAGTTTCCAGATTTTTGCTGAAATTTTAAACTTTGAGTTCTATCGTCATCCGTGAGCATAAGAAATTTAGTTGTATAGTGAAAATTCCTTATCTGGATCCTAATGAACCTGTTTTACTAGTCTGATGTTTATGTGCATTTTCTTTAATGATAGACAATGCATAAAAACATTTAGGAACTATTTGAAGGTTAAGGTCGAGTTTTTTCCTACTTCAGAATGTCTTTTGAACAATTTTTTAAGATGTAAGAATTATCTCATTCGATTCTATTTATACTTTCAAGAAAAGTATATAAAACTACAGTAATCAACACAGTACAATATTGGCATAAAAACAAACACATAGAATCGATGGAACAGAATAGAGAGCCCAGAAATAAACCCATGCACATATGGTCAATTAGTTCCTGACAAAAGAACCAAGAATATACAATGGAGAAAGAACAATCTCTTTAATAACTGGCGTGGGAAAACTGGACAGCCTCATGCAAAAGAATGAAACTGGACCACTATCTTATACCATAAACAAAAATGAAAATGAATTAAAGACTTGAATATAAGATTTGAAACCATAAAACTCAGGAAAAACAAAGGCAGTAAGCAACTTGAAATCAGTCTTAGGGAAGATTTTTTGGACTTGACACCAAAAGTAAAGGCAACAAAAGAAAAATTAAACAAGTTTTGATGTGGCAGGACTACATCAATTTAAAAAGCTTCTGCACAGCAAAGAAAATCATCAAAAAATGAAAAAAGCAGCTTACAGAACTAGAGAAAATATCTGCAAATCATACAGTTGATAAGGAGTTAATATCAAAATATATAAATAACTCAGACAACTTAATAGCAAAAAAAAAAATCTGATTGAAAAATGGGCAGATCTGAATAGACATTTTTCCAAAGAAGACATACAGATGCCAACAGCTGCAAGAAAAGATGCTCAACATCACTAATCATCAGGGAAATGCAAATCAATACCACAATAGTTATCATCTCACACCTGTTAGAATGGCTATTACCAAAAAGACAAGAAATAAGTGTTGGCGAGGATACAGAGAAAAGGAAACCCTTGTATACTGTTGGTGGGAATGTAATTTAGTGCAGCCACCGTGGAAAAGAATATTGAGATTCCTCAACAAATTAAAAATAGAACTACTATATGATCCAGCAATCCCACTTCTGAATATTTATCTGAAAACAAAAAATCTAACTTGAAAAGATATATGCACTTCATTGCATCATTATTGCAGCATTATTTACAAAAGCCAAAATACAGGAACAACAGGAACAACCTAAGTGTCCATAAATGGACGAATGGGTAAATAAAATGCGATACGTACACACACATACACATACACACACACACACTCAACACAATGGAATAATACTCAGCCATGAAAATGAATGAAATCTTGCTAATTATGACAATATGAATGGGCCTGGAGGTATTATGCGGAGTGAAATAAGTCAGACAGAGAAAGACATATGCCATATGGTCTCACTTGTATGTGGACTCTAAAAACAAAAAAAACGAGCTCATAGATGCAGAAAACAGATTGGTGTTTGCCAGGGGTAGGGTTTGGGCAAATGGGTGAAGTGGTCAGAGTACAAATTCCAGGTATAAAATAAGTAAGTCACGAGGATATGATGTACAGCGTGGTGACTAGAGTTAATAATCCTGCATTGCACATTTGAAATTGTAAAAAGAATAGATCTTAAAAGTTGTCATCATAAGAAAAAAAATATTTGTAACCGTGGTGATGGATGTTGACTAGACTTATCGTGGCGATCATTTCACAGTATATACAAATATTGTATCATCATGCTATACACCTGAAACTAATGTTATACATCAATTAAACCTTAATTAAAAAAATAACAGTGGAGAAAATGCTATTAGTCAGGTGTCGAGGTTCATTGTTACTACAGGGAATATTATGATTTCATAGATTGGCATACCACATAGGGCTGAAACAAATTCATTTCAAAACTTGTAGAACTTGATCATTTTTCTTGAGTCAGATTAAACCGAAAGATAGAGCCAACGAGAGGCAGCAGGGCAGCTTCATGCTCACCTGGGCCATTCCTTTTTGATGGAGCTGAATTTCTGACTTTAGAATTTTACGATTGCCCTTTTGGTCGCTCTCCATATCAGAGGGAGAGTTAGTCTCTGTGCTAATTTAAAAATCTCCAACTCATGTTTCGATTTCTCTTGAAAGGATTCTATGTACTCTAATTTGACTGTGTTACCAACAAGCCATTTGAGTCCTGAGTGTCAGATGTGTAATCAGGTGTACCCCGTACGGGACATAGTCCCAGTGAATAACAGCTCTTCACTCAACTTGCTAACCCAGCCCATATGCATGACCCCTCGGCAGAAGAGTAAAGGTTTTACAAAGACCCATAGTCTGTTCCTTCTCTCTTGTGCAGTCCGAAATTAAAACATCAAGAATTATAGTGGGAGAAAAAAAATTAACAGGAGTGTACAGAAATGGAGAAAACAACCCGACTCCGTTAGTCCCTAATTAAAGTAAGATGACATGGCTGTCCTCTGTGCGTGGACCGTCTCGTTCAGAGAGGGCCACTGCCTGTCACATGATTTAGGGACACCAGGAAGCTCTTCGTAGTCCCAATTTTATCAATTATTCATTCTTTGGATTAATGATTCTCTTTTAAATCATCTTCACATCACAAAATAAATCTGTGTCATCTCATGACTTTATTTTTAAATCAAAGCAAAATCATCTGGTGACACAATGGGGACTTTCACTGTGGGTAAAGAGCAGGAAGGAAGAAGATCGAGTGTGGAGCTCTAGGTACGTGAGCAGGCGTGGCCAGGAGCCCATACTGGGGACTTCAGAGAACAGCAACTACAAGATGGTTAGGAGAGAAAGCCCACTGGAAAAAAACACGAATAGAGGAAGGAAAGTAGACAGTAAAAGCCCCGATTCACCTAATTAGAAATACTGCCTAAAAATCAGCAGTGCCCCCCTACCCCGCTCCCGTCCCAATCTTAAAAAGGAAAACCTGACTGTTAGGTTTAGTATATAGACTCTATCTCTCTATATATTTATCACATAACTCTCTCAATTTTTAAGTGACAAAAGGGTGTAGATAGTCACATAAAAAAAAACTATATCTGAATATGGTGTCTTTGAAAAAAGAAAAGAGCTTCCCCCCATCATTTTCTGGAAGGCCAGACCAGCGCTACCCACCTGTAGGGGTCACTGTTTTCGGGGCCTGTCGGAGCATGGACTTGCAGAAAGTTTGATGGACAGAATCCGTAGCTGTGTGGTAGAAGGTGGAACTATGTGACCGCACTGAATGCTTGTTTGGGCCAGTCAAGGACATCGCTGCTTTCTCAAATGAAGAGGTTGGGAGGAGCCTAATTAGTGCCATTATGTCTAGTTCTTAGAGCAGTTAAAACAGAAGCTATTTGTGTATCTGTAAAGAGGACACAGTCTGCAGATCATGAACTGGAAAAGGTGACAGTGATTTTTAAACTCTGAGAGAGTTTTAAAGAAAAGCACTTATTTGCTTCAAACGGATATCTAAATATCAATTATATCTCAGGGAACAGGGAGACCCCTCCCCCAAGTTTATTTCCTTGTCCAGCCCCAGAGTTTCACTCAAGGGGTTTCAGAGGCATGATTTTGGAAGTTAGGGACGCACTGCTCCTCTCTGTTCTGACAACTCCATTTTTAAGGCTCAGAATGAAAAAAGGGCCCCAAAATTCAAGAACTATGGAAATAATACTGAAAAATAGACTACAGATTAAAATCAACTTTGGTGAAACATTTTGTAAAAGACTTGATAATATAGTGTACCATGTACAAATTGAAATGAAGCTCTTTTTTTCTTTTTCATTTTCAAAATAGAATTTTTTCCTATAACCGTTGGTGCATCACAGAACGTTTTTATGATTTTCCTAAGAGGTTTTTTTTTAGTCTAAGTACCTCTCCCTCAGTTGTTTCACTGACCTTTACCATTAAGTAGAAATTTCTGGAGTTTTCATAGATGAACTGAGACTATTTTTATTCACAAAAGAGACAATGGAAGATAATTACACCTTACTCTGAAAATGCCTAATGTAGGCAAGGCATTTTTCATATGGTATATTTCTATTCCTGGGATGAAATACACGTCAAGATGCCTAAGGATGAATTTGGAAAAATATGAGTTACAGGTGCATACAATGAAAGCCCAAAACTCCATATTATCACGTCATTTCTCTTTTGAGAGGTAGGATATCAGATAAACAGGAATATCGTGACTGACAACAAAGTTGTACAAATTCAAGTTGAAACCAAGCATGGCTATTAGTCACTAGGGAATAAAGGTCTCCTTTTCCATATATATTAGGTAGAAATTTCACCTGCATGCATCATCAGACCTAGTCATTTTTAATGAGAAACTGATACAAATGAACATTTCACACACCTTTATCTAGTTCGGGTGTGTGATGTGAAGCTCCTATGCCATGTTCGCGGTAGACGTGGTTTACACGGGTTTCATCCTACGAACGAACAGTGCAGACAAGCAGCTTCTTCAATCCCTCAGCAGAGAGCAACACCGAGTGAAGAATAACCACACGCCTCAGGATGCCTCCCCCAGATTCGGAACAAAATGCAGGAGAGACAGAGACACAGCCTTAGATGACAAAGGCCCTTCTCCAAACTAGGTGCACTCGGTGTCACCGAAGATTAACTGTAAACTCTCAAGCCATGAGAATGGCCACAACGCTTTCATCATGTCTGTCAGGGAGAAAAGTGAGGAGAGAAGGGGTAAAAAAAAAAATGGCCACCCAGAACTAACAGCGTCATTAACAAACAATGGCAGAAAGGAGAAAGGCATTATTTAAGAAAGTGTTTTTTGGGTTTTTGTTTTTGTTTTTGTTTTTGTTTTTGTTTTTACCTCTAAATACTTCGAAAATGAAAAGCAAAGTCAGAAAGCAACACATTGGGTACAAAAACATCTGTCCTATCCATGTACTTATAGAACTTGACATCAGCTATGAGCCACGGTTGGGATTTGAGAAGGTGGTACTGACATCAGCAGGTCAAGAGGCGAAAAGACATGAGAAGGGACCTGTGTGTCCTATTCATCAGTTATTTACCAACTCCTTACCTGATACTCTCTACGTGCCAAGAATTACTTTACACGCTTTGCGAACGTGAACTCATTTAATCTACATAGCAAACCTATGAGCCGGCTACTATCATCTTGTATATTTTACAGAGGAGGAAACTGAGGCACAGATATACACTGACCTCCCCCGAATCGCACAGCCAGTAAGCAGCAGGGACGGGATTTGAAATCAGACACCGTGGCTACACCACCCATGGTCTTCACTTCTGCTGTGTCGCTGCTGCAGAGTCACCTGATAAAATGCGCCAGGTTAGAGCTTTGCTTGCTCTTTCAAGAATAAACAAACAAGAAAACCTCATGGGGAACAATTTTAACTAATGTTTCTGGCTTCATTATCAGAAAATACACACACCCACACACGGCTAGCATATTAATAGCCGAAGGTTACACAGCTAGCAAATAACAAAGTTAAGGTTTGTACCTAGTGAGTTAGGACGTTTCTCATAATGCAGACTTAATTATTTGCATTGCCTTAAAAACAAACTATTCCACATGGGAAAATATTTTCTTAAAATATAGAATAAAAATTTTCTGCAGTTAATTAAATACTCATTCAATAATTAAGTACTCATTAAAGTAACTCGGAGCAAAAGCAACACCAAACACAGGAAAGTATAAACACATATCATTTCAAAACCATAGATGCAAATTTACCGAAGATATTATTAGCAAATTAAATTTAGCTATACATTGAAATAATATGGCTTGAACACAGAAGATTTATTCAAAAAACACATGAATAGCACAATTTTTAAATATTAGACTACACTGAGAATTTTTAAAAACCCACTTAATTAACTCGACAGATGCTCTTATCTCCACGAAATTGATAAAATTAATAATGTGGGGAGGAAGGGCATTTTACAACCTAGGACCAGAGCAGAGTCCCAAAGGCCAGATAAAGTCTGTCAAAGACTTTTCAAGAAAATGTACATATTTTCTACCAACCGAAATGTAGCACAATAAATAAACCTATACAATTTCAGGCAGAAACATGAAAAGGCTTTTCACAAGTGGAAAAACAGAAATGGCCCATTTTCACAAAATTTCAAATAAATGTTTAACCTCACCGGCAACCAAGGGAAATACGAACCAAGACCCTGTATAAATGTCATTTCTCAACAACCAGCCCGACAAAATGTTAAAAATGGGATAATATAAAATTTTGGTGAAAAAGAATGGAACACTCACCTTTCGCAGCTGGAGATGGAGCAGAGTTGAACCAGCCTCTCACCTCGCGGTTCCCAAACTGGTCCACGTGGGCGTGCCCTGGGAATCTTTAAAAGGCCCTGAGGCTGGGCTCCGCCCCCATCTGGCCTGACTTGATTGACACCGAGCAACACCTGAGCACTGGGCGTTTTAGCAGATCCCCAGGTGATTCAAAAGTGCACTGACTTCGGGGAGCCACTGCTTTTCTCTCTAATGCAAGACCGACCCTACAGAGCGCGTGGCTTAGAGAATCTCTTGACACGTGTCATGTGTACTGGGACAAATACAACAAAGCTAATAGGAATGATGGTGATAGCAGAATACTGAAAACAATCAGAATGTACATTGGTCTCAAACGGATAAATCATAGGGAGATAGTCAACAAAACAGAATAAAGAATGAAATAAAACCTCATGCTTTAATAGCTTTGACTCAGAAGCATAATATTTATTAAGTGCAGGGAAATATGTCTAGGAGATAAATGCATTCTGTTTCCCAGTTATGTGGAATCTAAAACAGATAGCACTTGATAGAGTTCTAAACGGGGATACGTAATTGGATAATGAGGAAGACGGAGTCATGGGCGTAGGTTTGGAGACGGTGGTTGATTTGGGAAGGAGGGAAAAAAGTCATCAGCGAGTGGATCCTGGAAGCTGCGCTTTGGTTCTCTGCCTTGGTGGTAGGTGCACAGCTATTTATTTTATTGCTGCTCTTGACCTCTATTTCATGTTTTGGACACTTTTTGTGCATTTGTTATATTTCATAATAAGTTTAAAATTTAGAGAACAGAGCAGAAGGGGATGGGCAGGGAGGAAGGGCGGAAAGCCAAAGGCAGCACACAGGTCCCCACTTTGAATCACGTGACAGACACTGCCGTTCTGTAATCAGGCAAGGAACCAACCATGCAGCTGGAGAGCTATCTTCACCAGTAAGCGCCAAGGTCATGCTCTCTGTGGTGACATACTCATCTGGACCCCGCTCTTTTGCCTAAGTGGAGGTGTGAGAAACACAGGTATAAAGGATGGGTCTCAGGAGAAAGGATGGAGTCAGGTGCATTTTTGAAGGGTCATCAGTATTTAGATAATAAGTGTATTTGTGGCTAAAAGAGAGATTGCATAGAATAGTGTAAAGCGAGAAGACCAGTTCTGAGGAGGCAAATATAGAAGGTCTGGGCAGAGAAAGAACACAGAAGGCAAGTTAGAAAATTGAAAAGAAGCAACCCCAGTGAGGTGTTCAGATGTTGAGGAAACAATAAAAACTGCCACGTATCACAGGAAGTCATTTATACTTATTAAATATTAAGTTGGTTTAAAAAAATTAAGACCTGTGTAATTCTAAGGCTGATACAAGCCAGTAGTTTAAAAAAGAAGCATTTCATCACAATGTTTAAAAAAATAAAGAACCTCATCACTGACAATTTAAAATGAAAATCTATAAAGTCACTTTATTAATGTATGAAACTATGTATCAGCTATTTATTGACTAGTCAAGAATTTTAAGGAAATGAGAAAACATTAATTGTGTAAAGCTTTATAAATCCTCTAAGTTCAGGCAAATATCAACAAATGTGTTTAACTGTACAGTGTTTCCATGACACGCTTAAATTAAATTATAGAATTTTATAGAACGCTAAAATCTCAACATATCGAGGTCGTCGCTGGCATGTAGAATGGTACAGTTGTTTTCCTTTCAAACAATCACTCAAATACTTGAAAGTGAAAAGAAAGTAGCTCGAAGAATCAGAGAAAATAGGTGGCAATTAAAAAACTGAGCCATCAACCGATGTGATATGATTTCGTGCCAGACATTTCTTCTTTAAAAAACTAAAAAATTCCTGCAACATGAAGATATTCCCATATTTAGGTAAAACTAATGAGCTCCGTGTGGTTTAAATAACTTTCTGAAGGTCATAGGCCCATAAATGGCAATTTAGAACTAATTCTGTGATGGTCTAGCTATAGGCTCATGACAAATTAAAGTAAAATAATATTGTTTCTGGAAGGAGGTCTGGCCTAAATGTTCTTAAAATATAAAATCTTACTGTTTTCATAATTTTAATCTATTGCTCTAAATTCAGTTTTCCTTTTTGTATACAGATTGATTTCTTAGTAAAATAATTTGTGCAGCTTATCCAAAAGCCGTCTACCATATTATTCATAGAATGAGTAGGAATCCTTTGTGAAATGTTTTGTATTATTCATTCATAATATCAGAACTCACTTCTGTACAAACAATGAATCACGGATTTCAGTTCTGAAGCAATATTAATCATTAATGGTATCTAAACCTGTCTTCTTTATGGGAATGTACAAATTTCTGCAAGACTGAAATGTTACACGAGGTAAAAATAAGCTAAATAAATCTAACATTTCAGGAACATAAAATGTATTCTTTATTATTTAGAAATTTTATCAGGTTTCAATTATTACAATTTTTGTAATCAATGTTGTCTACAACTACACTGAAGTTTATATATTTATTTCATAAATAAGAGTCCTGTCTCTTGATTAAGAGCATTCAAGTCTTTTCTCCAATCCAGCTTGAATCTTCCTCTTTTATCTTCCCTTCTATTTATTCTACACCTTAAAAATGTCGGACTCATCAGTAGTCCTTATGGATGAACGTAAGGGCTATGTTTGCTTTCATGGCCGTCATCACTACTGTGAACCATCTAAGATCTACCTCTTCCTCTCTCTACCTCAGTATCCTTTTTTCTCCCACGTCCAGCTCAGACATGCAGCCTTCCTTGAAGCACCTTCTTCAGACTTCCGAGATCCACTCTTCTGCTTGAATTAAATACTCTTTGCTCACTTTTAAACAAATATCCCATTCAAAATCAGCCATCGAGTAAGTTAAATTCATAGGAAAATACCACTATGTAACCCCAAAAATGATTAAATGAAAAAGACAGGAAATATGTGGCAACAGAACCTGGGTAACTGGAAGTCGTATGCCCTGCTGCTGAAGTGAAAATAGCTGTATCCATTTCAGGGCTCTGTCTCGTTGAATATGTAACTTGCGATGCTGATTTGCCCTGAAGTGGGATCTCCCCTCAATTTTATATGCTTGAAAATTCTTACGTGAGGGACGATATAAGCTTTATGTGATTAGATAACTAAAACGATGAATACCTTGCTTCGATGCCTCAATCACAGACAGATCTTTTGTCTGCATGTTTTGTTTTCAAAGTGAAACCGAAGACACTATGCATATTAGCAATGTCCATCTCTTGATGTTAACATATTTATCCTTAGAAATTTTGGATTTTTAATAAGCAACTTCAGAAATTAATTTTTTTCTGAAATTCTTTCTAACGATGTATAATATGTCATCCTCAAAACTGATAATTTCACAGTAATGTATATGCAGTATGAGTGTTATCATTTAACTCTTGCGAATTTGTTGCAGGAAAGTAAGTGAACTAGGCTGCGTTGGCTGCTTAACGCTTGAATATCATTTTGTTATCAAGTCTTTGCTCATCTTGAATCTCACCTGGTGCACGTGCAAAGCAAAGAGAAGTCCCACTACCTGTTTACTCAGAGGAGAACGACTGTGCCGTGTTCCGTTGCTGCCATAACAGGAACAAATACCACAGACTTAGCATAAAAAAAATAAAAAAAAAAAGTTTATCCCACAGTTCTGCGTGTCTGAAGTTCAACGGTTGTCACTGGGCTTGGCTACCTTCCTTCCTAGAGGCTGTAGGGAGAATCTTTTTCCTCACCTCCTCCAACTTCTAGAGACTTCTAGAGGCTGCTGACATTCCTCAGCATGTGGTCCCTTCTTCTGTCTTCAAAGCCAGTCACGTAGCGCCTGGGAGGTCCTGTTTCCCTCATCACGTCTCTCTCTGATCCCAACTGGGAAAGGCGCTGTGTTTCCCAAAGATACAGGTGATTAGAACTGGCCCACCCAGAAAATCCAGGTTAATCTCCTAAATGAGAGTTCCTAATATTAACCTCACCTGCAAAGTCCCTTCTGCAGACGAGATAGTCACAAGTTACAGAGATACAGAGATTAGGGTGTAGGAGTTTTTTGGTTTTTTGGGGGTAGGGCGGGGCATCATTCTGCCTACCACAATGAGAAAGCATTTTAGTATCTTATTCTGGGATCAGAGATTTTTGAAAATGAATAAATTCATCCTACACATATTTGCAAATACTCATTTGAAGGCAGTACCAAAAAATCGTAAGGCGTCAAAGACGATGACCAGCCTTCTCTTAACCTGGGGTACAAAGAACAGGAAGCATAGTTTGTGTTGTCTGGTGGAAGGGCGGGGTCCTGAGGATTCCCGTTGCTTAGTATATATTCACTGGTTGTGATGTGCTTTGTTTGCCATCCATCGTGTAAACTTTCACAGATGCGGATGTTTCACATCAGACGGAAGGGTTTTCCACTTTCCACTATGAATGGAACTCCTCTCTCTCCCCAATGTGACCTATACTCTGAGGTCAGACGTGCTCGTGGCCACTGTCCACTGACGCCCTCACCGGCAGTGCCACTGGGCCAGCACGCCAGCAGTAGTGCCCCCAGGTGTCCCCCGAAGCGTGAGTTGAATGTGGTTTGGTAGCCCAGTGTCCCTTGTTTGTTTTCCCCCGTTTTCTGAGCATGATTTTCCACCTTTCTGCTGATTCTGTGAGCATCTTAAAATCCGCAGCATAAATTCTATCTGCTCACCATAACCAAAGCAGGGCTTGGATATTTACCACCGAGAATGCAGAGCTGAATTTATTTATTATTGCCCCCAATTCAAGGAAGTAAACAATTTAGCAGGAAAATGTAAGACTTGGATCTACTAACATATTTTAATTAACATATGTAATACACATACTATATATATATTCTATGATGCAAATAACTAAAAATCTGGTAAAGATTTATAGTACTGAATGAGAATTGAACAATAGTTGTGATTTAGAGGTCATGCATGCATGATTTTTTAAAAAAGGCAAAATCGTAAGTTCAGATAGCAAAACACTTGGCATCGGTGGTGCATTTAATTAAAGGAAAGTATGTGTGTTAGTTTCACTTTTAAATCTACCAATGAAAGGAAGTCCGTTTGAAGGTCAGAGTGAGACGTTTTAGGCAGCCAGAGGTACAGAGTCACAGGTAATACTCGGCACGTCGTAGCACAAGAATCTCTCTCGGTGAGGGATGACATTTAAACAATAGCATTTCCAAATATCGTTCTAGAAAGAACTATAGAAGGGTGTTTTTTTTGTTGTTGTTCATTTGCTCTAAAAAAAAAAAAGGCTTTTCTTTTTTTGCTCCTACCTCGTTCTTCTTAAATGCTTCCACATAGCTGACTGTCTGAGCCTACGACGCACCAGCGCCCTAACCAAACACCCCTCTCCCCTGTCACGCCAGCTTCCTCACTCTTAAAAAGGCTTTTTAAGCAAAATGGCGAGGAGGGGTGGGTTGGGAGAACACCATGTTTCGAAACTACAAAATATGGCAAATATGGAGAAGAAACTTTGTGTGTTCATGTTGTTAATGCAAATGAGAAACACATCTACCATCGTCAACACTGGTCACATAGAGACGTGAGCTTCTCCAGGCTTTGAAATGTGCAGCCAACTGGCTGGCGCCAAGCAGCAGAATAACAGCCAGTGAGTCAAAATTTGGTATTGCTACTTAGCTATGCCAACGAATGGAGACACCGAAAGGAAACAGATGTGCAAGTACAGAGAGGAGGTAAATTAGAAAGGTTTATGTGACGAGAGTGACCTATTCAACATGGCAGCAGACAGAAGCCCCAGCAGGAGACACGGGTGTGTGAGAGCAAAGAGCATGAGCAGGTTGGTTTAAAACTACAGAGGGGCTCGTGTTTACAACAGGGGTGGGGTGAAGAATGACCTGGAAGGTGAAAATTTTAGAACTGTATGTTAAAAACAGCATTCTCTTTTAAAAGGTGGGAAGGATGCAATCAGCCACTGGGTGGTCAGCGGAACTAAGAGAAGTTGGCTTGCTTTCAATTAGTTTTCCCAGTAATGTTTGATCATGAACCCATTTAAAAGGGGGTAATTTTCTGCATCACAGTACGATGACTCTCAAGCTGTCACCAGCCATTTAATTAAAAGCAAGTTTCATTAGACCAGACATAAAACCAGACAGTTGATATGGTCTGAATTGAAATACAGAATGAGGAGAGTAACATGACTTTAAAATAACAGACTTTTTAATGTTATCGGTTTAATGACACAAGACTGTCCCTCAGGGATGTCATCTTTGTGACGTCTCAGAGAACTTAGATGCCCCAAATTTCTTCTTAGAGAACCAACAAAAACAGATCAATGTGGTATAATTCTTATGCCTCATAAACACAATTGCTTATGTCTTTCTCCTACCAGGAACGTGATAATTTAGGATGTTTGCATGCATTAAGCACTTCAACGATTTATCGATGGCCAGGATTTCGGCAGGGCCACCTTTAGTTGCCTTTTTTTTGAGAAGTGTTACTCCATTGTTCAGGACTCCCATCAATGAATCCCATTCCAGCACTGCTAGGTTATCACGGCCATGGACATCATGTCTTACAGCTACTCTCCCTGCACGTCAGTGAGTCGCCGATGGAGATCTGAGTGGGTTTCATACCTTTCTCCACGGATGGATTGAATTAGACCGTATAGATCTGGGCTCCTTAAAACCCTTTCTGAAAGTATGTCCACACTGCCTGTCCACTTCTTTCTGCCCAGCAACTCACGAGGTGGCAGCTGATATTATCGTCACCTCTTGTGAAAATAGAGTGAAATGATGCACTGTGTTGGAGCTGAGTTAAAAAGATGAGCAAAGGTGTACTTTTCAAAGGTAAAGCTTTAGTCTTAAGCTTGGGTTAAGGTCGTCTTTCCTGAGCATTTATCTTAGTGGAAGGTGCATACTCTAGTTTTCAGAAAACATATAACTCAATAACAAAGTGCCTAATGAGTAAGACTCATCAAAAAGAACCTCTGATCCACATGCAGATTTATATGTCACTCACCACTTGATATTTCCATGTTAGATAATTGCCTCTAGAGAAAAAGTGCCTTTAGTCCCATTAGGGTTCCATGATTAAACCAGAATTCAGATTATTTTATTATATCACCCTTTCTTACTAAATACTGATGAGCTACAAAGTGCTCGTCACTTTTGTTTTTCACCATTGTTCTGTATTTCTTTTGTAACTCCATGTGCCTTACATCGAAGGGTCTAGAAAATGGATGCTACTTGTTGTTGCTGTTTTTCTCTTCTAACGTCTAACTCATTCTAAGTTTATAAAATCTATATTAAGGTAAGAAGACTAGAAATATAAGTATCCTTCCTTTGCTGCCATTTTTTCATTGGAGGAAAAACCTTCAATTTTTGATAGATATGCAAAAGGGTATAAGATACCTGAAATAATGAGATAATGTACTGCTGGATAGGCATGCAATTTCCTTGTCAAAAAAGACTATTTTAGGAAAATATCCAAGATTTTATTTCATAATAAAATAACATGCCGATGCCCACACTAAGAAGAAAGAGGCGATTTTATAGCAAAGAAAATCGTCGGCATGTTTGAGTTCTAATTAAGAAAGGAAGCATGTGAGCTGGAGAGATAGCTAAGCCAGGTGGGAGGGTGAGTGGCACAGGGCCCACATAGCACATTTCTATACAAAGGAAAAAAAAAAAGTGGCAACCGTTGTCTGTCTTGTTCCAATTACCATCTATCAAATACAGGGTTTGACTCCACGGTAGGATGCAGGAGAATGTAAAGAAGGCCTGCTTACTATTTTGAAAACACAATTACTTTTGTCAGAATGTAAACCTGACCTGGAAGTCAGTGATTTCCTCGGGTTAAAAAAGAAATAATTTACTAAGTCAGGCCATGTCAGAAGTGCCAAACCCAACGGCAATTCCAAGGCTGCGATGACAAGCCAGGGAGATTTTGCCAAGGAGACAGATGCCATCCCTGGAAGTCCTTTCTCCTTTCGTTGAGTGGCATCTGAGCCTTCTTTATTACCAAATGAGGACAAATAAAAGGTAACGGTATTTGTAGTTTCCATGGATATTTAAATCAAGGAGTCACGTACAAGAAAAATGTGCTTGGCGATACACACCTATACTCAGGGTCTGCACATACATGACAAAAACAAAAAAAGGCACATTGTTTTTCCTTGTCTTTCACAAAGGCAAGCTGATTTGATTGTGTAGATAAAGCAGCATGATCCCATTATCTTTACCTCATGTCCTTAGACATAATTCTTGGAATCTTACTGGGCTATGTGTGGAGATAGAGTCTGACATTTGTTTGTTTAAATCCACACGAATGTGTATGCCAATGCACATTCTAAGTCATAGATAATGTCTGTAGAGCTTGTGTTCTATAAATGAAAACACCTCTATGATGTCTATTTTGAATGTTCCTCCTACTGATAGATTTACTTCTCATTGTCCTGTTATCGAAAAGCTAATGGGAGAGGAAGAAAAATATATAGTTCCCCCAAATACAGATATATATATATATACACACATATATACATATATATATATGTATATATGTATACACATATATACATATATATATATGTATATATGTATATATAGATGCATCAATGTATATTTTGATGTAAGAGAAATGCACTAGAATTCTGCTTGGTCATTCCATAAAGTCAGAGAACCAACTGTAGAGGAGGTAGAATGGGGCGTGTGTGTGTGTGTGTGTGTGTGTGTGTGTGTGTGTGTGTGTATTTGATGATGAGATGCAGACAAAAGTATCTGAGGAGAGCAACCTGGAATAACTAAAGTACATCTCAGAGTAAGGCTGAGCATTAAAAAAAAAAATTAATTCTTGGGAAATTCATAAGGAATTTTCATGCTTAGTTACAGGTGAAAGTGAGTTTGATCCTTCGCTATGAAATATAGTTCATGTGAATGCTTTTTTAAAAAAAACAAATCTTAATTTCAACCTAGCACTCATTTTTATTTTATTAAAAAAAAAAAGTTGTAAAAATTAAATGTTATTTAAGAGGCAACTGTGTTTTAATGTTTGTGTCTAAGGTAAAAACTCAGTTTTGCTGTTAACCTTCCTCAAACTGGGACATAAAATCGTAGTACGCATCTACTTTGCCATCCACAAGCTAACAGTGACTGATGGTTATGGGCAAATAGAAGAAATATCTTCTAAATTTTTCAACCACGAAAATAAAATGAACTTTTCGGTTATCCCCAAAATCAATGTTGGAAATAGCAAGTGTGGTTCAAAGGGATCTTCCGGGACGGTGAGGCACAAATGATTCCGTGACAGTTCAGATGACAGATCACCCCGCAGTGGGCTAATGCTGAAACGGGCATCACTTTTTCTCCATTCTCCTTCGACACACAGGGTTTCCCAGTTGCCTACACTTACGGTTAGAATCATTTTAAATCTCCGGATTAGCTGCCATTTTCGCCACTGAACCTGTGTGTTTCATTATTTGACTCACTAATATGCCTGCTATATGATATTAAAGAGATAGATATTCTCAAAGCCCATTCCATTACACATGATTTATTAAATCAATAGCTTTTGCAAGCGCAAGATTTTTTGAAAGTATAGCTGTACTTATAGGACTTTAAGGCTAATTAAATTTTTCTCACACTTACTGCGTTTGAGTGTTATTTCCACTTGGCGAAAGTCTAGCGATCTCTACTCCTCACTAGGTGAGGGGGCCTCCAGCAGGCCAGAAAATAGCATTTCTCTTCCTTCGTTCTGAACAGATTAAGAAATAAAAAAGATTGGCCTGTGGTGGCTAACACGTCAGCTCTATAACTTAGTATATAAAGCTCTGTAATAGTAACAAAGGCCTGGCTGGAGATTGCAGTTCGGAGAGATGGCCAAAGGGCTGCCCGGTGAACCCTCACTTGAGGCCCTGACCCAGTGACAAGTGGCAGAGGACCTGCCACTGGAGTGGAATGTCTACTTCTTGGAGTCAAGATCACATTTCTTAGCACTAAAAGTGATAGAGACAATGGCTTTGTTTATCTCTTCTCCAACAGTTAGCATTTTCTTCCGTTTAGGAAACTCGTTTCACCTCTATTTCATAATCTCTTAGGTATTATTAGCAAAGATTTCTTCTTCAATACAGGTTATTTTGTGGGGGGTGGTGTAGTGCAGTGGGGGACAGAAATAGCCTACAATTCCTGCACCCCCATCACAGTCAGACTCCCTGGATACTGTGGAACTACATTCTAAAAAATTAACTCAGTCTGAGAACTGAGCTTCTCTGCTTAGAATCTCATCCTCATCCGCCTTCTGTTCACCCACATCAGAACGGCCAGAGTCAGCTTCCTAAAACTCAGGCCTGATCGCGTAATGGCACAGCTCCGAACTCTTTAACCCTTCTCCCCATAGCATGGTACAAATCCCAATCTTCAATGTGGCAGGCGACATTTTTAAGGTGAGAGAGGAGCCTTGCCTCGTTCTTCCCTCTATACGCCCGGTGGCAGGAGCCGGCCTGAAATGAAGTGTGCTCTCGATCAGACAGGGCCCATGAAGCGGTGGCCTGGGTGTTTCCAGTCTTGTCACCCATCACCCTTTGGCATCCCCATGCTAGCTTCCCAGTCATAGCCTCTCATGCCCTTCTTAGCTGTTCTCCCCTCCCTTTTTCCAGAACCTTCTGTTGTCTTCCATTTTTATGTTTTGTCCTAGCTTCCACCTAGCATTGTCACATCATGCTAACATGCCACTTCAAGACCACCAAAAGGTCACTTTGCCTGTGAAGTTTTCTTTGACTTCCCCTTGTAATGAAATATCCCCAGAGCAATTTCTACCCAACTTAATTATAGCACTTTCCTCATTTCCCTCATTATATTTTTGCATAGCGCTCTCTCCCACGAAAGGTTTTGACGGCCTTAAAAGCAGAGAATGTGTTATTCGACTTGTATTCTCAACGACTAACACAATTCTTGGCATAAAACTATTTTTCACATTAAAGCTTTTGTAAATTGTTACTAAACACAATGAAAGAACACTCTTTTCAAGACTCTTCTGTGATTGTTTCTGACTGCCAAAGTTTTTTTTTTTTAAATTCTCTCCTAAGATGATGATTTGACATGAGAGCTTTTATTCCCTTGTATAACAATTACCCCCATTAATAACATAGCAATTATTTGTTTTTTAATGGAGCCTTATAGTTGATTTATTTCATTGACTTCTTTCTTTTCTATGTTTCTTAAGAAGAAAAATTACCCAGGTGTTCTAGAGTGAACACACACCTGGGACTTCTCTGCTCTTGGTTTCACTATCAAATAGCTGCTGCGCCCATGGACTTATTTAGATCTGTTTTCTTGTCTAGAAATCAAAGACATGAACAGATATGATTCCATCTGAATCTAATATTCTAGTCTGAAATTTAAGGTGGAGTACATCGTAAGTGCTTTATGAAAGCTATGAATTCATGCAGAATTTCCTGGTGGCTTTTTACTAAATATTCTCTCACTGCAAAAATATTCCAGAGAAGTGTGTCAAAGCAGCTGGGAAAATCCAATTATTGGTTTATTGTCCACGTGTTTTCTTTCCATTTCTACATTCTATTCTTCTAATCTAGTGAATCCCTTTGTTTATACAGAATATACAAATAAATTGTGATTAATAAGTTAATTCCTGTTGATAGAATACCCACATTAAGAACACTTCTAAGGAACTTCTCTGGTCTACCAAGAAAATGTCATATTTCTTTTCCAATGATTGCATCTTTTTTTATGATAACTTGAGCTTTGCCTGCTCTATATGGTAGTGAAAAAATATTCATACAGCCCGTTTTGAGTATCTGTGAACAATTTCACTTTGCTTGTTGTGACTATCTTCTGCAAATGGCACTTTTTTATTATGAGAGGAATTATGCCTCACGACATTGTCATATTTGAGATTATATTATTAAATGTGGCGTGAGAGCTAAGTGTGAAGAGGAGCTTGTATGACTCCTCACTGCCTTTCCAATGAAAGCAGCAAGGAACTCTTACACAATCCCATCCCCAAAGTATATGTTCACAGGAGAAATAAGTCTTCAATTCTCATTCTCTGTAGGCAAACTGACAGATTTTTGTTAGTTTCATCATTGTAGGGTTTTTCTTCCAATTTACAGAATCTCACTCTCTTATAGGTGTGCACGGGGCTCTACATAGCTCTGCTTCATTGAAAACGTTCCCTTTGGACCCTGTTTATAAAAATAACAACGCTGTTTTTGAATACACTCATGATATTTTGAGTTTTAATTAAGGATATATTAAATAATAACATATTAAATAATAACATGCTCCTGAATGCATGACTGAATCATAGATGCACGTTGATCACTAATTCGTCATTATTATTCAGTGCAACATATTTGATTTATGTCCTAAAGTGTATCGGTTAGTCTAAGATTTTCAAAGAATCTCTGTAGCATTCACAGCTCTTCTTTTTAGAAAGCTTAAGGAATTCCGATAGATAACAAAATACATTTCTTTCAGGGAGGAAGGCAGAGTTGAGCTAAAATAAAACAGAACTGCCTCTTGTTGACTTCCTTTGTCTAACTAGATGCAAATATCTCTAATTAGTAGCTATGACTCTCCTCCCAAGAGCCTTCTGCTATCCGCTTATTTTAACTTATATTTTTTAATCATGATTTTTCTGCAAAGATAAAAATGTATAGAGATTAATATAGCAGAAAGCCATATAATGATTACCCAGATTTAATGACTACAATGTGTATTCTCATATACTTTCCACCTATTAGAAAAAGCTTTACAGATATCCTGCAGAAATTCTGTCCCCGCTCCCACCATGTTCCCTGCCGTCTTTCACCAGAGATGCTGAGTGAATGTGTTTCTCTCCATTCCTCGTTATATGTATGTAGATACATACATATCTATTTAAATGTGTGTATGTCTATAAACAATATATAGCCACAAATTTTTACATGAGTAATATAGTACAAGTCATTTTGCAACATGCTTTTTATTCACTTAATATATTCGACGTTTACTGATTTTGATAGATGTGCCCTTTATTTATTTTAGTTTAATCCATATTTGACCATACTAAATTCATCCATTCTTCAGTGGATGAATACTAGGATTGTTTCCAGGCTTTTACTACTAAAAACAATGCTGATTGGAGATCTTTATGCAGTTCTCCTGAAATGGGTGAACGCAGCTTTCTTAACGGTGTATTTTCTCTAATTGTTGAATTCCTGGATCACAGAGTCATTATTTTCTGCTTCTAAAGTCTCTAAATGTGTGTGATAAACAAAATAGGGCATGCATATTTTATCTTTGTAACATATTCTCTTCTGTGTCATTTCAAATGAATAATTAATTCCATATAACTTACTAATAGGAAGATAGTAAATTTTTTTGAGGCAAATTGTAAAGCATTCCTCTCCGTAGTTGCCGTAAAAGTTATTTCTCCTTGAAATGTCCTTTAGTTTTGCCTCATAAATGAATAAAAAGCAGTGAGGTTTTTCTAAGTGTGATCGACCCCACCTGCCATCCAGCTGATGAGAATTTCTTCACTGCTTTTCAGAACTGCGATGTTCCTCAGGCTTCTGCCTAGCACGTGACTCTCATGAGCAGTCACTTACTCCTCCTGCCTTCCACGTGTAAAAGTTGAAAAACATGTGGACAGAAAGGAAATAGCTCGCTCTAAGATTAGCCTTCTCCCTGACGAGAAATTTCTTAGGACCTTAACCTGGACAGAAAGAAGACATATAAGAGTAAGAGTTAAGATATGTTTAACACCTCCAATAATTGGTGTTTTATGCCATAAAAGAAGTATAAAATATAAATAACCGATTTGAAAATTATATGTATTTGAAGATTCCAATCTTAAAATACACTTATATTGGGAATCTAAGGAAGCAAAGAAACAAACTAATCAAAAACGACTCACAAATATAGAGGACAATCTGGTGACAGCCAGAAGAGAGGCGGTTGGGGTGCTGGGAGAATGGAGTGAAGGGTTAAAGAAGTACAAATTAGTGGTTGATAGATGGTCACAGGGGTGGGGAGCACGGCATGGGGAATGCAGTCAGCAGTAATGTAATGTCTAGGTGGAGGGTCAGAGGGGAGAAAGAACAATTGAAGGGATTGTTTCACAAACTATATAAATTTCTAACCAATGTCCTGTGTACTTGAAACTAATAATAAAGTAAAATTTTAAAAATATGTATATATATATATCGAATACATGAACCATTAAAAATATGACTTTTATCCAATTTTACATTTTGTTTGTCTTTTCGCTATCACCGTATAGTGTGCTGATAAAGATTACCAAGACAGTGTCTACCACAGGCAGTAATTTATTCATCTATTCTGTTGACACATACTGCTTATGTTTATACTTTAAAAACATAACTATTTGGGATGATTAATTTTGTGTCAGCTTGGCTATGCCATGGTGCCAGTATTTGATCACATTCTTTTTTATTATTTTATTTATTTTATTTTACTTTTTATTTTTTTAGGCGAGGCAACCCTTGGCTGACCTCACAGATTGCAAGGACCTTGTCAGCTTACAACCCCTTATTTTTTATTTTTTTTATTTTTTACACCTATAGCTCCTGGTCTTCCTAGGTGGTCTCCCATCCAAGCACTAACCAGGCCCAACCCTGTTTGCTTCCGAGATCAGATGGGATTGGGCTTGTTCAGGGTAGCATGGCCGTAGACTAATCAGACACATTCCTGATGTTGTTGGGAAGGTGTTTTTGGATGTGATTAACACTTGACTCAGTAGATTTTAAGCAAAGCATATTACCCTCCAAAACGTGGATGGGCCATATCCAACTGCTTAAAAAACTTAGGAGCAAAGACTAAGGTTTCCTGGGCAGGAAAGAATTCTGCCACAAGACTGCAACATAGAAACCCTGCCTGAGTTTCCAGCCTGAAGATCTCAGGTTCAAGACCACAGCCTGAGCTCGTCCCTGAATGCCCAGCCTATCGGCCTGCTCACTCTGCAGATTTGGGACTTGCAAACCCCACGGCACCTGAGACAATTCCTTAAAACCCCTCCTTCTCTCTTTATAGTTCCCTTTTACTTCTCAGCTTTCCTATTTTTCCATATTTTGTGCATATTTTTCTTTACACTCTTCAGCATAGTTAGAATATCTGTTATAGAAACCTGCATCTGCTAATTCCAACATCTGGGTCATTTCGTGTGTGGCCTTCATTGATAGCTAGTTCCCTTGTGTATAAGGCATCTATTCCTGGTGTTCATATGGCTGGTGATTTTGAATCGTGCGATGGTTAATTTTATGCGTTAACTTGGCTAGGCCAAAGGATGCTCAGATAGCTGGTAGAACATTATTTCTGAGTGTGTCCCTGAGGGTGTTTATGGAAGAGATTAGCACTTGAGTCAGTAGACTGAATAAAGAGGATCCACCCTCACAAAGGTGAGGGCTTGAATAGAACAAAAAGGTAGAGAGAGGGTGAATTCTTTCTCCTTTTTGATCTGGGACATCCATCTTCTCCTGCACTCAGAGCTCCTTGTTCTCAGGCCAATGGACTCAGATTGTATCACTAGCTTTCCTAACTCTCAAGCCTGCAGATGGCATATCATGGAACTTCTCAGTCTCCGTAATCACATGAGCCAACCCACATAATAAATCTCTTCTTGTGTATCTTTATATATGCTATGGGTCTGTGTCTCTGGAGAGCTCTAACTAATACAGATTGTACCACTGACATTGTGAATGATACATTATAGACACCTGGATAATGTTATTTTCTTCCGAAGGGCATACTTTCCAAAATATTTTTAAAATATTAGCCTGCAGTTAGCTTATGAAATTTTCATTAACTTTATTAAAATTTTCATTAGCTTCAACCTTTAAACTTTTGATATTTTGATTATTTCAGATTTCATGCATTGATTTTGATTTTTTTTAAATTATGCATCAAAATATTGTTTTCTTGATAGCTGGAATCATTGACACCCCCTTAAATTTTACACCTAGCCGAGTATTTTGTTTGCCTCTCCACAGTCGCATTCCTGTCAGAGAGGAGGAGGCACTTGTTCTTGGCCTCGTCCTTATTGCTGTGTGCTAGTATGGCCAAACATCAAGGCCCTGACCAGTTGGTCCTATGGATGCTAAATGGCTTCAATACCATAACCTCAAAAGATGAATGTTCCAATATGGGCTGAATCTCTCTCCAGATTAATATTTCTGCAGCTGCCTCTCCTTACACTTCTATTATAGGCACAGACACACATAAAGTCATAAAGATGCTACCACTTTTCCTCATACATGGAACCAAAATTATTTAAGTTCTCTGCTTGTCAGTGAACACGATACCCTTCCTGACCTTACAGAAAACAATGAATCCCTCCATTCTAATTTCTTTCTTTAATTAAAAACATTAAAAAATTGGAAGATCATATTTTTTAATTGACATCATAAAAAATTCTGCTCCAAACTAATAGATATGCATGTGTCCTATATTCTCAACAAATTAACCAATAAACCCAAAGTTTATTTATAGTCATAATTTTTAAATTAAATCTTGAAAACAATGCTGAAATGTTTACTTTTAAAATATTAATTGCAATACTATGACATTAACTCTTATTCTCTTTATTTCACCATTTTCCTACTTGTCGACCACTATAATTTCGATCATTTAAATTTATATATATGTATAATTAGCAGCCAAATTGTGAAAAAATATGTTGTCTACTTATATATTAATATATACATTATTTTTTTCTAATTCAGTCATTGCTGAATCTATTATTTATGTACTCATATACTAGTCTTTGAATACATTTTTTTGGAATTATTTTTCCCTGCTCCTAAGACAGTATAAATTTAGCAGCTAGTAGACTGCCAAAAAGAATCAGTTCTTGTCTATTTCTCACATTATTTATGACTTAGGAAAAATTATATCTTTGGACCTCCAATGCTTTGGATTAAACTTGGTAATAATGAAATCATCTTTTATATTTCTATAGAAAATTAAATAAGATAATGACATAAGTGATGATACGAGATACACAGTGAGTAGAGAATAAAAACTTATGTTCTTTTGACTGTATGTAACATGGAACTCTATTCCATTTGAAATTTTGCCATTGTTGTTTATTGGCCTACTGTGATTCTCTTCTGTCATTATGTGTATTATCCAGAGAGCACTTAGATTGATAAATTTATCTTTTGAAACCTGTGGGTAAGGAGTTGTATGCCGCAGACTAATTTTTGACCTTCATAATGTAGCTAGGTTAATTATCAGTTAATGAAAACCATTTATTTTGCCTATTATAAGGTCCTCAACAGGAATTTTCTACCTAATTAATAGTGACATGTTATATGAACGTCATCTGGCATTTTGCACCCAATTCGAGGTAATTTCAGAGGCTCATAATCCACAATATATTTAAATATGCCCTTGCCAGCCATGATAACATCTCATGGTAAAGGATATTTTATAAATAAACAGTACATGGTAATTACTCAAAGTGACTTCAGTTACCTCATAGATAATAAAAATAAAGAACACTTCTTTGTCTCGAGTAGATATAAAAGTCCTTGTTTAAAAATTAAACCATGTTCTGGCTCTCAATGGTACTCCTCTCAACATTTTAAATATTAATATTTAATTACCGATCTAATTATTTTCCAAATGAACGTATAAAACATGCATTAAATAGAAGAAAAACGGTCTAGTCCACTTTTGCAAAATTAGTCATTAAAGGTCTCTCTGGTTATGACTGTTAAAAGAATTAAACCAAAGGAGTTTACACACAAAACAATTAAAAACTATGTTTAATGGATAAACTCTTTGATGAGTTTATAATCGTGGGTCAAGGAGTACTCATCCTTTAAGCGGGACTATGTACCCTTGGGAAGTCAGTTAAAACATGTTATCTTTGCAAACATTTCAACCTTTAATCACAGGAAAATATAGCTTTGTAACTCCACTTTGTTATGCAATGCACAAATCAGAGGATCGAGATGGTTAATAAGTAAAATATTTTAAACTTTCTAAAACCCCTGACAACCAGGAAGCTTTACTGAAGGTTGTCTATTCATATTAATTCCTACTTCAATAATCTCAGGTCAGCTAATTTTTGGTAGTGATAAGTGAAAAGGCAAAATGTCGGGATTCGGGAATCCTAATAAATGTACCATATTTCTGAAATAATAGAAATTTCAAGAAGTCTTATTCGCTCTCCTATAAAATATTAAAATACCTTGAAAATGCCGACGCTTCATCATCCAAACCACATCTCTCATATTTATTAATTGAGTTCGAGTTGAGAAAACCAGATTACCCCACATACCAGGCAGCTCAGCACTAAAGAGCACAGGCCTTGGTGTGAGCACACGGCGGAGACTGTCCTGAGATCATTTTAGCAGAACTGAAGAAAATCAAACTTGATCTCCTTCAAAATGTGGCTTAAACACAGCTGTGGTTCTGTCTGCATGAAATCTGTGATCATAACATTGCCCTTTGCTTGGTCTGCAGCTCAGAGAAACAAAATCACCCTAAGTCTACCTCTCTCGCCTACTCTCATTTTCACACACTCTAGATGACGTGAGTGACACGTACTTTGTGAAGTGAGAGGGATTTTTTTACTGGAAATACTGAACTAGAAACTCTTGTAAGGGATAAAATGGAGACGGAGAAGTGAAGAGGGGAGAGAGGGAAGAAGCGACCGCGACTTACGATTTCGTTAGCGAGTCCTACTCATTTCTCTTCACCCTTCTCTGGACCCTCCTTCTCCCTTGCTTCAGGATAAAACTAAGTCACGTAGGGTTGCAATAGGATTGTTCACGCTGTAGAAATAACATGTAGAAATAACATGTCACTGGAAACTTCTATGGAAACAGCTAACCCTAACTATGCTCTCCATGTAAACATCCGCCTTTATGTATTTGTGCTATAAGGTCCAAAATTTAGATTTAATATCGTGTTGTAGTCTGGCAAGGTCAGAAGGGCTTCAAATGGCCTAACTGCAAGGATCTGTCCCCATTCTGCCCTCAAAGATAAGGTCCCCAGCCAAACCACCATCACTCCTTATCAAATGTAGCAGGTACATTTCCTGCTTATCCAGGACAGTGGGTGTCAGTTCCCTGCCAGCCCATGAGAATTATTCAACGAGCCAATCACATCTCCTAGTGGGAACCAGGGGGCACCCGACCTCCTCGATGCTGCAGAAGTACCTCCCACAGCCCCTGCAAGGTCACTCTGTTCTTGGGAGCCCCACGTAGTTTGGTTCTCTTTCCTCCAGCTGTGCTTGGCCATCATCCCCAAAACCCTAAGAGTGGGAATTACTTCCTTAACAACAGACTGAATAGGAAGCAATTAAAAGTGTATATAAGTGATATATATATATATATATATATATATATATATATATATATATATATATATATGTATTTTGCTTTAATCTGCAATGTGGCAAATTGTATCAATTAATTTTAATGCATTCTTTGTGTTAGCTCAAGTGGGTCAGGATGACTTATCCTTCGTACATTGCTCAATTTATTATCTAATAATTTGCTTAGGATTTTCGTATAACCGTTCTGAAAAATGTATTGGCTTTGGGGTTTTTCTTTATTTTACTATTCTTGTTTTGTTTTAAGGTGCTGATTAGCCTCTTAAAATATTTAGAGAAAAATTTACTCTTTATTTTATTCTAAATCTGGGAAAGTTAGTATATGATTTGATTATTTGTTATGCAAATCTCTGATAGAGATGACTCCTGCTGTGTCGGGAGTTTTCTGTGTGGAAAGATTGTTGACTATTTATTGAATATAACTTTAGTTATCATTCAGATTTCCTTTTTCTCCTTTCATTAGTTTTACTAATACTTTACCAGTGATTTTTAGATTTTTAATCAAAATTTTCCTATGTATTACCATAAAGTGGCTTAAACTCTCTGTTCTCAGTAACTATTGTAATATCTGATTTCCTCTTGAACTGTTGACTCTCCTGAGTTGGTCATGCTGACTTGTCTCTTCGTGCATAGTTTTTAAATTGAGTTGCAGACATTGCCCAAAAAATTGTAGAAAAAAACTGTTAGGCCTTAAATTATGTTCCATACTATACTAGAGGCCAGCGACTCTGGTTTCCCAGAATCAGCTTAATCTACACAACTATTAAAAAGATTCTAAGTTGGATTAAGTCTTTGAGCCATGTATATTGTATTTCTGTTACACCTGTAATCTTTAGATAAATCATTCCCAGCCAAAATTCTAGGCGTTTTAGCAAGATTTTCCACTTATGCCTAGGTATGCCATGAACTTCGATTTTATTCCTCTTGTCCCATGGATGTTTAGATGAATTATCTTTTATATGACTTTTCCTTATCTCGAATAACATTTTTGTTTGTTATATAGTCTGTTTTGTCTGATATTAATATTGCCATCTAGTTTTCTATGGGTTCTTTTTTGTATATTTTTACATCATTTTACTTTCAAATCTATTTATGTTTTCAATCCATAGTATATAATCGTGTATTATTTATTTTAATCATACTGGCAAACACTGTCTTTAGATTGTTTAATTTGTAGTTGGATTTATGGCTTGTAATACAAAATTAGTTTCTATTTTGTGATACAAAATTAGTTTCTATTTTGTACATCTCTACTGTCTTCTATGTCTGTCATTAACTGCTTTCTTTTGCAGCAAGTTAATATTTTCTAGTATAACATTTTAATTCCTTTAATAAATAAGAATAAAGGACAAAAAGAAGAAAAACTGCACTCTTAGACTATAGTGATGTTTTATTTTTCAGTTAATTTTGCTCCTTGTTCTAATTCTGATTAACAAATTTGTTTGTTTAGATCTAAAGCTTTCAACACTAATATATTTTATCCTTAAAATGGTTCAAGTGAATCATACACCAAAAATAAGTGAGCCAATTAATTCAAAAATACTGGAATTGTTGAAAACCACAGAGTTTCACTGGCTCCAAAATTTTCTAAGGAATAAGCCTAAGCAGGCTGATAGAGGAATGTGTTTTGACTTGCAGGAGAGATCTCAATGCCATTGACCAAGAAAGCAGCAAAATCAAATAGTTCATGGTATATGTCCTACATTTTAAAAGAATCAGCAGTCCTTACGGAGTCATGATGGGCATTCAGTTGTTAAGAAGCCTCTTTTGATCTCCCAGAGAGGTGATGGTTCTGAGGTTATCACCGCACTGGCTCAGAAGCTCAACTACCAGTGCTTTACTCTACAGATCAGCTTGGAAGAAGTCAACTCTTATCCATGGCACATTTCGAGCAGATACTGATTCTGCTGCATTTTTTTCTTAGATGATTAATGCTATTTTAAAATTTAACTTTCAAGTGCAAATACTTTCAAATTTTAAAAATTCCTTAAAAAACTAAAGCTTGTTTCAAATTCCTTATAACATACATCACAGCTTAGACATAACAGTAATATAAATATTTTATTTAAAGAAAATATATTAAAAGAAATGTGTAAAAAATTCTTAGACATATCCAGTAGTTAGATTTTATATTTCTTATATTCTTAAAAAAAAAAAAAAAAGATTTTCAAATATAATGCAGTCATGATCTGAAGTGGATACCATGGATTGAGAAATAAAAAAATATATATTGGCAAATAACGTAAACTAATTTTTTCTTGGTTTAATACTATTACATACATTAGAATCTTAAAAATCAGTGTTGTAATGAATTGGCCACAAGGTTGATCCTAATTAATTCAGTCTCCTGTGAAAGAACATAAATGAAACATAATTCATTTCAATTTTCATTCACTCTCCTCTACCCTTGAAAAATGAGAAGAAACTGTATTTTAACCTTTTTCGGCTTAATGTTTTAATTCAATGGCAGAGTGAAAATATATGGAAATGGATTAAATATCCTTTTAGATTTTTAAAGAAGCACTGGTTATAACCTGAGTATTTACTTGTTGACAGTTTATACAATCAAAGCCTATAGTAAGTTATATGTCTTCACTGAATTTATTAATTATACCCCTATCTAGGTCACTAGTCTCTTTCAAATATTTAATTACTAAATTACCTTGATGAAGTGATGTTTAAATATCTCTATGGTACTTCCAAAAGTTATGAGATTGATTTTTATTCAGACTCATATCATCATTTAGCAGACTATTTTCCCGAGACTCTGTTCTAGCGAATACACACACGCACACAGACATATACACACAATTCAAAGTGCCTCAGGCTTTGTAATATTTCGTAGAGAGATCCTTAGAGACAGAAATAGTTCACATTAAGGAAAATGGGGAGACATTTCCCACTAAAATAACTACAAATAAATTTTAAAAATAAACAAGCAAAAGCAGTACTCCCAAGATATAGTTCAAAACAGTGAAAACCAGTACTAGCATAAATTACAATGTCAGTAAGAAATTTATACTTTAAAAAAGAGCACACGATTTAAATGACTTTACCCGGAATTTATATAACAGCATATTTAAGGTCTGCTTCATGTGACTCATTCTGTAGCTCAATATTAAAATTTTTTGTACTTCCCCAGTTCTTGACTTAGAGACCTAGGGGCTTTACTAAAAACTGAATAATCACTAGTCTACCCCGAAGGAGCCTATTTGTGAAGCAGCCAATAATGTCAATTTTCTCTCATACCTTCCTTGTTTTATTGTTTCCACATTTTTACAATATTAATCATAATCAGCAACTCCCCCAAAACAGCTGTGAAGGTAAAGGGCAGGATGAATGAACATGGTAATTTGTTATTTCCCCCTCTCAACTGTTACCATACGCAAGGAGATGAGAATGGGAAGGAGGTTTCAGTGGGAAAAACCACAGTAGCATAATAAATACTGTGGTCGAGGTGATGCCTAAGGTTACAGGAATATTGTGAGGTTAGAAAAGAATTTCATAAACAAGACACAAACGTTACTCGCCATAAGGGGAAAATGATAAATGGGGCTGCATTAAGATTATCAGCTTCTTAGCAGAAGAAATCATTAAGAGCTTGAAAGGACAAAGCACAGACGCAGAGATATTTTCAATATATGTGTCTAATAAAGACTCATACAGACTTTTCAGAAATCATAAGTAAAAGCCAAGCAAGCTAATAAAACAATGACTTAAACATACATTTCATAAAAGAAGATTTTAAAAATAACTTTAGCATGAGAAAATTTGCTAAAACTCATTAATCATTTACAAAATCTAAAAAATCTGTTCCCTATCACTCTATAAGTTGACTCTTAGGTACGTAGCCAAAAGAAAAGTGAACATATCTACCCAAAGTTATATATGACTCAAATGTCTATCAACAGAAAAAATGGATAAATAAATAATTGTATTGTCTTAGCCTTGGCTACTATAACAAGAATACCACAGATCGTGTGGCTTAATTAACAGAAATGTATTGCTCACAATTCTGAGGGCTAGAAGTTCAAGAACAGGGTCTGGTAAGAACCCTCTTCCGGTTTCACAAACAGCCATCTTCTAGCTGTATCCATATGACTGAGAGAGAGAGCTTCAATCCCTTCATCCTCTTATAAGGGCACCGATCCCATCATGGGGGCTCCATCTCATGTCTCGTTCAATCCCAATTACTTCCCGAAAGCCCCGCCTCCAAATATCATTGCATTAGGGATTAGGGCTTCAACATATGAATTTGGAGAGATACAAATATTCAGTCTATAGCAGATAAATTCATACAATGGAATATTACACTCTAATGAGAAAAAATGAAGTGTACCTACATGCAACACTTCACAACTATAATTTTGAACAAAAGAAGACAGATATAAGAATATATACTACAATATTCCATGTATATGAAGTTCAAAAATAGGCAAAAGTTATCCATGACAATATAAGTCAGGATTTTTTCTTGCAGGTTTAAGGACCAGAAAGCGTACAAAGGAAGGCTTCTAGGGTTTACAAATATTCTTGGTTTTATTTTCTTGCTAAATTTATGGATGTCTTTACTCTGAAGTTTAAAAAATTTTTACACCTATAATCTTGACAAAATTTAAGGTTTATTAACTGCAAAGAAAGATGACTTTTTTAAATATTTAAGGAATGAGGCCAAGAAAAAATATGATCACTATCATAGAGAAGTGTCCTTGATTTAGCTAACAAATACCTTGATATTGGATTATAAATTGAGTTTTTAAGAAGTTCAAAAACCTTTTCTTCAGTAGTGTAAATGAAAGAGGCTTATTATCTGTTACAGACAATAGTCTTAATATATCCAACTTTTCAAGAATGAGAAATAAGGAGACATATCAACACTGGCTTCTGAGTAAAAAAAAAAATGCATAATAAGTGAAAGTAAATGATTATCTCTAAGAATTAAAGTTTCTCTAAAAATCATGGTCTGAAAAATCAAAAAGAAACTTACAGAAATTCTTTGAAATCCTTGAAAAATTGTACAATGATGTGTTCTCTTTGTAGTTAATGAAGAAAGCCAAGTGAACACAAATTAAGATGAAAAAGCATGGATTGTCATAAAAGCAGTAGGATGAGATAAAAAAATATTGCAAAGAAACTAAAGTTCAAAAAGCAGAATTAAAGTTTAACTGATAGTTATAAGATTATTAAAATAGAAAAAAATGTACTCAACATTGTGGAGGATGAAATTTATTACAAACAGAGGAACAAGAACAAATAGATGCAACTGATGAAAAAGTAATAAATATTAAAGTCAGGGATCAAAATGCCAACATATATATAATTTATATTCTCAATGGAGCAACTAGATAAAACAAGCAAACAAACAAATAATCTCAGACATGTCTGCAGAAAAGTTCTATACTAAAGACAGCCATCTCTAAGTAAAATGAAAGGATGACCCTTTACTGATCAAAATTAGATATAAAGGTTGCATCTCTAGATATCATCAATAATTATGAATTGTATATATGAGTTTGAAAGAATCTTGTAAACACTCTGTTAGATGCATTATTCATCAAAATTGGGAAGGAGGCTTGAGTATACCGGTTTCAAAATCTTCATGCAAAACGAAATGCCAGAAGTCAATAGATCTATACACTCAGTATTTGAAGAGAAATAATATTATGAATGAAGAATATAAAATTTTGGCAAGCCATCATACATGTTGGTGAGAAGGAGACACTCTCAGATATAGTAATCAATGGAACACACATACCATCTTCACAGGTGAAAGAGAATTATTAAAACTTATTACCACCAATGATGAAAAAAGGTAATATAATAATCAAAACAGGAAAAACATTGTGTAAAAGAATGAATTTTAAGCACAGAAAAAACAGAAAACATTTAAATATTAAAAAGCCTAAATAATATGTCTAGCCTAGACAATCACTATAAATGATATAATAAATTCTTGAACTAAAAGATATGTAAAAATATCTAAAATAATGAACTAAACCAAAAATAGAAGTTTAGTTGTATTGAGAAAATAAGGGAAAGTCATGTAGAAGGGAGTTGACACAAGTGAACTAAATTTCTGTATGTTCTAGAAACATTTCTTTATGTGAAGTATGAAGCTGTTAAATGAGGAAATGGCAGCAAAAGTACTTTCTTTAGAAATACATGATTAGATGTAATTATATCTACATGACATATATAATTTATATTCTGATGTGACCATATCAAATATAACAAAATGAACCATCTAACACATGTCTGAAGAAAAGTTCTATGCTAAGGAAAGCCATCCATCAGCAAAGTGAAAGGATGACCCTTCTTTGATCAAAATTATGTATAAAAGTTGCATCTAAAGGCTCAAAGATTTGCCTATTAAAAAATATCACTACTTGTTTCTTCTTTTTAAATCCTACTTTAGGAAATAAAATCTTCCTTTTATCATAATATGTGGTAAGCTTGGTAGAATCCATCACTTCCACATAGATGGTCCTGAGAGGAAGCAGAGGAACCAATGACATCAGCTAGCAAATAACGTGAAGGACTCGCCAGACACTTAAGAGCCATGTCTAGTGGGAATGGGATGCATCCCTGATGCCTGTGAGCGTGAGCATGTGTGTGCATGTGTGTCTGTGTTTTTCATGGGTGGGTGTGTGCGCATTATCTTACTATTGTGCATATATCTACACCTAAGTGAGTTTGGTGTGGGAAACAAAATTGTCCTCTCTTTAATTAGTCCTAGAGCAGATGTTTTGTATCTGCTCATATGTATGCCTTTATTTCTATCTTTTCTCTGTAGAAATAAAGGAGGAAATAATATTCTCTTTTCATATGAATGTAAGAATTGTAATAAGATGTGATTCATATTCTAAAACTCTTCACTGGTTTCTGAACCAATATGAAAACCCAAAATAATGACTTAATCTTACAAAAATACATATACTCTGTTGTTTTTTACAATATTATTTTTATATTTTCAAAATTTTTCTAAGTAAAAATAATATATAACTATTACATATGATTATATCACACATTATATACTTACACAATAATTATATAAACATTTAATATTTTATTATAAAATAAATGAAAATTTATTTGTTTTTTATATTTCAAAGATGCATCATTGAATTTTAAAAAGGAAGAGTACAGAACTTGCTTTCTCAGCCCAGTTGTACTATTTAACATCTAAAGATCAATTGGATAAAGAAATTATGGTTCATATATACAATGGAATATTACTCCGCCATTAAAAAAATGAAATCCTACCATTTACAATGACATGGATGGACCTAGAGGTTATTATGCTGAGTGAAATTTCAGACAGAGAAAGATAAATACCATATGATATCACTTATATGTGGAATCTAAGGAACAAAAAGAACAAATTCATCAAAAACAGACTCACAAATACAGTGGACAATTTGGTGATGGACGGAGGGCTGAGAGAATGGGGTGAAAGGTTAAAGAAGTACAAATTAGTAGCTGATGGATGGTCACAAGGATGGGGAGCACAGCATAGAGAATGCAGTCATCATTCATATAAAGGCTAGGTGGAGGGTCAGGGGAGGGAGGGAGGGAGCAATTGGGGGGATCATTTTATGAACTATATAGATGTCTAACCAATGTACTGTATACTTGAAACTAATTTAAATAAATTAATTTATTTAAAAAATAAAAAACAAAGATACTGAAAAATAAATTGGTCTAACAGAGTTCTCTGACTCATAGAAGTGAAGAATTTACTCAAAAAAAAAAAACAACTAAATAAACAAAAGTATAATCAACTCTTTTCTCCTCAGGCTTTATAAATGTTCGAATTTAACTTATTGTGTGTTATGCAACAGAATATTTACTGACTGGAAATTTAGATTACTAAGTTCAGTGTTTTTTCTTTTCTAAAAGAAGCATTTAATAACATAAATTTCATTTAAAACACTGTTTTTAGCTGCATTCCACAAATTATATGTTATATTTCTATTTTTGTTAATTCAAAATATTTCCTAATTTCTCTTTTAACTTTTTTAACCCATAAGTTATTTAGTAGTGTATTGTTTAATTTCCAAATATTTTGAAAATGTTAGTATTTTTCAGATATCTATTTTTTGATTTCTAGTTTAATTTTTTTATGGTTAGAGAACACATTTTGTATAATTTCAGTTCTTTTAAAATTTGTCGAGGCTACTTTTATGGCCCAGAATATGTTCTAAATTATAAAACGTTTTCTGTGTATTTGAAACAAACTGATGTTTTGCTCATGTCTGATAGTTTCACTCCCACATGGCAGTGTCTGTTACATAATTTCAGTCTTACAGCTTTTTCTTGGTATGCCAAAGTAGAGTCTCGTATTCATATTCAACTGAAAATATGCAATTCATGATACTTTAGTCTCCTATTCTAAATCGGTTCACTCAGCACAAGTGGGCCCATGTATGTAACATTACCCATGTATAAATATATGACGGCGATGCTCCAAGTTTATTTCTCAATGATGTTGACCCTGGGTTACCTCCAAGGCTCCAAGGATGCAGATGCTTTGATCTGTAAACTGCTGACACCTGGAACTGCTAAGTTTATGGACATATCACAGTGAGATTTAATGCATCTCATTCATTTCCTCGTGTTTAATAAAAACAGAGTTCTGAGATGTAAAGGATTATTTTTAAAGTAATACATTTATGATAATTTTCAATGGTTTCATATTTCTATTCAAATATTGGCTCATAAATAATGGCTTTCCTGAGTACTTCATCTAAAAACACATTTTCTAGAAAAGTTTACCCTCCTACGTGGCTTTACTTTTACTCATTGTACTTATATTATTAATATCATTTTAAATATCTATATCTGTGTCTTAATAAACTAGAACACAAGCTCTCATCCCTGGAATGTAAGTTCTATGAAGTCAACGATTTGTTTTTTATAGCTCTATCCACAGTGATTGAAACAGTAGTTGGGATATAAAAGCTAATAAATAAATGTTGCAGATTGATTAATAGGCTTTCTGGGTTAATTCTTTAAAGATAATTTTTTTAAGAGCAGTTTCAAGTTCTCAGCAAAATCGAGGGTAAGGTTGCAGAGATTTTCCATTTTTCCCTGCCCCCACCATGCACAGCCTCTCCCATTATCAGCTTCAGTCACCAGAGTGATGCAAGTGTCACAACGGAGGGACCTGAATGACACATCATTATCACTCAAAGTCCATAGTTTATCTTAAGGTCCATTCTTGATGTTACACACGCTACAGGTCAGGTTAATTTTTATACCATTTCTTCTGTATTATATAAGAAAGATTACAATAGAGACAGAGTAATGACTATTAGTCAACTATAACTCGTATACATTTTAATTTGCTATATATTGAATTTTGCTAAAATTTTTGAATGATAAATGTATATGGTTTTCTGCACTTTAATTTGCTAAACACTAAATTTTTCTAAAATGCAGTTTTTGAATGACAGAAAGATGTATTGTTGGCAAATCTCCTGTTTGCAATCATACCATTGTCTTATATTAGTCTCTAAATTTAGCTACATTTGGTAACGTGGAAGATTTTAATCAAAGCAGTGACTTCTCAATCCAAACCAATCAATCGGCATCTCCAGAGGTGTGGCGGAGATATAGGCATATATTAAATCTCCGCAGGTTATTTTAAAGTATATCTACAATTGATAACGACTGACCTAAAATAATCTCTCTTGATGCCCTTTACTGCTCATTCTATGTTACGTAGGGACATACCACATTCATACTGAATCAGACGGCAGTGGTTAGTCAGGGTCAACTGCGAACTCCCCCCTCCCTGCCTGCATTCTTCTCACCGTGGTTTCGGGTAGTCCTGGGTACCTAGAATAAATACTCCCAATAGTTCTCAGTCGCTTAAAGTTCTGTTTTTCATATCAGCTCTTTAAATCATTTACTTTTGTTTTTAATGTGTGGGATGAGATAGGGTTCTAAATTTATTATCTTCATATTCAATCGCTCCCATTTAGTGAATCGTCCATCTTTCCCTAATGACTTAAAATGCCTTCTAATTCTGGAATCTGCTTTCTGTTTCATTAGGTACTATTTTTCTATTCTCTCTCTCTCTCTTTTTTTTTGGTCGACATTATCATTAGAGTATGCTTGGATAACAGGTAGAGCAATATCTCCACATTGAAAAAGAGAGATGGTGAGCCAAGTTGTTTGGAAAACAAGGAACTTCCTTGCGTTTTAGAAATTTAAAAAAGAAAACTCAGCGGATTTGAGAGAGCTGTTAAGATGATACAGTTTCAGCTCATACAGAAAGATTTACTAATTAAATTTAAAGTGCCTTGAAACTATAATTTATTTAGAAGACATCAAATTCCTAAGACAGCATAACTTAAATTTGTATCCTTAGGTGATTGTGGAAGCAAGAGTATTATTCCTTAGTCCAAAATATTTTCAGTAATGATTCCAAACAAACCAGCGAATAAGTATACATACACCTACTTACACCTGCTCAGAGTTGTTTTATGGATCATTACTTGCATTCTCAGATTGATATTCATCAAATTTTGATTTGGGGCAGGCAATAAGCATAAAAGCAAAGGAAGACAAATATTTGCATGTAAAACACCTGCTTTGCCAGCATCAGGATTCTAGCTGCATTCATGTAGTAATAACAGTATAGCCAAGAGAGGTTCTTTCGGGGGGTTTATATATTGAGGTCAATGCCCTTGAAAAAGAGTTTACATTGACATATTCTACACTGCGGGAGTCTTGAAACCATTCTTTAAAAAAAATATTAGGTACAGATAGCTAACATGATCTCAAAACATTTGAATTAAAATGTTATGAAATGTTATACTGATCATTTTGCAAAATGTGTATTCCATTACATTAGAATAATGAGTAAAAGGCTGGGTAATAGAAGTAACTTATAATACACCGGGCCAGAACTGATTTATGTTTAGATAAAATTCTGTAAAGTTTGCTGCTTGCCTGTTTTTCTTTTTTCTTTTTTTTCTGAACTTTCAAACAAAGATTTTATTGTATAAATAATGTCGCAACCATATTAACATGCTGCATGGTGACAAGGAGACAGTCTTATCGGAACCTTTTACAGTGTCATAAATTTTTCCCTAATTCGACAAGATCCCTCCGGGCTTTTAACTTTTTTCTTTCACATTTCTCCAAGTTGCTATGAATTTACTGCCTGCGTAGCTGTGGTAAACCCACATGGATAATTTTATTTTTTATACGAATAGTGCATTTACATTTTAAAATTCAAAAAATGAAAAGTGGCATAATGCTGGCCTGTTCTTATTCATGTTTGATATAAGAAACTTGGCCATAATGTTAAAATTAATTCTACCTCTACCTTGCCTTCATGCCCATGTTCAAAATTACAGAGGCAGGATTCATTTAACCCATGGCTATATCATGATTACAATAAAATGATTTACCAATAATTAAAGGCAAATTTTTGGAAAGAGTTCTATGTATAATTTAATTTATACCACATTAAGCCTCAACATAAATAAGTATAATTAATACTATGTCAAAAGAATTCTGATTAACACTTTCAATTAATCATCCCTACAGAGTTGGAATAACTATTATTTATTGTGATCAAGACTTATTATTTGACAAGATTCTAGCTCAACTGTTCAATTTCTCTTCGTCTGCTACCTTCTCATTTTTTTTGCACTGGATGTTTATTCTTGTGTCAAGTCCTCTATTAGTCACATAAGAGTTTTATAGTTTGGTAATAGACTTATTCAATGTATAATTGCTAATGCTGTATCTTTTGTTTTCTGCTGAAGGCTTTTCTTTCTGCAAACTATTCAGCCTAATGTCCACTCTTGGTTTTTTAATGAAAATAGATTTTTTTAACAGAATGTGTTTGTGTTCTCTATTGTGTCTTTATTGCATGGTGTCACTTTCAGATAGTGTTGGAGAGAGTTTCTGAAATCTGCTTTCTTCTCAGGACCATATTTCCTCACTGAATTTTCAACTAAACTAAAATCAAGTATTTTGTAAGGCACGGTTCTACCTTCCACCTCTGTGTGACAATGCCTTCCTTCAGGCTAGGTGCCACTAGAAGCCACACCCTATTCCATACCCTGAGGACACAGTAATAAAGAAGCAGCAGAAACCCTGCCCAGCACACTCACAGTCCGGTAGCAATCTACAATTTTCTGTCAACAGAATTTTTGGGGCGCCATTATCTAGATACTTCAATAATACATCACAGAGATTAAGGAAAGGTCTTAATTGTGGGTAAATCAAAATTCTAAATTATAGGATTCGATCGTATATTCTAAGTTTCCACTTAACATCACAAACACGAACATTACATCTACGGATTCAAAGAAAGAGAATAAAATTAATCCCTTGACTTCAAGAAAAAGACAAATATAAAATTCATATTTTTATCAATATTTATACAGGATTTCACTCTCGTGCCCTACAAATACTCCATGTATTCATTCTTCCTCTACTAGTTGTGCATATACTCTTGACTTAATGTATTTTTTTTCTTTGTGTTTATGAGGACCACCAGGCAGGAGAGCTCCTGTGTTCAGTTCTTTACTTGCCTGAGGAATCTCAGAAAGAGTTTCATATTTGTCTTCTTTCAATATGTCAAAGAATTGGGTCGCAATGGATACCTTTAAGGTCTAGAATAAAAGCCACTAAGTTCAGCCCATGCAGAAAAGACGACTTGTGAAAAAATTAGTTTTCTTTATGCTTACTCTTGAATTTTTGTCGCTATTTTGCTCTATATTTTCATTTGTTTACCCATGCAACTTAGAACTCTTTTTCTTCATATTTATGATTACAGATGTTCTAATGTTGCATTTGCAAATGTTGGCTGACACATTTAAATTAATTTAAGAAGCACACCTGTCATTTTATTTTTAATCCTCTTCTCCATAAGCTGTGTGTCGCTAATTCTGATGCTGTTAATGTCTGGCGTGTGAAAAAAAGGTTAAAAAGAGTCCAAAGTAAATTGCTGTTCTTCAAATAAGGTTATCTTATTTCCATATACCATTCTTTAAAAAAAAAAAAAGAGGCTGCATAGATTTTATTTCGATTTTAATAAACAAGTGAACTTCATTGAAATGGCTAGAACGACTCAGAGCAATTGTTCTATGGCAATTTCATATATTTTATTGATTTTGTACAAACAGGAATTTGGGTGACTTCCATATTCAATAGTATGTTAGAGGAGATACAGTGTTTATTTTGCACCTTCAATTTTATATTAATATCCGCTGATAAGAGAGTAGATAACTTTTACTGAGATAACATAGCTATATGAAAGTGAGAATTAATGCTGAAACTCTCATATGTAAACATGTTGATAAAAAAAGCAAATATCTAATATACAATAGAAAGAAAAAAATCTAGATCATTCAGAATCTCAAATGCAAAAAAAAATTAAGAAGGTTGTAGGCATTCTCTAGAAAGTTTAGCACTAAATGTGCTTTACTGCATAAAAATTGAGAGAAAATAGTAAGTTTTATATCCTAAACTATAATCTTTCTGTGAATTAGTAAATACATATGTATATATGTATATATCTTATTTATAGGTATCAACAGTAATGGAGTAGTTATTTATGATTCTCAAATGTTACCAAAACCTGCAAGTCAATTGCATATGTTTTCTTTTGCTTCCTGGGGATTTGGAGTCCAGAAGCTATGACAGGCCAGATAAGAAATGTGACAAGGGGAAAAACCATTTATCAAAAAATATTGAGTAATAAATATTTCCACAGGAGTAAGAAAGGGATTGTTTTCCAGAAACTTCTAATCCAATAAAAATAATCTAAGATAGAAGTGGACACACAGAACTACAAATGAATAGGTTAAGTGATGACAAAAAAAAGTGCCATGGGGGTAGGGTAGAGTACAAGACATTTTTTGAGCTGGAAATTAGAGGTGGCTAACAGAGGGAGTCCGATTTTAAATGGCCTTGAACGAGGAAATAATTAGCATGCAAAAATAAGAGAGGCCTATAGAACTGTGGGAAACGGGCGCCAACAGGTGAGAACAGTACAATTTGACTAAAATAGATAATTTTTAAAGACAAGCAATACAACATAAAGTTGAAGTAGACAGCTTGAATGTTCAAAAGAAAGCATCGAATGTTAAACTGACTACCAGATTAAAAAGTTTGTATTAAAAAAAAAGTTGAGGACACTTGAAGAAATTTTCAGTGAGGATATTCTTCTAGCAGTAGAGTGTAAAATGGGTTGAAATGGGGGAGAAACCAGAATAAAAGAGGCCTGCTCAGAAGCAGCTGTGTAGGAGGAGATCTGAAAGATAAGTGGTTATACAGTTTTCAAGTACTTCCTCTTTGAAAGTATGGCTACATACTTTATATTGAAAGTAACATTAAAAAAGAGGAAATGTATGGTATTAGCCACAGTCTTAGTATGTAAAGAAGAATATTTTAAAAGTCAATATCACTTATTCCTAAATAGCAAACTTAAAACCTGTATTTTTTTCAAATATAAAACTAATAAACAAAGAAGTTTCTATAGTCTGAATGGCTTCATACTTTTTATTAATACCTTATTCTGGTTAAGATGCTGGGAAACTGGAAACGTTTTCGGTAATTTAAAGAACAAAAAATGATGTTTAAATTACCTGGAGCATTATGATTCTTCAGTTCAAGAGAATATGTACAATCCGAAGTGGACATAAAACCACCATTATTAAATAATATTTTACTTTCAATTTTAATTTATTTGCCTATTTATTAATTTTGAAGGGAGAAAGTTTTGACAGGTGTTAGCAGATACATGTTTCTGAAAACTTAGTGATTTGTGAAGTTTGAGGAAGGAAGTCGATGGAAATGATAGGTACCAGCAGCATCAATCTTTATTAAATCTGAAGCTTATCATGTTTGTTTTAGCATATCATCTAAAACTGAAGATACTTTCTCGGTAAGTTCTAATTTCAGAATTGTGTCCAATTATTTTTAACTATTCAAAAAGTTAAAAATAAATGCCATCTATTAACTTATTAGACAAATGACCAAAGTTCACAAGGGGATATTTTTGTCATATTTGGCACAAATATAAAAGTGACTGACATAGGTCAGATAAACTATAATTTAATAATTATTTGCAGCCAGTGGACAATTATTTAAAAATTTGAAACTATTGGGAACATGTAACTTTACTACCTAGATTGAAATCAGTTGACACAGTCAAAAGACCATATGCCTTTGTGTTCACAGAGTATTTAAAACTTTATGAAGCCAGCTGGCTTTATTTCATAATCTAATCACATACAGAAATTTTCAGCTAAATATTGCAATGCTTGCCAAAAATTACTTTAAATATCTTCATCCTCCTCAAACTCCCTGTTACAGAATTTGCATATTTTATAACTCCAATCTTTAACTTACTTTTTTGTTTTCCAATATTAGTCTTTTAATAAAATATTATTTCACCAAATATATTTTATTCTGCCTAAAAAACAGTGTAGATGTTATGTGAATGATAAAGCAAAATAATATTCTGAGGGCGTAGTACATATACATATAAGAAAAGGAAGAAGAAGTTCCACATCCAACATATGCCATTATAATTTAAAAATATAATAGTCATTCAACAACAACAAAACTCTTATCTGACGGTGAGGAAGGTATATATTTTTTATCCTATTAATGCATGTTCCCTTCGCGGTACTAAATTTTGGATGAAAGGAGGTACTCATGTACCTCTGTTATAGAATTCTTTCTTTTTAGTTATAATCTTTTCAGTAAGATATTATGCTCCACTTCTCAAAATTTGTAAAACTCAACATTTTCTACCCATATGATATGATTTTGTTTTTTAATTTTTGAAATTACCTTTGGCCACGGAAGACCAATGTATTGATTAATAGCAAAATAAATGATTTTCTTTGCTTTATTTTCTTAAATATTTGAAAACATTTTTATTTTTTTGCGAAATTGTATTTTAAAGGAACTCTGGATCCTTAATATCTTCACTCTACAGGGAGAAAAATTGCTTTTATACATTAAAGTTATGCATAACTTACTTATGCTAGAGAAAAGGATCATGAACAGCATTTACAAAATAAATGGAAAATGTTTTAATGGGTACGTGAAATGTTTATAAAAAAACCTGAAATGTTTACTTTATAAAAAATTGCAATTCTATATTTTCATGATTCTAGGATCGCTCGCTTTAAATGAATCAATTATGGAAACTTAAATAGGAAATTTGTTTTGGATTTATTGTCTAGATTTTTTAAAATTTGAAATTGCGTGTTTTAATTCATGGCGGTGATTTCACAGTTTCAGAATTTAGAGAAAAATGCCCACTGTCCTTTTAAGAACACTTTTCTAAAGTCCCGACTTTACTTTTACTGCCCGGATACTTGGAATCATGCTGTTACTAAAAGTGCTGATCCATAGTCAGCCAGTTATGATCATTTCGCGGCATAAAAACTGGTTCTCGAACCATCTCTCCATTACTCAACTTTTCCAGTCCTCAGTTCTCACCCACTTGGGCTAGTCTCCATTCTGAACATATTCTGTGCTTTCCCTTAGATACATTTTTTTTTTTTAACCTGCAAGTCCCTTTTTTTTCTTTTTTTCCCCAAAAGATTGTGCATCTCTTTAAACCATTCCTCTTCGATAAAGCTTTTCCATGCCATTCCCCTCCAAAAATCTCTCCCTTCTTTGAATCCAGCTCTTTTGGTTTCTCCCACTCCTTTGAGAATTTGTTTGTTTTCTGTTTGTAATCGTTTGAGCTAACGTTGTTTACCTGACCACATGTCCCATATCGGAGGAGCCACATTTAATCCTGATTTCTATCTGCCACTTTGATATACCGTGTACTCGGTAAAATTTTGTTACTTAATTGCTGGATCTGAATTTGGGCAAATAACTTTATTGTGCCAATTATGCTGGAGTGTATACTTCCCTACCCAGATTCCGGGGTCATTACATGTAGGAAGGGTGGTTTGTCTTTCCCACATTACCTGCGGTTTCAATGTTCACGAGATTCTCTTAGGAAACCAGGTGCCCCTGTGATATTCCAGGGAACTGCTGAAGGGAACGCCTGGCCTTATTCCCCATAACCAATTTCAGAAAGAGGCAAGCTCAGATAGGAAAATCAAACTAATTTGGTGAGATTTCAGAACCTGCAGGAAACGTTTCATTCTTTTTTTGAATCTTAAGTAGCATTGCTCCTTGAAGTACCTTAAAAGAAAATAAAACCCAAATTAACTTCACTAAAATACAACATGTAATACCATTTTAAACTGTAAAGCACTATAAAATATTGGTTATTCTTGTCTACTTCTGTCTAAACTTTAAGTTGGATAAAATGTTGATATCACTATTACCTAAGGTACAAGCAATGTGATCTGTAACAAAAATAGGCACTCAAAATATTCATGATATTCATTTTTTAAATAAATCGCTTTATCCTCACATGATTTAGCTATGACTAAGAGGTTTAGGGAGACAAGCTTAGGATCAGAAAATGAGTGAAAGTTTTAAATTCTAATATTCCTCCTTAATGTAATAAACTATCTGAATCTCAGTCTCTTCATTGAGAAATGTGAGTAAAATCACCTGGTATGGATATTGTGAGACCAAAGATAAGATTTGAAAACACCTGACACTGTGTGTTTCATTAGAGATATTTAAAGTGGAAACGATTAATACCGTTTGCGTTACCTTTTGAGAATGAATACATTAATTTGCACCTCTATGTTTTATCATGCCAAATATTGTCTAATATATATAATTTTCTCTTATATTATTCAATATCCATGACTAAATCTAATTCGTTAATGTGTCAATTTGATTCCTGGACGTCTTTAACATCCTGGTATCCCAAATTTTACATTCTGTAAATTACAGCCTTCTAAATCAAATGCACTTTATGAGAATTTAGCATATTGCAATTTTACAAAATAGTCTGCTCAGGGATTATGGGATAATAACCGATTTATTATTTCATTCAGCTTTCAAATGCTTATGTTTGTCAGGTACTCAGGTAGGCAATCGGGACATAGGCATAAAAACCACTAAACCCTTGCCATTGGGCATTTTTTCATCTTACTGGGCAAAAAGGGAAAAGTATATAGTGTAATTTATAAATACCATCTTAAAAGTATGGACAATATGTCATGAGTACTCGAAGAAGGGAAGAGGCACAGGGCATCACATGCTGTGTTCTGGGTGGAAGACAGTAAAGGAGTTGGTACCTAAGGACCACAGATTGTCAACTGGACAAAGGAAAGTAGAAGCAGGGCTGGTTTAGTGCTGTGCTCTGAACCAGCCTACCAGGTTCAGAGCACAGCACTAAACCAGCCCTGGTAGGAAGGCAGGACTCTCAGACAGATGCTGTAGCAAAGAACTGTAAATGACCCTATAAAGCACAATTAAAAATAATAAGGCAATTTGAAAACAGAGAGAGCATTCTTTTCTAGCATCTCATCCATGGTAACTGTGACTTAGATTGGGAAAGAGTTTAAATTTAATGCAACAGGATGAAAAACTATCTTTACTCTTATTTCCCCAATCTGATATAAGAGAAAGTTATAAAACTAAATTGACTCCTTTTACAACTCAAGTGACATTAGTACTAATTTATGTAGTGATAGCACTTGATAAGTAAAAGAAATGTCTAAGAAATAAAGTTTTATGGTCTCTGTGAGTGTATAAATGTATTTTTATGCTCATACATAAAGTAATTAAAACCATTTTGAAAACAAATTCTCTATAAACAAATTTATCCTCAGAAGAAAGAGGGCGATTCACGCACAGTATATACAATTTGTTTCTTCAGATCATCTTTCCTCTTTTCTGAATGCGCTCATACAATATATTCTTCATTTTCTGTGCTATTAGCACAGCCAACCACTTGCACTATTTTGTATCCATTCATCAGATATTTCTGTTTATTAAACACCTACTAATTAATGTGCGAGATATTGAGTTAGATGCTGGGGGAGGTGAAGACGGATGTGTCAACATGGAGGGTTGTAAGCAGTTTCCAAAATTATGCAGCAAATTAGAAAGTTATAAGTCGAATAAAACAAGCCAAAGTGGGTTTAGAGGATCACATTTGGAGTGAAGTGGGGTTTTTTGCCTGACTTTTTTGTTTTTATTGCTCAGATTTTATCTATATCAATGAGAAACATGAAGATGAAATCACTTTAAATCTGAAGTTTTTTCTCCATTATAATGCTGTAAAACATGCTCCAGTGGAAGGCACTATTCTTTGCCACATCTTTTCAATCACGTTACAAGTATGAATGGCAGCGCTGTGTTTCATGCCATCCTACCAGCGACGTGGCTATCAGACAGGTGTGGAGGGTTCTCTTTTCCTTTGGCCTGGCAGCTGCTCCCATCAAAGCAAGAGGTGTGAAACCTTTCTCAGCTAAGCAGATGGCAGAGCTCATTTACTGTGCTGACAGTTTGCAGGTTAAGTGGATGCCTTGCGTGACCAATCCAAGCACTGCTGGAAATCAGGAAAGGAGTAAAAACATTAAAAAAAATGTATGGATTGCAAAAGAATGAGGCAGTTCCTATTTAGAAATAGTGCTAGACCTTGTCTCTCGGTGTTGACAGAGCCTGACTCAAGAAGTCAAACAAACAGCAAAACGATGTTACTAGTAACCAAACAGATAGGCTATCCAGTACAGTGAGTTTTTAAAAAAGTTGAAACGGATTCAGCTAAATAGGAGACTCGAGAAATGAAATTAAGTGAAGGTTATAATTTATTTTAAATTAAAAATAGGTTTTTCTTAGGCATTTTTTTTTTCATTTTCACAGGAAAAATTGGGGGGGGCACACTTATTTTCAGCTCCTAAGGTATTAAAGTTTGCATTTATCGGAGTTATTTAAAAAGTCATAATTTTGCTTTAGTGATTTTACAACATTGGTAATATTTCAGGTCCATATGGGGGATGCAATCTCATTTTTTACTTCCTTTATTATTTTGAGATTTTCGAATAAAGAAGCATTTTCTATTACAACATGCTAATTAATGCCTTTCATTTTCTTCTCTCTGATCATTTAATAATTTTAAAGGCGTTACCACTGTTCAACCTTTTTTTGTAATCTCGTCTTTTTTTCAAATACGCAAATTCTCTAGAAGCTTTGGATAGCTAATAAAATATTCTAGAAGTTTACATGAGTAGAATACAGACTCCGTGAGAGCAGGGAGTGATGGTTAGTTAGTTCCATTCCCTTTTACTAGTGCCCAGCAGCATCTTCCAGGGGTATTAATCCTTCTTTAAATAAAGTATTAATATCAAGCTTTATCTACAGTGTTTGGATTCTGATGTTCATGTTAAAACCAACTAGAATTCCATATCCCATCTCCACATATTTATCTAAAAAGTGCCCATGAGAGATGCTTGCATTTCTCTTATCTTTCAAACTTTTTTAGGCAGGAAAGGATGAATGAACTTAGCACTTGTCTCTTACGCAGGAGTGAAATGGCCTGTTATAAAACCCTAGGGGCGCCTCTCTGATTTATGAGGGAGAGAAAAATCTACTCCATTGAAGGCACAAAGCTTCAGAGTGGTCTGTTCAAAACCATTTGACCCCTGGGTTATCCCTGACATGCAGACCTGAGGGCAGACATCACTCTGGGGTCAGCGAGAGGGAACTGGCTGGCTTCTTCTCCCTGACCTAGCAATTAGGAAGAGACAGCCTCTGTCAACATGGCACAAGGTGATGAAAATCAAAAGGTCCTCCGGACCAAAAATAGCTTATCAAAATCCTGCCTCGTTTTCACAAATTCCAACATCGTTAGCCCTTTTAGTGTCCTCAGCTTAAGACATTAAGTTTAAAAGGATAATGAATTTTCTATCAAACTGGCTGAAATTGGTTTACCCAACTATCTATTGCTAGCATCTGCAGAAGGACCTCGAAGAAGTAAGATGAATAACAAGATAATTTAGATGATAGAATAAGATAAGGAGTTCCCCAGAGCACTGACCTTTATCAGACGAGGTAAATGTTCTCATTTCTAACCTGTGGAAAATTTAGGTGAGAAAGTAAGATTAGAAGTATTTATGAGAGGTGGACGAATTTTATGGAGAGGGCTGGGTGTGTCACTCATCCAGTGACAGCTTCAGGTTTTGGACGCTATTTATTTTAGGTTTTTTTTTTTTGCATTTTATTTTATTTTATTATTAGTTTCACATTTTGTACCCTTTTTAAAAAGAAGTGAGCGAATATCACTGTCTTCTTGGAGGAAGGAAGAAGATTTTACATATACTCGGAGAGAGAAAACCTATAGTTCTTTGTGCACCAGCTCTAACACGTGCACACTCTTTTACAAATACCACCGCACATGGCAAGTCCAGTGCGATGGGACTTTACTAACTCAGCAGACGTGGGATGGGCGGAGGGCAGCAGCGGAGGAGCTGGGCAGGAAGAATGAGTATCTGAACCACAAGGTTCACCTTTTAAGAGCGTATAGGCCAATCCTCCTTAAACACGTAGAACTTTGTCATTTTTTTCCTAATTCATAGCATCGAAGGGGAAATTACCTTCTAGAAGAATTCCATCCTGCTCTTTACTCCACATGCAGTGATTGTTTGTTTAGTGTTAAATCGTGTAAGATAGCACAGTAATACATTTACTTTAGTGAGAACGGAAAAGAATGACTCGTTTAACCAAGGGAATGATTTCTGAGGGGGGAAATGATAGTGGTTTTCCTAAATTAGATTTTCTATTTGCTGCGCAGAACTTTAATTATGTATTTTTTTAGTCAACGGTCAGCATTCTTTCGTCCAGATTTTAAGCATAGTTTAAAGATAGCAGAATACTTATCTCGTGGTAGCGGCATTTTGAGAAGCTTAGCTTTGTGCACATAGATTTTAGGCTAGATTTAAATGTAAGGCAGTTTTCAGGAGGAAAAAAACGAGCATTCACAGTTCATCTCGATTCAAAGAGAGTTTACTCTTGCATGAAATTGTTACACTGACCTGAAGAGCTTGTGTCATGCTCCCCTCCCCGAATGAAGTATGCACTAGATTTGTGACTATATATACAAAGCATTATTTCTGCATTATTATCTACTACTGTATTTTAATTCCAGCTACCATTTATATAGCATTGTACTAGGGGCTGACAGGATGAAACCAAGTAAAAGGGTCTCTGCTCTTGAATAGCCTCACACTCTAGAAGGAATAACGGGCATGAAAATATCCCTTTTTACTTCCCCCCCATTTTTTAAAAAAATTCTACAAATGCAGTTCACTATGTTAATAAAAAGAAAACACGTAAGATCTCAAGAGATGCAGTGAGAGCATCCAATAAAATTCAATATCATGATAAATTTCTCAAAATTCAGAGGAACATTTTTTCTTTTTTTTCTTTTTTATTATTTTATATTAGTTTCAGGCACACAGTACAATGGTTAGACATTTATATAATTTCTGAAGTGATCCCACGATTACTCTAGCACCCACGTGGCACTACGCACAGCCATTACAATACTACTGACCATGTCCCCCACGCTGTCCTCTATGTCCTGTGACTGTTTTGTAACTACCCATCCCTACTTCTTCCTCCCTTCACCTTTTTCTTTCAGATCACTAACGTCCCTCCCCGCCGGCAATCACCAGACTGTTCTCTGCATCTGTGAGTCTGTTTCCTTAAGTCTGTTCATTTCTTTTGTTCCTTAGGTTTGACAATATCTCCTTTTCAACCGATAAGGTAAATGAATTATTTGCAAAATGATAGAATCGCTAAGAAAATGGAAAGACTCACTCTGCCTAAGGAAAACAACATGGAAGGCATGCAATGTCTATTTTCTGGGCCTACTTGAGAGAAGCTTCTCTGACAAGGTTGGAATATTGAAAGAGACAAAAGTGTTAAAATTTGTTCAACAAAAGGGCCTATGACTAAATTAGAAAAATAACTGGTGAAACAGAAACTGTAGGAACAGTGTGACAAAAATCACGGTGTCAGCGACCTCCATAACACAGTAGGAGAGAGAGACATAATAGCAGATGCGCCATGAAATTTAAAGACAGCAGATTTAACACGTTTGGAGAAAAATAAATCCCACATAACATCCTCAGTTTAGTCTTGTCGGATGGGTCGGCCAAGGGACAGCCATGAGTGAAGGCCACCACAAGGCACTCAGAGGACTGAGGCTTGGGGCGGGAGAGGGCAGAGTGTGTGTTGAGTCCTATTAGCAGTTTAAGATCACAATAAAGTGTCAAGTGACAGGAAATGTAAAGCAGTTGGGTCCTAGATGAGAAGCCAGGAGATACCTTTAGGCGATGCTTTGTAACAGGGAGTGAGGTGCCTTGGACAGGAGAGTGAGCAGGCTGTGACAAGTCCAAGTCGCATTTCCTTTGATGACTCAAAGGAAAGTGCGATTTGAAATGGGATGTAAAGCAAAAGACTGTTCGAAGAGAAAGTGGTGCTTACGTTTGATTTTTAAAAACAATGTTAAAGGTTTTTGTGTGAAAGCTTTACTTTGGGGAATGCACACATTTTCAGGAGGGCCTCAGCATGCGTGTTGGTTTCTATTATTGGTGCCGTTTTTTTCGCCATTGGAATCATGTCACAGGGACAGCAATGACTCAATCCGTGTCACACCCTCCAGATTCTGCTCATTGCTTAGTGTGCTATCACATTCACTCCTCCCACAATCTTGAGTTAATAAAAAACATTATCCCCATATCATGAGTGACGAAAGTGAGCTTTCAAGAGGCTAAGTACCGGGCTGAGGATACACAACTACAGTTAATGTAGCTCACTCAAAAACATGAAATCTGACCCCAAAGTTGACATTCTTAATCACAGTACTCACCTGTTTCTCCACGATCTGAATTGAAAAAGACATATTTAAATTATTGTTATGGCAGACATAGCAGGAATTGTATAGAAAATATTCAGCGACAAATAGTGATGACCATCAGTCCATCGAGACCCCATGGCCAAGAGCCTTGTGAAGTCCCTGTAGGATGATGAGGGACCTAGCAGGTGACCAGCGATGGTCGCTGCTCCCAAGGAGCCCGGTGGTATCTTGATGAGTTTTACAGTGGCCCATGTCAGCGCCTACTAGCGGCTTCCAGGGCTGGATGGAGGAAGTAGGTGACTCTCCAAAGTCCCCAGGGAGAACCAACAGTGGGGACACCTGAGAAGGGTAATTTCCCTGGGTCTGACTGACGTGAACAATGACCAGTCAGAAGAGTAGCCAGCTAGAAGTTGGACCTAGTTGGGACAGATGGGAAGGGGTTGGAGTGACAAGGGGAGCAGGTGGCACTGAGCTGCCCAGCAGCCATTAACCCATCGGTAACCATGGTAACAGCCAGGCCAGCTGCCCTGGTGGGTGCCGGCTGTCCTGCGGTGCCTGAGCTACAGAGGGAGATGAGATGGGAAGGCCTCGTTCTTCCTCCCCAGGGAGCACGTTCAGAAACTTAGCTAGGCCATCTTCGGATAGAGTCAAGACCTACTTTCCTCTAGGTTGGGCTGATTGTCCGTTCCCTTCGCCTGACATGATGACACCGGTGCTCTCGGTGCCATTCCTCCCCACAGAGTCGGCCTGATCACTAGCTAAGGAGGCGGTGCTGTCAGTCAGCTGTACTGACCGCTGGCTCTTTCTCTACTTATTCCTGAGGGATGAGTCCTCTCTTCCCATGGGACCTGCAGCTTCCCATTGAACACACTTAGCTGGCACCTTTCTGGGCTGCAGACAGAGAGAGATTTAAATCCTGCTTCCTCCATAGGCTGGGGTGGAATTAGGTTGGGGGATGGGCGGCTTCTTATTTACAGTACAGTCTAAAAACAGATTTCCTCATTATACAGACAGGTGGCCAGCTGGACGCTTCCCGTATCCCAGCGCTAGCACGTCGCCGACCCCACACTCCACACGCACCGGAGATCGGTGTTTCATGCGACGGCACCTCCCTGTATGGAGCGTCTGGAGAACCGGAGCCTGTGCTCCTTCTAAGGACCATCGTCCGGCCATCTGCATCCGCACGGAACTATTTCTAATCCTCGCCGGATGGACAGAACTCAGTTCTCTTGCTTTAACCATCGGTGCTCCTTCTGGCCTCTCTTTTCAGGCAGCTCGTTTTGGTTTCGTCTGTTTCCTGGCCAGGTTCATCCCCCTTTTTGTCTTAGGTCCTTCTGCTGTCTCTCCTCTCGCTTTCGTCACTCTGCGTCTTCTCTTTAGGGTTGTCTTTTTCATTTCCCTTTCTCTTTTTTTGTCGTCGTTTTTGGTTTGTTTTTAATATTTCTCTTTCTGAAACTGTGCCTGCCGACACTGAATCTTCACTTCCCGGAATTCGCAGCACTGACTTAATTAACTCATCTTACTTATGAATATATTTAAGATTCTCTGTCGATGTTTTAACGGGGTTACATCCAGCCTTTTAATCTGGGGTGAGGCCACACTATTCGTCAACTCGTTTGGGAGAGAATGTGGTTTTATCAAAAATGGACTGAAGGGTCTAATTTTTTTTTTTTCTTAATTTTGAATGTGGCCATTTTGAGGCTTTGACCTTGGAGTCACCCTCTGGTCCTGCGACACGCCCTCATAGGGAGGAACATTAAAAATGCCATAGCAATGGCTGTCACCTTTACATGTGAAAAAAAAAAAAAGTTTTTTTAAGTTTTAGTGACATTTAGGTTTTCTGGAAACTCACGAAGTCAGCAAGTTATAAAATACTTAGTGAGACATCTGGCCTTCAATTTGACCAAAGAGGATAGAAAAAGACAGGTTTGTCTCAAAGAGTTAGGTCTTTAGCCAGTGGGACAGAAATCTTCTTACTCCTGTTTTGCTGACTATAATGGATGCTATATTAATCACAGTCTCCCAAATGGCCGCGTGACAGATGAGAAACTAAGCAGCAGCCAAGGGGGAAAGGTCCTCGTACACCTGCCATCGCCCCGATGCATCATGCGGATGCTCCGCGGGGAACAGGAATCAGGACACGACCCGATGGTGGCACAGCTGAATGGAGGGAACGCAATTCTGCTCAGCTTTCAGCACCTGGTCCTCGTCTGTTTCTCTCTGAGCCCCTGGCATTCACGGTCAGCGCGTGGCCGCACCTAATGAAGTCATTGTCACCTGGGGGACTACGCGCGACGCAAGACGGCTATGCTCCCAGCAGCGAGATGGATTGTTATTTAAAATACCTCTGGAAATGTGGACGGAGCAGAAGCCCCATAAGTTTCTGAACCGAAACCCCCGGAATCTGATCTCGTCTCAGGGGCGCGTGCTCCCGCGTCTGCCTGGACCTTCGTGGACCTCTGCGGAACCACCTCCCGAGAGGGTCCCCGTCCCTCTCAAGGGTCAGAAAGCCAAACGCCAGTTAGGGCATGTGAGTTATTCAACTGGGTCTAACGTGATCACCTTGAGGAAATTTAATAAACTAACGGGTAAAATGAAAACTAAGCAAATTTTGAATCCAATAAATCTAATTGCCATGTATCTCTGTAGTCATGATCCCAAAGTTTTACAAGGGCAATTTTGTCTTACTTCAAAAGAGGATATAAAATAAGAAGTAATAAAAATGTAAAAAATTTTAATTTGCCGTTTCTCTGGTTATTTTCATTTTATCAATACTGGGACATTCCAATTATTAAAAGCTTTTATGAAAATTGAGCATAAAATGTATCAATCTTCATAAATTAAAACCAGACAAAATTTTCAAAATTAAATGTAATTATAACCATATTCTTTAAAAAATATACTTTCTTATCATTATAATTATAAAATTTAACAATTGTATAGACTTTAAGGAATTCTTATGACATATGGAGTAAAATTAATTGATCTGGAACAGTAAGAACTTTGAGAAATCTTACAAATCAACATAAGGCTTTATATCAGAATTGCAGTTTATAACCCAGACAAATGTATTTTTAAGTGGTCATGCCTCTGAATTGTTCTGCTTCTTTGAAAGTATTTATGTATTAAATCTTATTCCCACTTTCAAATCTAACCCAAACCTTTCGGTCACTTGAAGCTTGGTAACGGTCTTTAGCTGATTATTTAAAGTACATTTAAAGTGTGCCATCACTAAATTGTTCCTCTTTCTCTTATCTTTTGACATGTGCTCCAAGCTATTGTAAGAGTAGATCTGTACCGTCTTGAAGATAATTAAATGTTCTTGTCATCTAATGGAATTGTTAAACACATCTTTTAATGTTCTTATTAACTTTATCTAATATTTAACACATACCGTTAAAATGTCCAGATATCTTTTGTGTGTATTTTTTCACTAATTTCCATCCTAATGAATACGATTAGCATAAATAATTACTTGGACAAGAAGACTGAACATCTTATGATGTGGTTATGCGAGGGAGTTATTTTATGCCATAACTAACACTGAAGAAAAGACATAATCCCCTTTAAGTACAGAAACCAGCAATGCTGAAAAGATATAAGTTCATTGCAGAATAATTTGTCAAGAAGGAGAAAATGTGTCTCCCCCCTTATTTTAGGTGGAATGTAATTTTACACTAAGAAATAAAAACAAAGTTATTTTGTGCCTGGACCTTTTCACTGATTTCTATAGAAAGACTTCTCTGTGGTAACAAATATGCCTTTGTATGTGTAGACCTTGATCTTGTACGTTCTCTTAAAACTCTGTAATCTCTGCAATCATAACAAAGGTCAATTCGGCAAGCATTAATTAAGAATCCATTACACGTTAAACCCTGCAAATGGTGCTGAGGATACAAAATCAGCCCTACCTGGAGATGCTCTGTCTGCTTAGAATCTGCCAAACAGATCATTTCAGTATAATATGAAAGTGTGATGATAAAATTTATCCAGGGACTTCTGGGAGAATAGAATACTTTGCTAAGCCTGAAACATATCAAGGAAGGCTTTTTGAAAGAAAGGGAGTCTAAAATATGTTCTTTAGGAATACGGAGGGTTGTATCAGTTGAGGGAAGTAATGTCGTATTTGTAACAATGAATAAGAAGGGGAAAAAGTAATAAACAGATAAGCATGTCCTTTGGCAATAAATGCTAATGTAACAAATAGATGGCATATCAGCCCAAAACTAAATCACTTCAGTATGTAAAGTACCTCTGTATGTATTATCTATCATTAACAGATTTTCATGATTTTTAAGTGTTCGTTAATGACAATACACAACAATCCGGTTACTTAGAGAATAATATAAATCAGAGTCAACATTGAAAAGTGAGAACCAACACATTTAACAGTGCTTTATGAATATTATCTAGTTAAATCTCAGATTCCCCCATGAGGTAAATGCTGTTATTATGCTTATTTGACAGCTTAAGTAACTAAGGAAGAGAAAGTCTAAATAATTTGGTAATAAAATTACATATCTAATATGCATTAGCAGTTGGATTCAAACCCACATGATCTGTCTCCAGACTCTTACCAAACTATGCCACCCTGTCACTCAAGACCATGGCTGTTTCTATCTGGTAAGTGGCTAATTCATGATGGAGCCAGAAGGTGAAGTAGGGAGTAGAGACTGAGAAACCAATTCCCTGGATTAGACCTGACTCTGACAGGTTGGAAGAAGGTGGGCATGATGACAATGGCTTGCCCCTGTGCCAAAGAAAGTGATCATGTTTCCAAGTATAGCCAAACACATTGGCCAAGACGTTAGCAAAGAACAGCATTTAATAAGTAGTCCCGTAAGTGACTGACAACGGCCCCAATCTGTTTTTAGCCAAGGGTCAATACATCTTCCAGGATTTTCTTTGCCACCCCACAACAGTTATTTCTGAAGCAAGGCTGACACTGTTTTCAATATCATTTATTTTTGCATAAATTAATTACAAAGTCTTTTTGCAACCTTGGTTACTTATTTTACATTCGTATGCATTTTCCTCTCCAAAGCCTACGTCTTACATTTCTTTACTTTGCCTCTCAGGTTTTTGTAATAGTGCCATCCATATTATTTATATAGCCTAATGGTAATATTTGTGTGTTCAACTTAGGTAAATGTGGCGTGTGTACGAGAGAGAAAAGGTAGTGAATGTATACGACAACGAATGAAAATTTACATAACAGAGATTTCGCCCATCTTCTGGTCCGTGAACACCTACCTCACATGTGGACCATGGTCCCCTTCTCCATATGAGTATCTCAAGCTCTGCATGTGATTTCTTGGATTCAATTGTATGTAGTTATCTCGCAGTATGCCCCCTGAACGCAGGTAACTAATTAATTGGGTGTCCCACTAAAACAGAACAGCGATTCGTTTCATGCTGGAGAGAAAACTAGCTTTAAACTTAGCGAGAAATCGTATGTTAGTCTTTCGTGTGGGGATTTCCTGAGAATTTTCAAGGGAAATGTTTACTTTATACAATCTTTACTTTATGAATCACCTCTGGAGTTTGACTCACATCGATGGTGGCTGTGCAGTATCCATTAAACAGCGTTTACATGAACTAATAGAATGGGCATGTGTTAAGCATTATGGTGGGACGAGGACACTGTTAGAGGTATTTGGCCAGGGAGCTCAGGAATGTCTGAATCTGGATTTAATTTAGTCCCTCTGCAACACTCCAATGCGAAGTTCACAAGGAAGCAAAAGGGGCCACGGCTGAACCTCTTTCTTGTAGGTTATTCTGAGTTATGACACTCACTATCCAGACTTCTGGTCTAGCTGGGTTGAAGTGCACAGTTTCGCCTACAGCTCCACTAAGTTCTCCACCGGATTGGAGCCAAAACTCAATACCAGCAGGCTGCATGGGATTGTGGACCTAGGTGACGGTGAAAATAATTAAGGTCGTGTGGGGAAGAAAAGCGAAGTTTTAGATGACTGACCCTAAGGGACCTTAACCCTGCTTCCTGATCACCCCGATGCAGGCTGCAGGAGACAGAAAATAGAAACAAACAAACAAACAAACAAACAAACAAACAGATTAAGTGTCTTTTAATATACAGCCGTTCTGTCTACAAGCAAAAGGCTTACTCATCTTTCGAGGTAATCTAAAACTATAAAATTCCAGGTGTAGATCTAGGAAGGTGATACAATAGAGATCTTTCTTTCTACCTCAAAATATCTATTCCGACTTATAATCTATATTTTAGCAGATTTGGTAACATGTTGAGAATAGGCAGTCGTCAAAGAGTTTTTTGTTTTTTGTTTTTTAATTTGGAAGTTCACCACAGCTTCCTTCTATTTCTACATTGCATAACTTTATTAATAAAATCTATTCGATACCAATACTGGTATGAAATTCTATGACTATGAAGCAAAACAGAAAAATTGAAAAGTTTCTGAAAAAAGTCAACAATAGAAAATATCGGAAAATGAAACCATCTAGTAAAACTGGAACGCATCGGTCATGTTTAATGAAATCATGAGCTCGGGTGATGTGTCCTCCTCCTTTTAGCGTGCTGTGTCCCTTTGTATTTGAGCTATATGGGGCTCTTTTCAGTTTTAAAGCCAGGGATTCATTCAGTTACATTAGCAACGGGAGAAATAGGGAGTCTGAGCAAGTATTCGAGTGAAGCGAGTCAGAGAGAAGGAAATTCAGGAACCGGAAGCCCATATTGCCACACTTTCCCTATCTAAATCAATGAATTGGACATCTGGGGAGAACGCCACACACCCGAGGGCTGAAAATCCCCTCTCTTTCAGACAGAACTGCTTGTTTCCACGTGTCGACTCTACTAGTTTTCCATACCGACCGCTTCCTCGTCATCTCAGCTTGCGCATGGGTACTCTTTGATGACCGCCATCAAAGAGTCAGTTTCTCGGTTTTCCAAGTTCTAACTCCCCAGTGGCATTGGCCCACGCTATCCCTTTGAACGAGGCCAGCGTCATCGGTTACTGCCTTTGAACGAGGCACGCACTACACTAGATGTATCACGACAGCGTAGGCAGAGACAACTGTTGGTGACCGAACGGCCATGGAAGACCAGGAAAGTTACCCGAAATAGATCCAGCGGATTGCACTTTATCATTCCCATGTTTGTTAATCCTATTAAACTCTGCAAGGCGGTTGAATTTACGCATGGGGCTTAGTGGTTGAAACCGTGTACACAGAAAGTTAATTATTACCATCATATATTTTCTGGTTATATTGTTTTTAAAGGTTCTGCAGTTTTGCTAGATCTGTGTATATGCTCTACGACTCTATTTTTAGTGCACTCCTTACTGGTTGCTAAGTGTGATCACGAAGTGCCCAGTTGCAGGTGTCATCGTTTCTAATGGATTAGCAGTTTCCACTTGCCACTCGTGGGCTCCACACTTATTTTATACAGTTTTATGTCACTCAGGGAACTGCAACTGAGTCCAATGCTCTATTTCTTTGTTGTCATCCTGCCTGCCTTCAGCTGAAGGTACACCCTGTGATGGCCCTTTGAAGTTCTGGTAAAGCTGCCATCTCTCTCAATATGCAGAGAACCAGGAGTTTAAACATAAAATAAATAAGTAGGATAAAAATACTGCTAAATTAGAAGACCTACAGTTCTTTCCTTTTTCTCTTTCATGTCAAGTTCAATCCCCAAAGTGAATGTTGCATTATTCCTTTTTAAGAAAGTTGATTGAATAATTAAATCCTAAAGCATGTATATCAGACAGTTAATATTTCTGTCCTGTCAACCAACCAAATCCAGTCTCTCTGTACTATCAAAAACTGCTATCCTAATAAGTGAAATACCATTTTACTTAGAAGATAGATTTTCAGTTTTACCCTGTTCCCCAGTCGCCACTCTGTAAAAAGCAATTTGGATCGCTACTTAGATCACAAATTTACTTTCTGAGGAGCATTTTTGGCTATGCTTGAGCAGTAATAAACACAGAGAGAATCTTTCTATAGAATGGATTGTAATATATTTGAATTTATGGAACCGCTTCCTCATTTTTTAAATGAAGGGGTTGGACTAGCTCATATTTAAGTTCCCTTCCAGAATTCAAATGCCATCATAAAATGATTCTGTAATTCAATTAAACATCCTCCCTTTCAAGCAAAAGGATCAAAACCCAAGCAAAATTTGAAGTTGGCAAGGAAGGGAACTTTTGTTCTGTTGTCTATCAAAGTTTCTTTCTTACTTTCATGGATCCTATCTGAGCCTTGCAGGGTTGTTAGTGACCTAACTGCTTTAAATTGTTGCTTCTTTCAGAGTTAAGCATTTGTAAGAGGAGCTTGAAAACAGCAAAGCCTTCAAGATACCAAATGATGAATTACCAAAGGTGAAATTTCAGGAAACGATGGGTGGCCCTCCAGTGACATGTTGTACCTTATCTACTCGCTCCTTCTGGGCTAAACTTTAAGTTCTGGAGGATTAAACTAGCTCCGAACACTAGGTTTTCTCTATTCTAATTGATAATCCATTGAATAAAAAGTCAAACAATTATTTTATTTATTGGTCATCATATCAGTGCTTCACATCTGTTTTGAAGTAGCCTAGACAAAAACAATGAATTGTAAAGATATACTGAGTTCTTCTTATGATATTGCTATGTCAGTGGGCCAGTGTGTAAGAAACTGAATATCTAGTTCTTAACAACCATCTTTTTAAACTGAGGTAGAGTTTGGCCAACTATGGCCCTGTTTAGCAAATAAAGTTTTATTGGAATAAAGTTATGGCCATTTGTTTTTATTAGAGTATTTACTTTAGAAAACAGTCTCTGCCCCTTTGAGATGTAAATCTTTTTAAAAACCTCTTGCCAGTTTTATAATCCAGGATTTTCTTCCTCTGCAACTGGGGATTTGAAATTTAATTATTAAGAGAGAAAGAACCCCCATCTCCCAGTCTCTGTGGGAGGGAGGGGTCTAACCTCCATAGATACCTTCTTCCCCGTGTTGTCACGAACCTGAAAGTTTGCTTGTCCTTCGGGTAAAGCCAATTAGCAGAGGCAGGTGGCCTATGGTTTCCCTGCCTTTGAGCTCTTAAAAACATTCCATGGAGCTCTGACTAACTTCTGGTCTCTCTTCTCTGTTTCAACCGTTTTGAATAAAGTCTTCCTTGCCTATTTAATTTTGCCCAGTACAATTTTTGTTTTCATACTGCACAGAAGAATCTGACACTAATACAAATAGAAAAAGACACACGGTATAGCAGAGACAGTGGTGTACGAGTGGGAAAGATGTGGTTTAGCAAATTAAAAAATGAAAGCTATATCATGACTTAGAAAATAACCAGACAACCAACCACTGATCCAGAAGATAAATGAGACTAGAAACTCCTCATTTTCTGTTCTGGTTAATGGGATAAATAGTGCTGCTTTTCTGTGTGGAAGGGCTCCCAACAAAACAGCACATTTGTAAGTAAAGGTGACCTTGAGATGACATGAATTTGATGCCTGTGGAACAGCCAAATACTGAAGTCATATATAGACGGTTGGATGCAGACATGCAGGTGTTGTCGGCAAACAGAGGTAAGAATTGAAGACTTGAGTGTGGGTGTGATTATCTAGGAAAAAAAAAAAATCAGGGACCGAGACTTTATGAGCGTTGTTATTCCTGTGGCAGTTACGAGAGGAGGGACTCAAGAGAACAGACTGCAAAAGAGAAAAGGCTGATGTCAAAGAAGCCCAAGAAGATTGTGTCACACACACAGAAATTGTGAAAACAATATCAAACACGAGTAAGATCCAGCAGGAGCGGGACCCAGAGGGACCCCTGGCTTGAGAGACCAGCAGCTCGCCTTGACAACAGTGGATTGTGGGGTGTGACAGGCATGGAAAGCTGTGGGTGTGAGGCAGTATAAGCGATTAGAGACCAAATACAGTGTCCTCCCTGTTCTGAGGACCTGAGGAGTACAGAATTTCCTGAGTCCCCATTCCTGCCATCACTTCTGAAAGCCCTAATTTCATCTCAAGATCAGTTCTGCATTGATAGGGATTAAAAATCAGTCTCTCAAACTATGAGTTGAGTCACTTATGACTTCTTTCTTAGCCTCTCTTTCTTTTAGTGACTGAAATAACCTCCCGAGGTTGGTTTTCTTGCTTCAAGCCTATATTTCTCCCTTTCCATGACTGGGAAAAGACTGTGTTGTCTTGGGTTCGTCCATATGCCATTGACTTGAATTCCTTGGGTGAATTTTTTCCTATAGGAAGGAAAAAGTCTCTGTTCAAAAGAGGAAGGATTTGCCTTTTTTTGGTCAGGTGTTGGATTACTTGAAATTTATTGACAAAATTTTCTCCTAATGATTTTTGAAAGCTTAGCCTGTAGAGTCCAGTCTCTTTGCATTAAACATTTGATTCATGTTATTTTAACTGAGATTGAAGTCTTAAAATTATGTTGGAACTGCTTTTCTTACAGCTGGCATGACTGAGGGACCACTGGAGTTTTTAGAAATAAAACAGAGGTACACTATAAATTATAACACCAATACTGGGGTTGCAACATTGAAACCATCTCAAGAGAGTGTTGCCCGATGTTAAGAAAAATATAAACCCACAAAGTGATGAGTAACAAAATCCCAATTCTAAGTTCTTTATCATGTAAAAATGGGTAATACGGTCTATTAAAAATTACTTTGGCAAACTGGACTTCTGGACCCAGAGAATCCAGGAGAATGGACTTCCGGGTCAAGAAGGCAGAGGGAACACATGTCGAATGCTCTCCCTTCCGCTTCAAACAGGACATTAGATTCAATATTCACAAAGTTATCAAACAGTTATGACAAAAACAAGAAAGGCAAGCTTCATGGCTATGAACAAAAAGGTCTCCTTTTATGTAAAATAAAAATAAAACTACTAAGATGTGACCTCCCTGTCTTTCCTGTGAGGCTGGGAACCCTATAAATCAGATACTGGTTCATTTTCCTCGATAGGGCTTTGTGAGTAATGGCTCCATAAATCAACTTTTGTTGTCTGGTCATGTTGGATTAAATAAGCATCAATCTCAAATATGGTTGGCATTCCCAAGAAAGCCTTGGTTGCATACACAATTTTTCAAATTATGCCTTGATAAAAAAGGAGTATATATTCTCCTGAACTCATAAATGATTATATTTCCATCAAATTAAGAATATAAGAGTTTCTAAGCTCTGGAGTGGGCAAGCAAGGAGATTATGATATTGTTTACAAATGTTTTATTTTCATTTACAGAATTATGTTTTCAAAAATATTATGAGTTATAGATAGCCTAAGAGAAAAAGTTTGTTTATACTGAGAAAATGTTAAACACCAACAATATTCCAAACAAAAAATGCAAACATCCCTCATCATTTCACTCAGTCATCTGTAATGAATTCTTGCTCCCCTTCATCCTAGATCAGTGAGTCATAAATTGGTCTGTTTCTCAATTAGAGTCCTATAAACCCTGGTTCCGCACGCAGGTATGTTCTCAACATTGTTTAAACAATGCCATCATAAACCTATGCTCTGCAATACTGTCATTTTCCATATGGCTGAGACAATAGCTTTTAAAGATGAAGCATTCAGGCTACTGGCTGATCACAAAGTTTTCAGGAAAGCATCGGAATAAAGCAAAAACTACCTTTAGATAGTAAATGTCTTACAATGGCTCTGGTTACCTTTTGCTGATAATTTTCAAAAGTGAAAGCTCTGATATGAGTTCATTACAGGAACAGTTCAACAAACAGAGGACTCTGGTTATTTCTGAAGTGTGCAAAACAAAATAAAGTCAATCAAGAAATATTTGTCCCATTTCCTGAGAAGAGTGGCATCACACTAATTTATAAGATTGAATATAATTTTTATGGAGAAAAACATCTTCAGATATAACACATGATGTCCTGAGATAACATACCATGAATATACCAAGCTTATAGCTAGACTATACCATTAATATAGCAAGGTAATCAAGTAAAGAGATTCTGTAAGCCTTAAATATCTGAATATTAATAAAACTCCAAAGGTAAGGGATGAGAATCTCCAACTAAAACCCATTGGCCAAGAAGATGCTAGACTCAAATTAAAGAAGAAAACTTGTAACCAAGTTAACATTATAAAGAATAACTGAATTTGTAGCTGATGGCACTATAGCATTATCTATTTTCAAGCAAAGCAGCACCAGGATTCCGACAAATAGAAACGTTATGGACAATGAGGGCTCTTGACACTTCTTTAGATCTTTCCACACAGCCTATGATTTCTGAACTATTTATATTAATAACATTTTGCCTACACTAATTTAACCTAAAGAATGTTAGCATCTCTGTTGACGTGGCATTTCCCATGCAAGTCATTAACAGTAGCAGATCAAATAACCCGAATTATTTCTAATACTTCTCTTTTTTACAAGATGAAAGAACACATCCTCTGTGATTTTTCAGGGACCCTTTAAGATAAGTTTAGGTACAAAGGACATCCTCTGGGGGATTCGATTTTTAGGCAGGTAAAACCAGAGACGTAAGGATAGTCGAACAGTTGTTTAAGGTAGGCTCACGGTTTACAGAGAAACAAATTGGCTATTTAATCAAAGCAACAAAATACTTTAAAAGCAAATAGAAAGGGCTTGCAGTTTCCGGCTCTACACGGCAGGAGCTTGGAGGCCATCACTCCCGCCTCACAACAAGCGAAAAACTAAACAAAGTCTCCTAGGATCCATAAGAGAGTCGAGGACGCATGGCAAACCGGTGCCCCAAGATTGACGAGGCCAACAGGCCAATGCAGAGTACCTCGACTTACCTGAGTGGAGGCCAGTGGGCAGGAGGCAGCGAGGGAAAACCAGGACTGCAAGTGACCCAGTGTTGGAGCTCAGTGAGGACAGCTCTGTGAGGTAAGAACGCCAGGGGGGTCCCATCAAAGGGGCCTCTCACCATCAGTAAGATTTACCTTGGGAGCTCTACCAGGCTCACACAGCAAACATAGAGAAAAATCCTCTCCTGCTAAAAATCCTCGGGGAGGCGGGAGAAGGAATCATTTGGAAATATCCCCAGCTCTCCTTCACGAGGTCTGCCCACAGGGGAAACTAGTTAACCAGCGCCTACCCTGCTGATGTGTTATCACAGACTAACTCACCTGTGGGACGGGAAATAGCCAACTCAAGCTGGCTCTGAGGGAGGGAGGAAACATCCAACTCCAGCCCACTCTGTAGCCATCCTCTCCCACCTAAGGAGGAGGAAAAAAAATTTTTTGACTTTAAAACAAGACAGACAGTGTACTTTCTTCCCCTCAACATCACTCAGCCGCGATGATCTTTTAGAAGTTAGATCATTGACTTCTAACTCCTAATCTGCCCCACAATCACCTAAAATAACCAGTTTCCCTTCTCCTGGATGACTAATCCTCTGCCATGTTCTCTCAGTAGGAGCCGAAGCAACATAATGAAAGTTCTCGAACCAAAAGGAGACATGTCATAGGAAAACAAAACAAAACGCAAAACTTAAATTCTTTAAGACTCGCCCAATAGAATACATTCCGTAATCCAAACACCTCAACCTCCTAAGAAAACTGGAGAATTGTCCTACGAAGTAGGCTATTGTATTTAAATTAATTTCTTAAGATTTTGAATCTTAAATGTGAGAACTTGGAAACCGCAAAAATGGAGAAATTTTCCTTTAAAAGAAGCCTGGATTCATTAAGAAGAAAGGGCAAAAGGATTGTTTGTATTTGAGATAATCTATCTTAATCAAAAAGCATCGAGTAAAAACCAAACTAAAAGATGAATGACTAGAAGCAACTGTGTTTTAATATCTGGAGTGTTCTTTTATTTTACATATGAAGGATTTATTGCCTGCAAAAAGAAATCAGAAGTATTGTGATTCATACAAACATAAGCTTATAATTTTAAAAAATCTATTTAGAAAGCCCAGGATTCAAGAAGGAATCTTTGGGAAGGACCCTTGGAACAGGGAGAGACCTGACAGACAGTGGTGTTACAATCAGATTAGCGTACTTCAGGGAGGGTTAGGCGACAGTTACCAAGTTATGACCAAAGTATAGGAGAATCACAGGGCTATTCCAGTGACCTTGAACTAGCATACCTAGCCCAACAAGGAAGGAGAGAGTCCTGGACGGAAGGTCTTGAGGGATGCTTCTAGTCCGAGGTGACTTCGAAGGCATTGGGAGAAATAAAATTGCTCATCTCATTCTATTTTTCTTTGAACATCTGCTGGGGTTTCTATTGGTAGTGGGAGGATCCTTGTTGATGGGGGCGCCTATAAGTCAGTGTCCTGAGGTGAGACAGGGTGGAGAAGGGAAGGGTAGATGTGGACTGCCAAACCGAAGATACCAGCACAGCTGCTTCCAAAAACACAGTTTTTAGAATATGAAAAATGAGACATTCTGTTGGTAAAAATATGAAGACTGGTGTTTATATTCTTTGCTTAAATGTATGTGTTTCTAGCTAAAAAGACAGAATGGCTGTGAATCATTTTTATGAAGTTAAAACGATAGAAATTGAACTTGTTAAGCTAAAAAGGCTCTCTCTTTTTAAAAGCACAGTCTTACATTTAGAAAGAAATTTAATTAATCGGGTGATAAGAGCAGGTTGCAAGCCAAGAAGGTGGCGAAAGGGTTAACTACTCCAGGGCTAAAAGGTCTTGGTATTTCAAGAGTCAGTTTTAAATCTTCTAATAGCAAAAAGCCCAGATTTGGGGAAGGGGGCGACATTTCCTCCCACCCCAACCACCGGGTAAAGAATTCCTTATGAATCCCCTTGTTTTTCAAAAACACATTCTCTAACTTGGAAGATGAATATGAAATTTAATTTCAATTTGAAAAAGTGATGTAAAAGGACATACGACATAATACAACTGAAAAGTTTAATGTTTTATTTTAGTTGTTTTAGAAGAATATTTTTTCTTCATGGAAATGAGCAGTTCTTAGTAATAAAAACTTGAAAATTTGGGGCATAGCACATGCTACTTTCCTGTAATAATTTTTTTTCACTAAATCAAAGTATATTAGTTCCTATGTAAATGTAACAGGAATTTAGGATCGTCCTCGAAAAGTTTTAGGGTTTAAGTAATTTAGGATTTTACAAACTGATAATACTCTGAAAATACGAATCTATAAACAGAATCTATAGAGTCTATAAAATAAAAATTGATTTTATATAGTGTTGATGTACATTTTGCTCATCATTCCTAACATTGTTAATAGTTTGTGGAAGTAGGACTTTATCCTGGAAAAGGATGTGTATATTTTTCCAATGGCATCTAAAACTTTGGATTTCACAGGGATTCTGGCAGTTAAAATTAGAACTCTTAAAAAAAAAACCAAAAATGTAAAAAATAAAATTAGATTTTGTTACATTATTCAAAAGGATATTTTAAACAAAACCTCCACGGCATGTATTTACATGTGCTTCTATGCTAGTTGTGGAAAATTCCAAGTGAGGAGTCACCTCCTTAATTTCTCAATAGGAAATTTAAAGATTTTAACTGCTCTTAGGTCCAGTTAATGCCACCTGAGAAAATCTTTTGAAGTGATGATACATAGCAAGCATTGGAACGATACTCATAATATAACAATAAATAATAGAATGCATTAAAGGTGATATTAAGTGGAAATTTTGTGTCATAAAGAGAAGCTTGTAGCTCTGACATAAAATCAATTTAAAATCTTTTATGTTAAGGAAAAATTTAGTGAAGTAAAAACGTAATTGAATATGCAAATTGGAGGCAGAATTGGCTAATTCAGTTGGAACTCTTATCCATGAACATGGTAATTACAGTTGTATCAAAAACGTTGTAGATGGACTTTAGTGGCAAAATGCAAGTCTTGTTTAAAATGTTTTTGTGTGTGTCATTATGTACCTGAACCAGTACCTGAAATGTATTATCTTAGAAGAGTTTAGAGCAGGACTCTTTTAGAATGTCAACAACTTCATACCAAAAAAGAACAGACAAAACTAAACAAAACGAACCATCATGATAAGGCATTGTTGACTGTCAGTAGAAAAAAGTAATTTAAGTGCTCATTACTTGTATTCTAAGAACCAAAAGAACCTCAGAGAAAATCACAAACTCTATTAAATAGATTATTTTTTCATATTAATATTATTTTGAAACTTTTTCAAGAATGAAAAATTTTAATATAAAAGAAGAAGTTCACTTACAGAATCAAACATTTTAAGAGGAACACTGTGATATTAGAACTGAATTGAAAATACTAATATGCACTCATGTCTTTAAAAGAGAACACAATTCTCATGAGTCTTCCCTCTGTCCCTTGAAATGGCCTCGGGACAACGTCATCCCAAGTCTCCATATCATTGTCCGCTAAAAAGAACAAGATACAGGTAATTCCATCTGTCCCAGGGGAGTCTGTAATATGTTCTGGTGCCAGAAAGCAAGGTATTTTTCCAAGGTTAATGGTTAAATCAGATCAAAAGCGCACACAAAACGACTCCCATTGAACGAAGTGTTAACAATGGAGCAAGCAAGGAAGAATAAAGACTTTAGTTAACTAAAGAAACATTGACTCTATAAAGACACGAATTCATAATGACACATACAAAAAGAAAAGGTAATATATATTCTACACCTTAGAATGTATTGTTGTTGAGTCTTTTAGTTAATCATCTTCATACTGCAGACCCATTTAATGTGTTTCATAAGAAAATAGGTCCCCGTTTATGTTGGAAGTTGTTCCTGTCTTTTTAGGTTCACTTCCTGCATTTGGTACTCCACATTTTGAAATATGATATGGGCAGGCCTTTTTGACCTTGAACTTTACATTTCTGTAAAAACAAACATTTATTTGAATTTTATTTCTAAGGTGTTTTATTTTGCTGTGTTTTTCTTAATCTGCCATGCTTATTTTAGGTAAAGATCAGCAACTCTTTATCTAAATCTTCTCCCAAACCTGGTCTACCTTTCGAATGAATCTTTCTTATATTTCATTTGTTCCATGTCTCTAACTTAATTCTATTCTTTTTTTTTTCATTATAAATCAAATCCAGACCCCTCATCCTGCCATTTGAGGCCCACTGTGTCTCGAGGTCCCTCTCAATTTCTTACTTAACTGGGTACAACTCCAAATCTAACTTCTAATTGACTTCAACTATTGTTAATGGCATCACATATACCTTCATCGCAAATACTTGCATATTTGGGCCATACGGACCCTTTCCTTTATCACTTTTTTCATGTCTAACTTCTTCAGATTTTTCAAGTTTTAGAAAAGTCTCCTCTTGCCATTTCACTGGGAATTCAATAAATCCTGCCCTAACATTTCATGAAATATTAGACTCTTTCTTTCTGAATAGCTCTATTTTTGTCTGTACCACATACTAAACACTTAATAATGTATTTTACACTATTTTATTGCTATTTCACCTTATCTAGAAAAAGGTTTCCATGGCATCTAACACATTATTGATCACGCGGCAGGTACTTAATACTTGATAGGTCTTTTAATTCACTCGTTGTTCGTAAATATGCCAATACAAGTTTTATTTCATCTGCATTGTACTACCTACATCATACTTTGCCTTTAATCCATGTAATGCGTACCCGTATATTCAGTCTCATTCTGCACTTAGAACATTCTTTTATCGTCGTCATCATCATCATTAGCATCAAGAGGCATAAGCAGAATCCTAAATCAATGGTTTCCTCATTTAATGGACCATAATTTGCTTTGACATTCATAGACTCACTGTTTCAACAATCTACCAGTCATTGGACACCTGGATTATTCCCCTCTATCGTCTGAAATGCTGCTGACCTAAGTCCCCCAGCTGCTCAGAGGTAAACAGTACATACTTCTCTTCTGATGCTGCATGTTCCACGTGTAGATTTCTCTCTCCTAGACAAGCAAACTTCATGAGAAAATGGACTGTATTTCTCTTGATGAATTCTGTTCTTCTAGTAGCCTAGCAAAATACTCCTGGACACATAGTAAATGTCCACTAAATGAGTTACAGCTTTGCTAATATTTGCATTGAGGCTCTGCTACACTAATAATCATCTTCATTACCTGCTTGAACAGATCTGATTTTGATTTTTTTTTTTTTTTTAGCAATTTATTATTATCAGTTGCCTTCAACTTGTTTTTGTTTCCCCATAAATACCTTGCAATGGACCTTATTCAGTATCTGGAGTTTCAGTTTTTAATAAACACTTGGTTCATCCTATTGCAAACTGAGCCACATTGCAGATACCAGCCTCGAGAGCAAACGAATGCAGGTCTAGCTAGCATGGAGCCAAAATTAAACTAGTGCAATTTCAGCGTACTCGCCATCTAAACATTACATTCCAAATTCCATCTTAATTGGGTTAAACTTTGAGCAAAATTCAGTTCATATGTGAATTTCAATAACACCTTATTACAGCAAGAGACCTGATGTCATCTTTTCATAGTAAAATTCAATTGAAAATAACAGGAAATGTCTGTATAAAGCTGGAAAAATGTCTGTTTTTCTTTTTCACTTATTCTTCTTTAAGATGAAGATGGTATTTGTCCAAATATGTTTAATTCTAAAAAGATCTTTTTGTTTGAGCTTCCTTATTCACAATGGGAACAATTACATTTTCTATGAGTGTCTTTTTAGGTGAAGAATTTGAGTGATGACATTTTCTCTATTCTTGAGTCCTCTAAGTCTGAAACATGCACAATAGTAGATTCAGAATTCTAAAATGCTCTTATTTGGGGGCAGAAATGTTAAATCAATTTATATGCTTTTATGCTTCATTTTCTTTTTGGCTATGAAGATATTTCTAAAATAGTTTATGTTCTAAAAAGTATATTTCATGCCATTATGACAGGCTTTGCATTATAGATGATATGGAGAGAAAGAAAGCAAAACAAGCCAAAACAAATATAAACAAGGGATTTTAAATGCCACTGGGAAGTGAAGTATATGTAATCTTGGCATTTCTTTTTAGAAGAAATGTACTTTGTGAATACTGTTTTTGAAAGTAAAACAATGATAAATAATGACTTAAAATTGTATTACATTGTCATTTTTCAACTCTTTTTGCTTCCTTCATGGTATAAAGGACAAGGTTAAATGAGTAAATCATTCATTTAACATTAAACACCCAAGGATCTAACACTATCATTTTTGCTTGTTAACACAATTGATGCTTCTTTGTACAGTGTGATAAATTTAAAAACTTGCCAGAACACAGGCATCAATGTGTTCCTTATTTTTTTAAATAATAAGACAAAGTGTTTCATAGAAAAAATCCCATTCTTAACATTTAATAACATAAGTCTGTGGGCCAATTTAATATGTTTGTAGGTACTGAGATTTCCTTAAGGTAAATGTTTTTGAGTATAACATCAATTTTCACAGCCTATGGGTACATAAACTTTTAAGGCATGTTAAACATCGTTAATTGATTTGGATTCAATGACGTGAGAAGAAATATAAAATTTATTTTTGACATGAGAGGAAAAATAGAATTTAATTTTCATGTCCAGTTTAAAAATGTTTTAAAATGAGAACATACAAAGTCAATCATTCTCCTACTTCCTGATTGAATGATTACTTTCTGAAGCTTATTTAGAATTTGGCTCATGATGGAACTTACGAAGAATAATTTGTAATTTCTCTCATTTAATCATTCCCCTAAGGAAAAGGACTAAAAGGATGTTTTTTCCACTGGTGAAAGTAGTAATTACAAATACATTTGGGCTCAGTGGTTAATGTTTTTTACTCACTTAGTCATTTTTTATTAACAGAATAATAGAAACCATTCTGCAATTGAAAGAGCTTTAGTTATTTGGAGATTGAAAGTCAACTTAGTGTTAAAACCATGGTCTCACTCATATGTTGTTCTTTACCAAACTGAAGAGTGTGGGATATCATTAAAGTCTTTCTTTCTTTGTCTTTTTGCACAGTTTTAATAAGATATAATTCATATGCCATGATATTCATCCTTCCAAAGTGCGCAAATTCATGTTTTTTAGTATATTCGCAGAGTTGTGCTGCAGAGAGTTTGGTCTGGGGTCGCACAAAAATGAGAAAGGCTGGAATGACTGAGCAGGAGCAATATGCCTGCTCAGTCCGCACTTGGCTCTTCCACACTGACACCTGCTGGGACGGCTCCTCGTGCAGCATGTTGCCTCAGCTGGTGCGACTGCAGTCGCCAACATTACTCCCTTTCCAGCTTGGGCTCCCTCAAAATTTTCAAATTTCTTATACAGAATCTGGCTTTCCCAAGAGACAATATGACAGAAATCTGAGGTAGAAGCTAAAAGCCTTATCATATTCTAGCCATAGAGTTTAACGGCATCACTTTAGCCGCATGTCATTGGTTACAGATAACTGGCCCAGATTCAACGTGGGAGAGTACTAGGTGAACACCAAGAAGTGTGAGACATTGGAGCCTGACTTCCCTAAGATCTAAGAGGCATGCTAATTTCTCCTCATTAAATACGTCAGCTTTATCTGGGATGTTGTATTTTCTAGTCATTCTCATTTTGTTTTATTTGTATTGTGAGAAAAAAAAACCACAGGAAAAGGAAGTGTAATATTCTATTTCTTAGCGTTTTTCTTCAAAACAAGAGGTAAACGATATTCTATTAATGTTGTATAGTATGGGGTGTTACTTATATGTGCTGTCTACAACCCAAATGTGGAATGTATTTTAGAATCATTCCATGGTAGGTTGCAAAAAATAAAAATAAATCATAAGTCAATAAAGCATTTGAGCTAATTTGATTTTAGAGTTGATTTTATCATTGTTGCTAATAATATGTTGCAGAGAAGAGAAAGGTTAGTTGCAACGTACTTGGACAAATTTGCTCATTTTGAAGTTTCTTCAAGAATGTGGCTAACGCTTTAGATTTTATGGTGAAACAGGGTTCAAATTGAGATTGAGAGTTTCAGTGATTCAATCTCTTATTCTTTCTTGAAAAGCATAATCCTGAGCAACATGGTTAGTCAAGGCTGTAGACAGGAGCTTGGTGTGTGCAGAAGTTTGCTCCAATAGTAGATGAACCTCTTTGTCCTAACCATGAACTAGTCCCTCCTAGAGCAGAGGCTTAGCTGCTCACTGATCGCAGACATTCTTCACTTGACAGCTTATATGAACTTTCTAGCCAAGAACCTACCTTCTTCTTTCCTTACGCATCTATTTATTGCATACTTAAACATTTCTAATGTTCCACTACAGAAAACATACACATGCTGACCATCTCTGGAACTATTATCTGCTCTTCAAGTCTTCTTCAGAACCATCAATTCTCATCTTTGAAATATTCTAGATCCCTGGATGAGGTGTTCTTATACGAGGGGTCCATTTAATCTCATGCCTATAGTTCAGTTAGACTACTACATTCTGTGAAGAACCCAGAGGAATATCATAACTTAATGTTAAAGCAATATCATAACTCAGAAAATGGTATCTGGACTACACTCTGCGATGTGTGGCACTAGTGTAGGACTTTTCAACGAGCGTGTTACCAGCTTGGATAATGTTGGATCCATCATTAAAAACTAAGGATCCACCACTGCAAACAATAAAATTCTAATTCTTTACAAAGCTCCCAAGCTGTTTCTGCAAACCTTTCATCCAGTTCTTCATTCTCTCAATACGCTATATTCCAGTCTTACCCAATTGCATTTCATCGTGAATGCACCATATACTTTTCATTTGCTATAACTTGGCTTAAACTATCTCTTCATTCTTAAATGCTTGAAACTCATTTTACCTTATTTTCAATTATCCAAAGCTTATAGCACTCAAACGAAATTCTGCTTTCTGTAATTTTCATATTTCACATCAGAACTAATTTCTTTCCCTCTTTTATTTTAACTCCTCTAGGACTTTTGGAACCTCTGCTGTTTATATTATTTTTTTTTCATTTAACATAGTCTATTTATTATAGTTACCTACCCTAAATACAAGTCTAGTCCCCGGTACTCTAGTGCTGACCTCTTGAACATACTACATGCTTAACTGATGTTAATATGTGAGTAAATAAAAAAAGATATCTAATAATCAAATGTAATGTTATATTCACCACTGATGTTTAAGCAAGGTGTAACATTTAAGATTGTAACATAGGGATATCATAAAGCAGCATGAAATTAGACCGCAAGGCAGATACTTCAAAACACCCATCAAATAGCTATATTTAGAGTCATGATTTTTTTTCTACTTTTCTATGTAAAATATGCAAACATATTAAAGATAATCTGAGTGTTCTAATGGTTAATAATTAGAGTACTATAATTTTCATGAAATATGCATAACATTTCTTCTGAGTTTAAATACAAAATAAGCTTCAAGTAAAAATTTAGTAATTATTTTTTCCTCATTGTTGTTTTACCTATTGTTTTCAAATAGCCATGGACTGGGATCAGAAGAAATGAGAAAACAGAAACATTCAATGTCAAGATGATTTATTGTGGGACATATTTCAATGGGAAAAACATAAAAGAATAAGGAGCTGGAAAATAAAAACATTCTGTGGAAATGAAAAACGATAATACTTACAATTAAAATCACTTTTGGGGGGTAAATCATCTTTGCTGCAAGACTGGCAATTTGTTTAATGTGCTGCTTGGGTTGAAATGTTACCTAGTAACCCAAGGTCAAGTATTTAGATTCCAACAAACTACTACGGCAAGCCAAATTCTCCATTCCAAATGATAATTATTTGTCCATATAAAGAATAGATGGCCTTGCTTTGAATCCTCAAAAAATCTGTCTTGCAATTCTCCTGTTAATTTTGTCACAGGCCTCAAGTTGCATCCTCTCTGTTTTAGACACCTCAAGCACTATTGAACCACCTGTGAAGATCAAACAGCTTTCTTGGAGCAAACAGCTCTTCTGCTCATATGATACATGAGTTGGAGAAGGTCACCCACTGGGGGCATATGCATCTTTGAAATCTAAAAAGTTACACTGGTACATCTACCAGCTTTTTAGGGTATGCTGTTCATGATGCAGTTCCTTGCTTCCCACATTTCTGAGGCTGTCCCTGTGTGCCCGAGCCACTGGACGCACAGAATCTTTACAAATGTAATGGATCTTCATCAGGCTTAGCTTTCTTCCTCTCCCATGCAGAAAGAACTTGTCACTTCGTACTTGATGTAATAAATATAACAGACAAGGACGATGTCTGTTATCGAGTTGCTGATGGACAGCTTTGGAGTACGGGATGAGGAACTTCATATGACCTTGAAGCAGAATCCTAGAAGCATGCTGCTGTTCTTTTTTGATAGAAATGAAACACTTTTGGTCATTCAAGTGAAAAATAGCAACAACAAAAAAATGGCTTCCCTATATCCATTGCCCTGTACCAAGTACCAGGGAGGATATAGTCCAACAATAATGAGATGACATTCGTAGTAGCCGTAAGTAGAATGCCCTGCACTAGGCTCTGGGTCATATGAAGACATCCTTGAAAAACCAAGCTTGGAAAGTAAATGAGGAATTCAAAAAAATTACCATATTTGCAGTTTGCATGTCTATTGTGTTGTTTATTGAGGTGATTCTAAGAAAGAGATTGAAAGATTGCTCAGTAAGAATTAAGTGCCAGAGGATTTTTCAGGTAGTCTGAATTTTTCCTCCCCTAAAACACATGAAGCCAGAGATTTCTGATAAGATGAATTTTCAAAGATATTTAAAATACAAAGAAAATGATCACCACTACTGCCAACCCACCTCCCTGAGGATCTCCTAGAATTTCTGTCACTATTTTGTTGAGACAGAATTTATGGCGGCAGTCTGTAGCGGGCTGAGCGATTATTTGAGAAGCGTCTGTAATACTGAGCAAGAGTCCCTCCTTATAGTTTCTAGGCTATGTGCTTTTCTCATTAATACAGCTTAATATATGTAAACTGAAGTATAGAACCCAACGGGAAAAATAGAGTAGTCAAAAACGTAGTCCTTCTGGAAAAACATAAGTTAGTCTAACTTCACTGGATAGAACAAAATAAATTGCAGATGAACTAAAAATTAAATGTAATAAATTAAACATAAATAATTTTGTCACTCATTGGTAGCTCCTAAACTGCTTTGTGGCATTAACATTTTAAAATGTTTTTTTTTTTTTTTTGTATATTTAGATCACACAATTATTGCGCCATACCATACCTTGCCCACTTCCAAGGTTAACTGTAGAGTCTGTCACCTACATAGAAACAGACCTTACCTTTAGGTTAGTTTAATGTAAACAGAAGTAGTCAAGACCTGATCAATCTTATCTCATTTGAGATGTCCTTCTCCTAAATGTGACAACAACAAATCAAAACATTATTTCTTTTTACCGTGGTAAGAACACTTAACATGAGATCTGCCCTCTTCACAAAACCTTAAGGGTGTGGATAACAGCACGGTTATTGGAGGAGTCTGTGTTGTGCAGAACTCACTCACCCCCCCATGGCCGAAACTGCACCTGTGGAATGGCTGCGGCCCGGCAACCCCTCCCCCACCCCACCCGCTTCACCATCCCCCCGCCCATGCCCCCTCCTACAGTCCTCGCCATTCCATTCTCTGTTTCTATGAACTGGACTATTTTAGACACTTCAGCAGAATTATGCAGTATTTGTCCTTTTGTGACTGGCTTATTTCACTGACAATAATGTCTTCCAGGTTCATCCATGTTGTCACATGTCAGGATTTCCTTCTTTTTGAGTTTAAAGATTTAAACTTAAGATCTGACACTGTAAAACTCCTAGAAAAAAAACAAAAGAGGAGGGGGATAAACTGGTCTAGGCAATGTTTTTTTGGATACGACACCAAAAGAACAAGTAACGAAAGCTAAAATAGACAAGCGTGACTATGTCAAACTAAAAAGCTCCTGCACAGCAAAGGAAAAAATCAACACAGTGAAAAGCGACACATGGAATGGGAGAAAATATTTGCAAACCATATATTTGATAAGGGGTCAATGTCTAAAATATATGAGGAACTCCTACAACTCAAAAGCATAAAAACGAACAACCCATGTTAAAAAGGGACAAAGTACCGAAATGGAAATTTCTCCAAAGTAGACACACAAATAGCCAACAGATATGTGAAAGATGTTCAACGTCACTAACCATCAGAGAAACGACCATCAAAACCACAATGACGTAACACTTCACACCTATTAGAATGGCTATTATAAAAAAAAGCAGATAAGTATCGGCGAGGATATAAAGAAATGGAAGCTCGTGCGTAGTTGGTGGAAATGTCAAATGGTGCAGCCACTGCGAAACAGCGTGGGAGTTCTGCAAAAAGCAAAAACAGAACGACCGTAAGAATCAGCAATCCCACTTCCGGGTGTATATGGAAGAAAACTAGAATCACCATCCCAAAGGAATATCTGCACTGCCGTGATCTCTACAGCATTATTCTCAATAGCCAAGAAATGGAAGCAACCTGAATGTCCCATCCAACATGAATCGATAAAAGCTTTGAAGTGTGTGTGTGTGTTATTATTGTGTGTGTGTGTGTGTGTGTGTGTGTGTGTGTGTGTGTGTGTTTGTGTGTGTGTGTGTGTGTGATTTTTAAAAGGAGAATTAACTCAGCATTGAATTCTCAAGGAACTATATTCCAAAATATTATATGTAACCCCTGAATTAAGCAATTCCTGATCCTTATTCTTGAGAAGTTCCCCAGAGAAGAGCTACAAGTCACATGTAGTAACATACATCACAGGCGGGCAGCTGAGAGGCCCGTTTTGAGGGATGGAAACCGGAAAGCCTGGTTGACTGAAGCCTCTTCCTCTGTTTCACTGGAAGAAGAGCAAACATTTATTTTTAAAATTATGCAGCTTTTTGTTTTTTCTTCTGGACATCAGAAGAATATATTTTGGTTTTTAACTTCAACTCTCAGTCGCCAATCCCAACCATGACTTATTCTTTTGGAGAATGGAGAGATAGAGAGGGACATGGGGAAATAAAAAGAGAAATTATTTTTGGAAATAATTTGTGTAACTTGTGTATTCGTTCTCAAGAAGCATTTTTGTGCGCCTCTTGCAGCCTTGGTGCTGTCGTAGGCGCAGAACGAAAGAAATTTCTCATAATGCTGACTCTACACTGAGACTTAGCACATAGTTCTTTATAATTGCACGTAACAGGCACCCGTTCAATTTATTGCACATCATCTGATATTTAGATATCGTTTTCCCAAGTTTAAATAAAATTTCTCATAAAAATAAGTGGTGATCTCTCTACTTAATCATTTTTTCAGACATCAAAATTAATGGAGTGATGTCTCCTTGAACATACTTGCAATGAACCATTTTATGTGAAAGATGCTCTCAACACATCAAAACTGAAACACACTGTTAAACTCCTCTCTAGCCTTAGCACACTTGGACAACCTTTCCCAACAAGACTTACATAATAATAAAATACCAAAAAAAAAAAATCTAGAGCTCTCTTTTCCAGCAAAGTCTTCAAATCATTTCTGAAAGTAAAGAATGTATCAAATCAGTCTTGAACTTCTTGTCGCTAAGTTATGAGCCCATTTCTAACTATTTCACGTCCATACCTATCCAGTGACACCTCACCTTCGCAATTAAACTCTCCGAGGTGGAACACGGTTAAATTTATTTTAGAAAAATCTAAGTAAAACTCCATCACTTGCATTTTCCTCTTGACAGTATATCTTCAAAAGCCTCCGTCAGGCTGGTAAGCTTGACCCGTATGCAGCCTTAGGCTTCTGTGACTGGCCCTCATCAGCGTCCTTTAAATTGTTTTCTCAAAATAATTCCAAACTATCTCTTAAGTCTTCCAGAGCAGTTTGGCTAGAATCTAAGTCCTCAACTTCATGTGTTTCTTATCTCCTGCACTTCTTCGGGGCCTGACTGCACGCCTGGATTTCCCAGTGATGACCTGCAATGACAAATCAGAGAGTCAGTCAGTGTGGATTACTATACCAAAATTCCAGACTCTGTGTCTTACATCATAAGCTTTGATTTCTCACGGTTCTGGAGGTCGGAAGTCTGAGATCGGGGTACCAGTGTGGTCGAGTTCTTTGTGTGACCTCTTCCTGGCTTACAGACAACCATCTTTGCATTATAACTTAACGTGGTGGAGAGCAAAGAGAGAGAGGAAGCAAGCTCTCTCCCGTCACGAGGGCTCCATCCTCATGGTCTAATTATGCCTCAAGGGCTCCAGCTCCAAGTACCATCCAATTGGAGGTTATGGTTTTAACATAGGAATTTAAGGGTGTGGGCAGACTCTAATACAGTCCACAGCAGAAAGCGACATCATCTGAGAATAAAGAATGTTCAGGAACCAAGTATTTATGATACAAGAAAGCGTTACAAGCCAAGATCAAAGATCGAACCATTCCTCTGCTAAGTTTCTCTCGGTTACCTTCCAATAACTGGGGATCACTACTGTCAGTCATCTTTATTTTAAACATACATTTTTCAATCATAGTGCTTATTCAGTGTCTATGTGGCAGGTTAACCAGACAGCTATACACATCATTTTGGCCATTTGCAATACCCAGATCAATTTTGCTTAGAGGACCACTTAATAAAAAACCTGTACTGTAGTCTTTTCGTAAAGACAACATAGACATTGTGTGTGAGACAATGTGGAGCCTGAGAGGGAAAGAACACTTAATTTTTTAAAATATTATAGATAGATATAGATATAGATATAGATATAGATATAGATATAGATATATATAGATATAGATATGAATATGAATATGAATATGAATATGAATACTGGAATATAGATATGAATATAGATATAGATATAGATATAGATATAGATATAGATATATGGAAACCAAGCAGGAATTGGCAGGAACCAAAAAAGTAATATAAATATTAACAAGTAAACGTTAACTCCGTTACAATTTTTTAACATAAACATGCTAAAAGTTGTGGGCAAGAAAAAAAACTGATCTAAGTCATTTTTTTACAAAGTAGTTTAATCGGATACTGTTGGCCAAAAGCAAGGACTGTAGATAACTAACTAACCTAGTTAGTGAATCTACTTTATGTGTACATGAAAAAAATAATTTAGCTGTGGCAGAAAGAAGTTACAAATAAGCAAAGAAGGAAGACCAAAAAGAACACTGGTGTTGCTCTGAAATCAGAGGCATCAGTATGAACTCAGATGATAGATAGATAGATGATAGATAGATAGATAGATAGATAGATAGATAGATAGATAGATAGATGATATGTATATGCATGGGTTGACATGCATGCATATATTTCCTAGCTCTGTGTGCTGAAGTGCCTAGAAGCAGTGACTCATGGGTAAGGAGTTGCTGTCTAGATCACAGACTTGCTTCCAGCCCCAGCATTGCCTTTGACAATGTGAGTTGTGGGGGGTCAGGCAGTAAGCACCACTGAGGTTATAATGAGCATAAGAGGAGGATACTGGACCCCAATTAATGTGCTCACAGAATTTAGTGTCACTTCAATTTCATCTATAACTTGAAATAATTTTTATTTTTCATAACAAAGTAATCTTAAAAGATGAATGACAGTCCCACTGCTCCAAATGTCTTTTATGTGAATGTCAGAAGTGTTCCTCTTTCTTTAGCATATTTCTATTGCATATCATTTTTTAAATTTTTATCGTGGTTGTATTTATCTATATCTCTTCCTTAGTGCTTTCTATATTTAGGAATTTCTCATATTTTCTAACTCTCTAATATTGTTTGCTTTATTTTTATTGTTGAGGATACTTGCATTATAGTCTTCTAATTCAAGGCATAAATATTAATATTCCATAGTTTTAAAGCATTAACAGAGTTGAAGTGTGTGGTAGAAATGCATAAGAAAACTGAAATATATTTCTATATTTTAATGTTTACCAAAATATTGTGATGGCTACTATTGAAGTAATGATTAAAATAACTATGTAATATACATGCTGTGATGATTATTCAAAACAGAAAATTCAAAAACATGATATTTTAGCAAGAAAAATTATTCTAGAAAGAAAATGAAAGGAAACTGGCAAAGCCAAAGGAAAATGCTTATAACACATGACTGACTTCCCAGAATTATATGACTAATGCATTTATAATTTTTATTTATTTCACATATATTTTATTTATTTGCATTATCATGACATTTAATTTAGCTAAATTTTAATGTGTCTATGAGGACGCATTTTATAAATTTAAAGTAACGTAAAGTTAATATAAATTTAAGTCATATAAGGGATTCCCAGTATAACAACAACTTTTTCAATTCATCTTTTCTTAATTTCCAACTCTTTTTGTAGCCCTTCCATCCTCTTTGGTTGACTGATAATATTTGTAGAAACTACCTCTTAAAGAATTACAGAGGTGTCTTGAATCCTCCCTTCAAATGTATAACCTATATCCTTGGGTATCAGCAGAAACTGAAGACCAAGATAGTTTCATTGAAAAATACTATTTAGATAAAAATTTATTTGTTTAAGCTGCACATTAAGGAGTTTTTTCTTCTTCTGGCTATATGTTTGTTGAGCACTGTGTACAATGGAACTTAGGGAGGAAAAGAAAAAAATTTATGTGCTCCTCATTGCAACTTGTACTGGTAACTAGCCAAGCAAAAATTGGTCCTGTCCTCAAAACTCAGTAGGAAAATACGGTAGCTAACAAAATCAAGCATTATAAGATTTTCTATTTGTCTATATGCTGTAAAATGATGACGAATGTTCGATCATTATGACTCATACTTGTCACCTATAATTAGTGAAACATTTGGACATAAGTAGCTTATCGACAGCTCTGCTTTTTTCTCCTTTTCTAGTCTCAAGACTATAAATGACTAATTTGGCTTTTGGAATCAGTTTCAGAATATTTATTTCAAATAGCCTATAGATTAGTTTTTGTTTCTGTTTTTGTTTTACATATCTGAAGATGTAATAAATGCTAAACAGGCCCAATTTCTAACTTAACAGTTAAATTTAGAATTGACCTAAAATATGAAGTTTGTACCAGGTTTCTAGGCAATGCTAAATTACCAAGGAAAATCTTAAGTAACATGAAGATTTTGCTTATGATATAGCATAACATAATCTAGCATTTTTCCTAAGCAGTGAATTATTGCTGCCAAAAAGCAGTATAGGAATTGAAAATTTGAAAAATGACAAAACATTATAGGAAAGAATCATGAGGTTAAGTGAACTGGCAAATCTACAGTGAAATCGCTTCCATCTAAGTGACAGACACAAATTTAGGAAAATGTGAACATTAATCCTGAACTAGTACTGTTCATCAAGAATAGTTTTTATGACCTACATTATAAAACTGCTATGTTCATGAGTCAATTTCATATATCTGCATTACTCTATCATAAAGCACTCATACCTCTTTCCTTCAAATATCAAAAGGTATATTTTTCTAGCGCATAATATGAAGAAGGTGGCAGGTAACAGAAAGTATTTTTTATTGGTAAACCGTCATTCTTAAAAGATATCAACATGTTTTTAAAATATACTAATTAAATCTTACAATGACACTGATAATGAAGGATTTTCATTATAAACTTCATTTTCATAGAGATATGATCCATTGAGACTTTGCTGATTTTCCCAGGGTCAAGGACATTTCGGTCCTGAAACTGATGTGCCGAGTCATGGGAAGAATAGAGCCAGTCTCAGAAGGGCACAGATAGGCGCTACCTAGATGATGAGATTTTAGAAAATTAGATTCCCGATTCTAAAGTATGCCTTCTTAACTTGCTCCATGACGGCTGAAATTCTTTCCAGCACGGCCGAATCTTTTTCATCCCAGAGTTAATTGAAAACCTTAAACCGCAAGTTACCTGGTTGGCTTAAAGGAATGATATTTTTCTTGGCCTAGATTTCAGCACCGGAGGAGATCAGTGAGAACAGAATTCTAGACCCCTTGATTGGAGGTGGAGTTTTCATGCCACGGGAAAGCAATTCAGAAAGAAGACACCGTGAGGTACTCCTAGAAGGTCCCCATCTTGAATATTTTGCCTGTTTGCATTGGAACCTTCCATTGCCACAATCCTGACTGAAGGATGATTGCTTGATAAGAATGTGGCTAAAGCACAATACAGAAATGAACCATTGGACCATAGAGTTCATCAGTGAAGATTGCAGATATGGATAATTCAAGCACACATATATTTTCTTCCTTGCGGTAGTTGTATAAATCATATGACTCTATCATTATATCATTGTCACCATCCAGCACGTACCCATCATTTTGAAGGTCCTATGAATGGTATTACAGACACTAAGGACAGAAGGGAATTGCAATCTTAGAAAAATTTTTAGAGATGGGAACGAAGGGAGTGGCATTTAGGATAATGATTAAACTTCTCGTCTTACTTTATTACATCTTCTTTGCCTAAACCCATCCTTGCTATATTTAATTAAACTGATTTGAATATGTAGCAATTTTTTTGAACAATAAATTTAAAACTCTGTATGGTATATGCCACAGAACAGATGAAGATGAATGAGGTACAACTGATATTTACTTTCAGATATTTACCAGGCTAATTGGAAAAAGGGCTATGACAATTAGACCAATAACTGCCATATAAAGCTAAATAATTATAAAACTTCTTATCTGTATAATGCTTTCAGTTTAAAATTCAGTTTCATAGTAATATTCAATATAACACAATGTTTATTTTTATAAATGAGGAAACTGAAAATCAGAGATGATAAGAGTTTCTTCTGTCTTACAGTCCAGGGTATTTGACTTATGTGTTCTAAGAACAGTATTTAGTTGATCGGTAATTATTTTATTTACTGAGGACCAAAATGCGGCCAAAAATATTAAATTGGTATCTTATAATTACAAATAATAATACTTCCTGGCCTGATAGGATTCACCATCCTCAAAGACAGTATGAATGAACAGATAAAGGCACTGTAGTATGAAGGAATGCTATATTAGATGTACACACAGCATCACATATATTTGGGGCACTGTATTAGTTTTGTGGCCGCCATAACAAATTACTGCAAACTTTGTGTCTTAAAACAACATGAATGTATTATTTATCAGTTCTGTAGTTCAGAAGTCTAAAATGGGTCTCACCAAGGTGGAAGTCCATTTTCCTTTTGGAACTTCTAGACGTTTGCCAGGCCTTGACTCCTGCCCTCCTTCCCGCTTCATCAAAACCAGCAAAGCTGCGTCTCTCTGACCTTGCTCCCCAGTCACGTCTCTCTCTGACTCTGTTTTGCTTTCCTACTTTTAAGGACCTTTGTGATTATGTTGGGCCTGCTCAGATAATATAGACTAATACCCCTATTTTAAGTTTGGAGATAGCAGCTTAATTCCATCTTCAGCCGAATTCCCTTCTTCCATGAGACCTGGCACATTCCCAGCCTCTGAAGATTAGGACACAGACATCTTTGGGGGACCATGCTTACCATGGGCTCAAAGAAGGAAGAGGAGAAGACCACAGTGTTTATGAAAAGGTTCACAAAGATTACTGTTGAAAAAATTAACTTGTTGATGGGATGAAATTGTTGTATACTGCAACTGACAAGCACTTCCTGAAAGCAAATCTACACACGCTCCAACTCTCAAGGGCCATGCAAAGCAGAAAACATGTCTGACAACTGATGAGAAAGCTAGAAACTAATTTCAAGATAAATTCCTCTGCCTTTACCAAACATTTAAATTGAGCAAAAAGCACCTAACACTTAAATTTGGAAATTTGATGGCTGTTTCTTGCAAATTGTCAGCAGATAAAATTTAACACTTCATTTTGTAATTTATGCATTTGAATTAGTGTTTAAAGCTCCCCCAAGTCAAGAAGTTCACAACTGTTACCAATTCAAAAAGAAGGATAACATATGACGATAAAAGTTTTGGTTAGAAAATTATTAATTTTTCTGTAGGAATCTTATTGGTCATACTACATCATGTGTTCGACTGAATTTTTTAATTATATATCTATACAATGTTTTAAATATTATTTTAAATTGTGTATTTTTTAGAACAACTTTAGCTTTACAAAAAAATTGAGTAGATCAAACATATACCCTGCACCCGGAGTTCCCAATTATTTACATCTTGTATTATTCTGGTATGTTTGCTACAATTAATGAACCAAGATTGAGGCACAGCTACTATCTAAGGTCCATAAGTTATTCAGATGTTCTTAATTTGTACCTAATGTTTTTTTTCCTGTTCCAGGATCTTATCCAGGATACCACATTACGTTAAGTCATCATGTCTCCTCTTGGCTGTGACAGTGTGTCAGACTTCGCTTGTTTTTGATGATTTTGATAGTTACAAGGAGTACAGCAGTTATTTTGCAGTGTGCCCTTTTATTGGAACTTGTCTGATGTGTTTCTCATGATTAGAGCAGGGTCGTATGTTCTAGGGGAAAGACCACAGAGGCGAAGCTCCATTTCATCATGCCTTCTCAAGGATACATACTATCGACATGACTTATCACTGTTGATGTTGACTTTGATTATCTGACCGAGGAAATATTTGTCAGATTCTCCACTGTGAAGTTAATCTTCCTCCTGTTCTGCCATACTGTCTCTTTGGAAGGAGGTCATAATGTGCAGCTAACACTTGAGAAGTTAGGAGTTATTCTTTCCTTCAACTTGGACAGGGCAACTTCATAAATTATTTGAAATTCTTCTGCATAAGATATGTGTACCCTCTTCCCTGTTTGTGTATTCAATCATTTATTTATATCAGTATGGACTCATTGATATGCATTTTTATACTTCGGGTTATAATCTATTACTATTTTATTTATTTTGTGCTCCAATTGCTCGAGTAAATTTTTGTCAGAAGATAATGCAACTTAAAGTGTTTTAATTATCAATAATAATGTGATACAAAGGCTACATCTGTTATAATCAAATGTTCTATAAAATTATTTGAATTCAATAAATCAGACTAGATATTCTGGGTGTGTAAATCCTTCCTTAACCATAATTATAATATTTATGACTACAAATTTACTATTTTAAAATCAAAGAGAAATGCATCTCCCAAACAATAGCATAGATAGAATATTTTATTCAGGGCTACCTCTTTGAATAATAACAAACCTATTTCCATGTCCCTTATTATTTGACAGTTGAATTGACTAAAGGGATTTAACTGGAGAAGCATTCTTTATATTTGAACTAAACTACAAAATATTGAGGACAAATAATAACAGAATAATTGCTTTTAAAACTCAAAATTCCCCACAGGCATATTTTGCAAGATTCAAATGCTATAAAATAAAATTACTCTTACCAAGGTAATATCCAAGGTCCACGTCCTTGTTCAGGAGTACTTTGAATATATTAAATGTGTATATTATTGTGAACGGAAATGCATTGCTCTCTGCCTGATCTCATTGGTCAAATGTCTGATTTAACATTCTGTGCAGCTGTGTAAAGAGGGATTGCATTCTCAATGCTTAATTACTTTAGCCAGTTTCCATCTGTTAAGTTGATTTCAGACCTTTTCTCCAACTTTAGATTACATAGAAATTCTGCAAGTAGGCTCATTTCATGATGCATATTTCATGCTGACAGTTCAACAGACTTAATGTTCACCTTCAAATTCATGAAACCAGGACACTGGCCTTAAGTGACCTCCAAGCATATGAAACAAGCTTTATTTCTGTACTCTTCACATCCTTTTCACAATTGCAAGCCTAACATTTAAAAAACTATAATGATAAATTGCTTTTTCTGAGTCATATCTTTGTTCAAGTAAAATGGACTGGTTTTATTAAAAACACAAGCAAATTGAGGGCTGACAAAAGAAACCTTGTAAATATCCAGCGTCAGCTTGATGAAACGGCACATCTGTACTTGCTTTTCATCCCTTCGCAAATGATCAACCAACAGAAAGGCAATGAAGTTCAGCAGAAAAGCCCCCGACAATACCACAGTGTGCATCCATCTGACGAAATCCTGACTCTCTTAACAGCCCGAGTTGAGGTCAAAATTCGATAGTCAAGAAGACTAATTAAAAGAAATTATTTCCATGAAATTTAAGGCTGGTTCAGCATTATGTAATTTTACATTAAGGAAGTTAAAGGGCAAATTGAAGAGGACGTTTAGTTCATCCCCTTACTTTCAAATAGGAACGCCCACAACTCTATTTAATTTTGTCAAAAGAACCAGAGAAAATTCAAAGGCCTCCTTTAACCATTCCAGCATTTAACAATTTTTAGGAAAATAAGAATTGTATTGGTTTTGAACAAAGCCATTGTACAATTTCCAAACTAAAGAGTAAATACACTATGATCTTTGAAAAAGATTATAAAGATAAAAACTAGAAGAACAGAGAGAATGGTTTTCTTGGTACAGAAATAAGATGAATTTCTCCAGGCTAACCAGTCTCTGGTACCTAAGGTCTCACTGGTTCAAAGTTGCAGCCCCTGCAGATTTGCACACCCCCCAGACGCCATGCCAAGTATGCACCCACTCACCACACGTTCATGGGCCCCCCATGGGTGGTCACAAACCCATTCACTGCTGGCGGGTGCTGTCACTGAACCACCAAGTCACTCTTATTTTCATCTGTTTCTATCACTGGTCCAATAGGTATGTCACCTCTCATGATAGTCCCTCAAAGATGACTTCCAGTGACCCACCAGGAAGGGATGGTGGGTGACTGGAAGTCATGATAGCCACTCAAAGATGACTTCCAGTGATCCACCAGGAAGAGATGCCTAACTGCCTCTATTATTTGGATCCTGCTCACTAACACTACTCATCATGTCACGTGCCCTAATACGGCCCGGAAGTGGCTCTAGCTTCTGATATCTCATCGGAGGCTCCTTCGCCCCGGAGTTTCATTATACATGGGGGAAAACAACAAAAATATATGCAAGATTTTACTGGAGATTTTGTAAAAGAAGTAAGAGATCAATAGGTCCCTGTCCTTTAGAAGACTAATAAGAATAAGACAATAGTGAAACAATTTAAAGTATTTATGAACTTAATTCTGTAGCTGGATATAGTAATAAGAAATTATGATTTTGTGAGAAATGCTTTTTTTATTATTTTCAAATAGATGTGTTTTAATTAAGGAAGGAGCAATATCTTGCTATTTCCCAGGGTTATGCCAGGTGGAGGTTTGTATAGGTACATGTGTCAGGACTGTGCATGTAAATACAAGTGTACATCTGAAAAACGTATATCTTTTTTCCATTTCCATCTGCAGTTGATTAGGGTTTTCATTCTCTATGGACAAAATTCTTACTCAACTGTCTATACGCCTCTTGCTTCTAGTCTCCTTGTACTTCATGTCAGTGTTTCTATAAACCTCTTTCGGGCTACTTCTTGCTTTAATGACTAATCATTTGTTCATGATACAATTCGAACTTCTTAGCATAATATGAAGACCTTTCTGGAAGGAGCACTCACCCCTTACACTGGTCTAGAACAACTTGCTGTTTCCAAGAAGTGACAACATTTTCTATCCCTTGGTGTATGTTCTTACCTGTCCTCCAAATTACCCCTTGTTCTGCTGGCCGCTAGGTGTCTGACCCCTACATGTCTGACACTGTTCTAAGTTTGCTTTGCGATGCTTCCTGACCCTTTCCTAACACCACATGAACACTTCCCTGCCTGTATCCATCCGACATTACCGCTCTCGCAACATTTATCCAATTAGTACGGAATATTTGTTTACCCGTTCTTATTTGAGGATCATACATTCTCTGGGGGAAAGGTTTTAAAATGTTTTTGTTCCCAAACCAAACATTGTCACTGGCACATGAAATTGCTCAGGAACATGTTATGAGAATGATAAGATGATTTGAAATGTGTGATGTGTTGTTTCCTTCCCAGCCCCAAATCCCAAATACATGATGATTATGGGTCAACTACAGGGAAGTATTCAAGTAGGCTGAAAATTTCAAGTATGCTCTACTTCAGGAAAATTTCTGTATGAATTCTATTATTTTGTTTTCTTTTGCCTTTATCATATTAGTAGGCCAAACTTATTAGAATTTTTTTATCTCAATTCTCATTTTAGAATTTAAGCTTGTTTCTTTATGCTTCGACCTCATAAACAAAATGTCACCAACATTTTGAATAGAACTTTTCTATTCCTCATACTTTCTTGTATCTTTCTCCTCTAAGTTAATCTAATTAAACTTTATTTTTCCCCTATACTCATTGAGAATCATTATTTTTAATTATAAATTCCTCAAAACCATGACAAATCTGTGACAATATTGATTTTATATTCTCAATATAATAGGAGCTAAGGAACATCATTAACAGAATTTTGTGATTAGAAATCTCTGAGTCAATAATTTGTCAATTTTAAATAGCAGAGTAGACCATTTACAAGAAATAAAAATTTCATTTTTCCTCATTAAAATATCTTCAATGGTGTTTAAAACAATGAATTTCTTATTCATATCTTTTTGGAGCACATACAGTAATTTCTTTGTTCATATATATATATATGAATTCATAGATTTTGAGCTCTATACAGAAGAAATCATTGTGACACACATATGTCTGCATATAGCACGAAATATAACAAACATGTTTAGTAAATGCATTTCCAATAGAGCACAAATGAATTAATCGTTTAGATGCAATCGTTTAGGAATTCACATTAGCATCAAAGCATTTGGGGTTTCCTGTCACTTAAAACATTTTAAGGAATCCATTACCAGGAGCATTCTTTGTTCAGAATCCAATAAAAGTGTGTGAGTAGGGGGGAAGCTGACCGTCTTATATAGTAATATTCTGATTCAAAATGTAGCAGCAGTGTAAAGGCAAATGCAAACTATTTGGTCTCATGAAATCCTCGTTATTCTGAAGAGATGTGAAATAAAATATTTGCCTTACTTCAAGGGGCTTGTATGTGCGTGAGTTTTCATACTTATCAGAGATTACTTCAGAGTAATGAAATTCAGCTTCTAAAACTCCTCTACAAAGAAGTAATTTTAAGTTAATAAAACTTATTTTGAGTCAGCTTTGACAATTGGAGGACTAGAGTATATTATGGCATTCTTTATCTGTGGTCTATGTCAATGGAACATGGACATGCTGAGAATCTCACAGCCATCCTAAATGAGCCTTCCTTTTAATTTTTAAGCACTTGATATATACTTGATGCAGCTTATGCTTTCGATGCAATAGTCATTTCTCCTATCTTAAATTTTGTTGGGATGTACGATCTCACTCACATAACATTGGAAATATTTTCTAAATGCACATGTAGAATTTTTCCTCCGAATTTTCACTTTTCAATACCCAGACACCATAGATAATCATTCCAATTTAAAAATTCCTATTGTACAACTAGTATGCATATGCCGAGCCCCTGCTGGATGTTATGAAAATCAAGATGAATAATGTGCAACACTGGGATTTTATGACCTTGTTTTCTCACGAGGTTCAAATATGTCAAAGCTAGTGCAGAATACAATGAGCATCTTAATAGATGAAGAGAAGGAACATTTAACTCAGTGGGATTTTACTAAGGAGAAGGTACTTGAACTGAATAAGTTGTTCAGAATGAATCTTAAAGAAATTATACAAATTCGGCAGGTAGACAAGAGGAAAGAAAAGATGTCATCTGTGGTAAACATTAGGCACCAAGTCACGCAGCACGTCATGGACTGGTGGCATAAAGACGGGAGCATCGGCTGGCTTGACAAAGATGCGGAGGGTCATTTGGGGCTGTTTATTTATCCAGACTCTTTGAAACTCAGGTTTTAACATTGGTAAAATGGAGATGTGACTTGATAATTATTGATAATTAATCATTGAAATCATAACTGATAAAAAATGCAGAAAAAATTAGTGCAGCGTCTAGCAATGGCAGGTTCTGCAAACATTTATTGTCCTTGTGACCGCGGCCGTACATGCCTGGTGTTGGTAGTTATTTTGATGGTCGCGTTAGAATCTTCACATGGTTAGGGTGTAGGATACTTAAGAATATTTAACCGGCATTTGAGAAAGTTGGTCTCTACCAGATTTGTGGTTTAGGCTGATCCCTCTAAATGATAGAGTGGAAATGTCTATTTATAAAGGCACATTTCAGCAATTATGTCATGTCCTCATTTCCCGCATTAAATCATTAATTTGGCTCTAATCCTGAGAAATGAATTGAATTTCTTCTCTGCCAGCTATCCCTAAAATTAAAAACTTTTAAAATATTCCTGAAGTTCAAGAGAAATCCTATCCCCTGAAACAAGTTCTTCATCCTCTCGCTTCCCCCAACGTGCTTCCAACATGCTTTGCAAGTTACTATAGCAACCATAACAAACCTTCGTTATGTCGATAAAATTTACTTTTCAACAGCAGCTAAAAGTGAGGATATTTAAACACCTTATAACAGACATACATTCAAAATCATAAGATTTATTTCTTAAGAGGATGGAACATGAAAAGTAATTTTTAGATCAGTTTTTATGATCAATTATGTTAACCTTTTCAGGTTAGAAATGTAATAAGCTGAAATCTCTGAGCGGAAACACTGAGGAAATGAAATAAATTAATAAATATCTGTTCCATCTTTAATTGAAAGTTTGAAAGATGTATTAAAGCCAAAATCAATGGAGCACAAACATAAATAGTAGTTTTACATCACACAAGGTCATGAATGTTGTGAATTTTTACCTTGGCATATATAGATCAAAGAGAAAAGAAAGAATAGGTTTTATTGCATTGCTAAATTCGGAAAGAATTCATCTGGGCCAAGTACCAGCACCACTACTGATGGTGCGCATGAGAGTAGGTGTGGGTATTTACTTCTTAATTGGTAAAACTCTAGTTTTCTTTCAGTGAAGATCATGAAATCGGATATGCAGCTCCATCTACCTCCCATGTTCTTGCAAATCGTACATCACCGCAACTTCTATAAGAAGGCAGAAAATTTGGGCAAAAGTCATTTCAGATAAATTATTATAGAAAATATGTATAGTTAAAATTCTCGGAATTACAAAACAGATGAAGAAGCTACTTAGCTCTTTGCAAGAATAATTAAATAACTGTTTAGTTCGAGCTAGGCTTCATTAAAATTAAAGTCTCTGCTTGCGAAAGACAATATGAAGAGATTTAGAAGACAAGCCACAGACTAGGAGAATAATTTTGCCAAAGACATAGCTGGTAAAGGACTGTTATTCAAAATATCCAAAAAATTCTTAAAACTCAACAATAAGGAAATTGACCACCTGATTAAAAAATACACCAAAAATCTGAACAAAGACCTTACCAGAGAATATATGCGGATAACAAATAAGCATATGAGAAGAAGCTCAACATCATATTATTGGGGAAATGCAAATTGAAACAACCACGAGATAGCACTAAACACTATTAGAATGTCCAAAATCCAAAACACTGATAACACCAAATGCTGGTGAGGATATGAAGCAATAGGTATACTCATTCATTGCTGGTGGGAATGTAAAATGGTACAGCCCCTTGGAAGACAGTTAGTCAGTTTCTGACAAAATTAAACATACTCTTACATATGATTATGCTCTTTGATATTTACTCAAATTAGGTAAAAAACTTACATTCATTTAAAAAAACTGAAAATAAACATTTATAGCAATTTTATTCATAATTGCCAAAACTTGGAAGCAACTAAGTTTTCCTTCAACATGTGAATAAACTGTAGTACATCAATACAATAGAATATTTTTCAGATTAAAAAGAGATTAACTATCAAGCCAACAAGAGGTGGAGGAAACTTAAATGCATATTACTATGTGTAAAAAGGCATTCTGAAGGAGACACATATTGATGATTTCGAGTTTATGATATTTTTGAAAAGGTAACTTTGGAGACAGTAAAAAAAAAACTAGTGGCTATCTCAGATTGAAGAGAGAGGTAGATTACAAAGGATTTTTAGGGCAGCAAAACTTTCTGTATGATACTATAATTAGGTGGATACATGATATTACACATTTATCAAAAACCCATAGAATTTATAACACCAAGAGTTGACGATAAGATAAACTATAAATATTTGATTATAGTAACGTAGCAAAGTAGGTTCATCAGTTGTAACAAACATACCATTCTGGTGTGAGATGTTAATAGTAATGGAGGCCCGTTGTCGGGGGTGGGGCACCAGGGAGGGTGAGGTTATAAATTTCTGCTGAATTTTTCTGTGACCCAAATATGGTTCTAAAAAACAAAGTCTATTGATTTGATGTCTATGTATATTTTTTAAATGCAGTGAAGGATGGTCAGATGTGGGGAAATAACAATTTATACATTTCAATGGTAAACTTGGAAATTATATAAAAATCATTCAGATTCTTAATTTTACATATGTTACATGTCTTCAAGCTGAACTGCATTGTTTCAAAATGTTTTTAGTGCTTTGAGTTATTCAATGTACCTTCATAAATAATTTCTCAAACTGTACTTTCTGGAGGTGGTACTTTATAAAAGTTTTAATGTTGTAACTGTAAGTTTGGGAAATATGTAATGTAGCTCCATTGCCTATTAATGGTCTGTGGTGAAAAATCTTCTTTTAGCCTTCTGATTCAAGCCTTTCCCAAATCTATTTACGCATGAAACTATTTTCTCATGGAATATTTACTTCTTGCAGTTCAGCGTTCCATGAACCACAGTTTGGAACACAGCTATTCTAAAAAAGCCTAAAAAAGAGAAGCAAATATAGAAAGCAGAATATTTAACTATTTTTGTGCAAATCACAGTAGGAAAATTGAGGAAATTCCCCGTTTTTTTTCCCCCCCAGTGGAAGAGTTATTTCCTTTGCAATCAAGGACAGATTATCCGTAGGTATTAGTCACATTTATCTACCAGGAAAAATGACGGAAAGGTACCACTTCAAAGGTTCTCCATGACAGGTACTGCCAGGAAAGTCACCTTAGGTACATGCACTACATTAGACTCTTAGTCTGCTGTCTTTACGTGGGTGTCCCTTGTATTCTGTGATACTTTTGTGCCTTTAATTACATATAATTACATATAATCAAAAATAGTCTCTCTGCTTCCAAAGAGTAGAAAAGGAGAAAAAGAGAAACTTTACAATGGAGATACCTGACAAATGCTGCCTTGGCCAGGTGGGGAAGGTTGACCTCGATGGTGGTAAATCACGTTGATAGTGATGTGATGGGAATGGTTCTTTACTTCGGGGGTCTTCCTTACCAAACCACATAACCCCTGTCTGGTCGTGAGGAAGACATTAGACAAAACCAAACTGAGGGACATTCCACAAACCAGCAGAACCATCCTGGATATTGTCAAGGCCAATGAACATAAGGAAAACCCACGACACTCCTACCGGCCAGAGAAAGCTTAAGGGGACGTGACAACTATATGACATGTGTTATCCTGGATAGGCTCCTGGAACAAAAACAAGACTTTGGGGACAAACTAAGGAAATTTGAATACAGTATGGAGTATAGTTAATAGTAATGCACCAGTGTCTGTTTCTTAGTTGTGAAAAATGTGTCATAGTAATACATGCAGTAACAGTATGGGACACCGGGTGGGTGGTGAATGAGGATTTTCTAATGTCCTTGCAACTTTCCCGGAATTCTAAAGCTACTCTGAAATCAAAAGTTTAATCATTTTAAAAATGATTTAGCCCTTTAGGTGGGAGTAAGAATATTCCTTTTAGAGACAAATGTGTTAAGAGATGCTTTATTATTTGACATTATGGGGGAAATATGCTCTGAAATCTCTCCTTTACTAACATTTTTCTCAGCTTGTCTGACATTGACTGGATGACATAATTTTTGAAGAATGGGCAAGAATAACCTTGGCTATTATTTCCTCATCCTCCTATTGCTTTTATCAATAGGTGTATCCTCAGAATCACACCTGCTTATGTCATGGAAAATGTGTCGTCCACTAGCGTCCTTCCTGAAAAAAATAACACCGTTTGAGTAACTGCCTCATATTTTCCACCAAGTGGTGAAGCCAACACTGGGTCAGGATATATATCAAAACTAGAAGATGGCGAACGTGCTTTAGTAGGGTAACCTGAATAAATGGAAGGAAGTCAGGAGAAGCAAACAGTGATCCCTTATCTGTGACACTCTAGCAAAAGTTATCTTAATATTCCACCCAGCAACTTCTGTGACCGATACTAGTGTCAGGATTGTAAACATAAAAGTGTGCTTTTAAAGAGTGAGGCCTAAGAACACAGATGATTTCTTGGAAATGGATGGCCTTCATTTCTTTAACCACATTAAAAATCTTGCTTACTTATATAAATGGTATTTTCATTATCTGAAGTACACTAAATGTTGAAGAAAAAAATAGTTATATCTATTTATGAATTTCACATGAATTAATTCAGGATACACTATCCGGTGGTACTTATAACATTTTTAAAAATATATATTTAAATAACACCAATATGTGAACAAAATAGATGGTCACAAGACACGGGTTTTGGATCTGTTTCACTTATTAGATGTTTGGCATATGCCTATGACTCTGATCTCTCACCCTTCCTATTTTTGACTAAAACTGGATGGTTATACTCTGGCCTGAATATATCTCAATGTCTCTATGAGGGTCAAATATTATATAACGTCTGTATGGGGAAAAAACAGGGCCTTGGATATGTACCTTTTAGTCATCGGCATCAAAACTGTACTTAAAACCATGGAATTGGATGAAGTACATTCGAAAAATAGGTGTAAGTAGAGAAGAGAACGGTTCCAGCTTTGGTCCATCTTTTAAAAGTCACAAAGAAGAAAAGGAGCAAAGAAAACAGATGAAGTCACTTTTAATGAGGTTGGAACAGCAGAATGAAAGAGCTCACCTCTACGAAATGCTGTTGAGAAGTCAAGAAATACAGGCACCAAACAGGCTGTGGTTTAGACTATATGGAGGCTTTGAGGACTTTCACAGTTTCAGTGCAAAATGGGAAAGAGGGTAGTTTGAGAAAAGAATGTGAGACGTGGGGTTAATGTACCAAGAATATTCGTAACTATTTTGAGCTTTGTCATAAAGAAGAAAAGAGAGAAAAAGTGATAATTAGTGGTGATGGTGGGCAATGAGGTCTATGCATTTTTTATTTTGATTTTCTCCTCTTAAAACTATAGAATTATAGTATGTCATATAGAATGATATGTCTGTGCCTATATCTTTTGATAGATGATAGGTAGGTAGCTAGGTAGGTAGCTAGGTAGGAAGGTAGGTAGACAGACAGACAAGTTGATAACACAAGAAAAAATAGGAGAAATCTTAAGAGCAAATCCATCAGTTCAGCAAGAGGGGAAAGAATACAGTGGAGAGTTTGACCTTAGTTGGTAATAAAGTTTATCGTGCTAATTCTCTATGTCTGCTTTAACATATTGACAATAATTTAGTGGCTTAGAACAACATAGATTTATTATCTCACAGTTCTGTTGGTCGAAGTCTGAAAGCACCTCACTGGGTTAGAATGGAGGCTTCAGAAGGGCTGGAGGCCATAGGATAAAATCTGTCCTCGCCTTCGCCAGCTTGTAGAGGTCATCCACAGTCCTTGCTCGTGGCTCTCTCTCGCGCGTGCGAAGTGAGCGACACACCATGTCACTCAGGTCATTCTTTGTACACATATCTTCCTCCCCCTTTTGCCTCCCTCTTCCACTTTTAAAGAATCTTGTGATTACATTGAACACACTGAGATAACCCAGGATAATCTCCCCATCTCCAGGCCCTTGACATAACTACATCTGCAGAATCCATCTTGCTAGGTAAGGTAGCATATTAACAAGTGGGCATCTGTAGGGACCATTATTCTGCTTACTACTGTCATCTAGTATAACAGGAAGGAAGGTGGAACCAACATAGGTAGGTTGGCGTATTTAATAGAGGGAAAATGAACTTCTTAGCTTACTTCTGGTAATTTATCATTGAGTTAAAACTCAATTAGCTGAAAGTGATCAGAGAAGAAAAAGTGTTGAAAATTGAAGGATATATTAAATACTACTTTAGCAAATAGAGTGATTTGACTTGGATAGTATTAGATTTTTTAAATGTTACTTTAGGTTTGGGATGATAAATTTAAGATGAGACTATTCAATGTAGTTGTATATTTCTCCATTGGAATTCATGTTTGTGTTCAGTAGGTGGATATCTGAGCAAGATGAGAAACACAGCACCTGAGGATATACATAGGAGAATGTTTATCATTATGAACAATTACACCTCAAATGGAACAAAAAGGAAATGAGGGCATACGGGTAGTAACGGTCACTGACAAGGTAGATTAGAGGCTCTAATGTAGTGTAAGGATTTCTGAATTGGTCATATGTTTGTCCGGATTCTCCAGAGAAACACAACCAATAGGAGAGAGAGGTATGAGAACGCATATATATATATATATAAGTAATTGATATGTCATATATATGAAACAGGGCCAATAGGAGACACATGAATGACCCAAATGATCATGGAGGCTGAGGAGTCCCACGATCTGTCATCTGCTGTCTGCAAGCTGGAGACCCAGAAAAGCCAATGGTGTAATTCAGCCTGAGTATAAAGGCCTGAGAACCAGGGAACCGCTGGTGTAAACCTCAGCCTAGGGCAGGAGAAGATGAAAAGATGTCCCAGCTCAAACAGTGAGGCAGGAAAACAGGGGTGAATTCCTCTTTCCTCCTCTTTTTGTTCTCGTCAGGCCTTCGACAGGCTGTTCGGTGCCCACCACATCGGGGAGGGCAATCTACTTAACTGAGTCCACTGAGGCAAATTCTAGTCTCGTCCTGAAACACCCTCACTGACACGCCCAGACACAATGTTTAATCCGGACACGCAGTGGCCCACTGGAGTTGGTGCATAGTATTAGCCATTGTGGGGCAGTGCCAGGATAAGCCACCATGAAAGTAAAGAAAGGGCGAAACAATGGGATAATTGAAATAATAAAGTGCACATTGTTTAATTATTATTGAAGGTAAAGACAAAGGTATGACTTTGGGAGTAGATAGTAAAGCTGGGTAGAAAAAATACAGTCAGAAGTTTGGACGTAAAGAAACCAAGAAACTGGGTTTATGTTCCATTTCTGTGTGTTTATGTTTGTGTATGCATGCATGTGTGTGAATGCATTTTCTCTTTCCTTTCTTTCTTTCTCTCTCCCTTCCTCCCTCCCTTCCATTTTTTTTTTTTTTAAATAATGTCTGGGGAGAAAAAAGCTTTAACGCAAAGTTTAGAGAATTCTTAAAATTGAGTTACTAGTATCTACCATACTTGAGAAGTGGTCTTTAGAATCTGAATCCCAGTGATTTCCTCTATTAACCTTAGTGGAGGTATTTCACCATAGAACAGTTATAGAAATTATGAAATAGAAAACTTCCAGAGAGTATACTAAAACAAAAATTATACGAGTCCAATGAGTCTCTATACTGATGTGAGGAATTAAGTAGATTTACTAATTTGTTGAAGACAGAGAAGATTTGAGCATAATTAAATCACATCTAAGGACTTTATTCCGAAACAAGGAACTAAAATATAAAATTAGTTAATTGGGTTGCTCCTGTCAGCCAATGGCAATTGTGGGGCATAAGCAAAGATGTTTAACCTTGACTACAAGCTCAACATCTGCCAAAATGCCCAAGGCCGTGCATAGGACTGGGCAAAATAATAGGGCTCCTGAGGAGGGAAGGACAGCCTGGGGACAATGAGTCCCCACATAAGACATGACTCATTTCTCTAATCCCATCTCCTCTAATGCCTTACTAATTAACAGTGAGACCATCATATATCATGATACAACAAGCATCTAGGGACCAAAGCACCATTTTAAAGAGAGATGATTTCTTAGTTCATATTGAAGCATTAAATTCTTGATCTTACTCCTTGTTTCTTAAATAAATATCTATCGATATACAGAATAATATTTTAAATTTGTAATCTACTATGAGATTAAGTGCTAACCCTCAGGGATAAATTCCATAATTCTCTAAAATTAATTTATTAACAAAACCACAATTAACAGTTCACTAAAATCTTGCACCATCATAGCAATAGAACAGCTCCTAAAGTTCCAACGACATGCTCATAAAATTTTGATTACTTCTTGTAATCATGCCATCTGGAAGCTTAGTTACAGCTACATCTTAAATCTTATTAGGGGCTGGCTGATTTTTGAAGGTTTTTTTTCCAGTATTCTGATAATTTGATACCTTGGGAATGTAAATGTAGTTTTTTTATTTTTAATAATTAAACTCTAAATCAGTTTTTATATGTAAATGATAATTTAGCTGGCTTTCTTGATATCAATTAGTATAATTACCACATTTAACATTTATTAAATCACTATTGAGTTTAAACTTAAAAGAAAATTATACATCTAAGGTGCAAATAAAGGCATTTAGAATATTACAGTATCTTCTATCAAATAATGTAATTATAAATAAACTAAATGTTTTACTTTATATTTTATGCAAGCTTAGCGATTTTACACACTCTCACATATTTTTAAACAATAGTAGAGATACCTTTAAAAGAATCTGGGGTCCATCAGTAGATCCATCTATTCTTAGGTCAGGATCTTGGGGAGGTACTAGGCAAACAGGGCTAGGTAAAGAAAACACTTGCTATCTCTGAAAAAGCAGTCGCAGATGTTTAGGTTGGATAAGGATTTAGGAAACAGAATTAGGGGAAAGAAATGAAATGAGAAGCTTGGTTACATTGGCTCCCAGAGACCCATAATAGATGCCTTGATCACAACTCCTAGCAGGAATCTGACATCATGTGTTCTTCCTGGCCTCTGTCCACTGCTGGGCAGGGGGAGGAGCAAGAGAAAGTGTCAAATCCCACCCCTCAAGTGTTCTTGGTCACCAGAGGCATCCTCATGTTGCTCCAATCTCCCATCTGGGAAACTACCAACACCTGGGAAAGACCACTTCCCATCCCAGCCTCACTCAGGGGCCTGACTCTACATAAGATGCCTCAGCAGGTAGACCTCAGTCCCGAGGGGCAGGCAAAGGAAAATAATGCACCTGCAGCCCATCACAAGAAAATACAAGGTGAACACTTAAACCAGGTCCTTATAAGACAGAGATGAAGGAGAAAGCAAGCAGCAATTGAAACAAAATAATTTTCCTTTTGGATTTTAAAAAATTACACAATTTTAAAATGCCATTAGGTATTTTGGAGTACAGGAGAGTAATGGTAAACCCCCCAAAATAAGCTTAGAATATTGAGTGAAAAAATGCCTGAAATCATAGATAAATATAAAGGTAAAATAGAAGAAGAAATAAGATAAATAAAATACCTATCTGTAAATGGATAGGCATGACCTAATTACCATTTTTATTAAATATTATCTAGGAGACTGTAATAAAAATAGTAAGATAAAATAAAATAACAACTATAAACATTAAATAGATGATAAATTATTGTTTCCTTTTTTATTAAATTTGTTGGGGTGACATTGGTTAATAAAATTATATAGGTTTCAAGTGTATAATTCAATAATACATCATCTGTATATTATATTGTGTATATAGTGATTTTTATACTTAAAAATCCATGATATAATTAGAATTTATTAGACTTCAGTATTTTGTGAAAATTGCTGGATATAAAATAGAATTGGGAAAAAAATACTCCAGCGCACTGAAAACGTAAATTATAAATACACTCAGAAATACATTTAAAGGGCCCTGGACCTTTATAAAAGTAAAACCACTGTGAAAAACAAGATGTGAACAAATGGGAAAACATTCCACAAATGTGAAAACTTAAAATCGTATAATGTAAATTATTCCAAAACTCAATAGTTAAAATTCAATACAATTTCAAAGAATCCTGTCACTATTTTTCTGAATAGAAAAAAAAAATGTTCATTTGTTGTCCAGTATTTGTTGAACATACATGCCATGTCCTTGTCACGAAACATGCAGAGGAAACAAAACACACACAGTCTCTGTCCCTTTGATGTTTCTAGTCTGTGAGGGGGGAACTTTACACCTATATAACATAATGTCAAGTAGGGATAAATGCTATGAAGAAAAATAAGAAAAAGTACTAAAAAATAAGAGAGATTTTATTTTATACACAGCGGTCTGGAAACATCTCGGAAGGAGTAACATCTAAATCAAGATGTGAGTGAAGTGTGTGGAGTTATTAAGCTCTGTAAATACATGGAGAAAAGAATTATAAGAAGTTAGTGCCCATGCCTGAAGTTAAAAAAAAATTATGTGTTTTAAGAATAGCATGGAGGCCATGGTGGCTAAAGCAGAATGAATAAGGGGGAGGATGGCAGGAACTGGGGTCCAAATTATAGCCAGATGCCAGACTGCATAAGTTCTTGTATAAAATGATATCTGGTTTTTACTCCATGTGTGATGGAGAAGAATTAGACAGTTGAGGGCAAGGGACTGGCCCGTTCCATTGCACACATTAAACCAAGTCCAGCAGTGTGGGGAGCGACAGGAGGAAAGCTATAGTGAAAGCAAAGAAACAATGAGAAGGACCTTGAACGATTTGAGGGAGAGACAGATTGTGGCTTCTATTGGAATGCTGTGATGAAAGCAGAGAAAACTAATTTAATTGAGGAAATAGTTTGAGGGTAAAGCCAGCAGGCATGGTTTACGGAATGCACATCAGTTGTAAATCAAATAGAGAAGTCAGGGATGATTTTATGTTTTTTTTTAATCAACCGAGCAACTAGATAATTATATATTGTACTGAGAGATGTGGAAATCAGGAAATATCTAGAAAGAAAATGATTCGAAAATGTTTAGGGGACATTTTTACCGAACAAGATATCAGTACTTATTGAAAAAATTAATACAATAAAATACATATTTTACTGGAATGCCAATAGACAAATAGACTAATGGATCACAATACAGAATCCAGAAATAACATTTACTATATATGAAAATATACGGTCTGACAAATGTGGTATTGCAAGTGTGAAAAGCAGGATATACTTAATAAAGTGTGTTGACACAATTAGATACCCATCTGGTTTAGTATAATCTGGATCCCTCCCTCATATGTCATTAAAAATAAATTCCAGATTAAGACTTAACTGTAAAAAGAACAAGACATAATCATGTAAGAAAAATCTTGAAAAATACATGAGCACCCTAAGAGTAGAGATCCTTATCAAGATTGAAAATGTATAAATTGTGTAAGAAGAGACAGCTTTATTTTCTATATCACACACACACACACACACGACACATGCACGCATGCACATATATTATCCCAAGAAGGTGTGAAATACTTCCTAATAAAGGAATTACAGTTCTGAGGATGTGCGGGTTCTGGAGTGACCAACTCAAACTATTTTCAAATTTAAGTTTTTCCTTTTCTCCTATCAAGGTATCCAGAGAGAATTTTTGATATAGTTCATATAAGTTTAAAATGTTTTTTTAAAATGTTGAATCATTAGATAAGTTTCTATTAGAATAAATACAGAATGTCAATTCTGGTTTTCAAAGACAATTCAGACAAAATAAAAAGTACTGCAACAATAATTTTAAAGTAAAAAGTCCTATATGTATACTGAAGATTCATCATTAACTCATTTCTTACTGAAATCTCAAGATAAGTAAGAATATTAAAAGACAAACGATTGAATGATTCAATGACAATTCGAGGCAAGCCATTGTTGTTTTTCATAGCCTAAAATTGTACTTCATTTTAAAGTTGTTTTTCTCATCTTAAAATGTGAAAAACATACACTTTCCTCCCAACTTAAACATTTTAGAATGTTGACTATATTAGTGAAAAGATGTGATAAATCATGGTGATAAAAGACTATCATTATAGAGCACCCTAATCCATCATTTTAAATAGATTTTTCATTAATCGTCTACTTAAATCTGAATGCTCAAGTAATCAGAATTTATTATTATAATTCAGACTAAAAATAAACATCAACACAATGTGGGCTGTGTCTGCAGAGCAACACAAATTAGGTGCAGAAACTAGCTTTCCCCCCCAAATGATAAACCTAGTATATCGGAGGTGACCACATTCAATGCAAAGCACATATATTTAAAGGATAAGTCATATTGATCCAACAATTGAGCTAACTTTGTTCAAACAGATTGACCTATGTCAGTGAAATATTAAGACTCATTCAGATTCCCATGGTAACGTGCACGGAGCCTAGATCCGGACACATGCACGTATGTGTTTCAATTTGGTATTATCTAATTAAATATCACAACTTAACTTGGAATATGCTATAGAAAGAATGTATAAACGATGCATGCTAATAAGATTTTACAACCTGGCTAAATGTGCTAGGACAAATGTACCCTCTTATGTTTTCCCAGCTGGGTTTTCTAGAGTTCTGTTGCCAGCTGCCGTAGGGAATGTGTCGAGGGTGCAAACAGAAATAGCTTCCTTTCTCACTCCAATCACGGCAGTCCTTTTTTTTAAATTTTCAATTATATACCAAGGTTTCGTGTGAGATGCTATTTGACAAATAGAGTTTCACCGTAAAATAAAATAATGTAAAATTTAAAAATATTCCCACTGTAAAATAGATAAATAAATATAAAAATTTAGCTCTGTGTGTGTGTGTGTGTTCGTCACTGCCTGCAGGCAGAATGCCCAGGCAATAATAAGGTGATCCTATTTTATTTCCCATTTCTCAGTGGTTACAATGCTGAACAGCTTGTTATCCAATATCTGGGGCGGCGGGTGGAGGGGGAAGCTGTTTCATCTATTCTGTCCAGTTTTAGTTGCTTGTGGTGGGATAGTTAATCATGTCTCTGATTCCATCAGAAGTAAAAAGTAAAAATTTTTTTCCCAAAAACTACATTGTGGAACATTGAAGGGTAATGCTTCACAAACTTTAGAAAATGTCAATCAAATGTTACCAAAACTGAAGAGGCTATTTATAAATGAATTTTTCATTTAAGGAAAATATAAAGAACAATAAGTTATTTTGCACTATTTGATTTTGAGTCAGAAAATACATTCTGTGTCTGGCTCTGTAGTTAATATTCAGTGAGACGTTTGTGAAAACCTTTTATTTGTTTATGTTTTTTTTGTAATGTCATTAAAATATGAATAATTTACACATTCTCATGAGAAGTATTTGGACTATGAAATTGTTAAGAATGGCATAAATATTCTAGAGGCATCAATAGCTTGAGGGTATTTTCACATAAAGATATTTCACAAAGTCCTAACTCATATTTAAAAATACTTATTATATACTAGGGAATATATGTATAATAACACATTTGTTACTATAATATCTAATGAAGCGATGAGTTATTTTCCCCACTATTAGGAAAAAAGTCTCACTCAGGACTGAGTCCATACTCAAATTTCACTAAATATTAGTTCATATTCTTACTTCTCAGAATTGCACAATAAGAAGGTACAAAATAAAAAATGTCTTCATGTCTCTCAGGTAATTTGCAGTGAGAAAATGTGTTACTGTATTTCATACAACATCAGATATGGATTTTCCCTAACCATAGCCTCTCACATACCAAATGTCACTCCCATCCAGCCTGCAAATATATACAGGCATGCCCCTAAAAACATGAGATGTATGATAACCTGCTCTCTCATAGCTAGAGAATGAGATTACAACAGTTAAAGCATCATTTGAAATAGTTAGGCATATACCTCTTGAAGACTTTGGTGAACCCTAATTTCTAATCTGTGCAGTTCAGTGTAAATTTGCCCAGGGGTAGGGGTGCGGGGGAAGCTCTTCTGATTTACAGATTGATAAAATGGTGCTATTGACAGAGAAAGTTGATTCTTATATCTGCTATGAATGATTTACCATGAGGAAGAAATACTGCTCAGTTTTAAAAGAACCTTTTTAAATGATACAGATAAACAAACAGGAATAATTTAGATGAGAATTTTATGAAAGAATGGGGGAAATTACTGTCAGATGTCTGTTTAACTTTATTCGCCATGTGTCAATTTCTTTAAGGTTAAAATGGCTTCTCTTGCAAGGTTATTACCCCTTCATGTTACAGTCTAATTCAGAATGGTGTTGGGATAGATGCTTCTGCACTTGATAAAATCTGACTTGTTATGAGGAAAAAGATTATGAGCTTGGGGGCACTGTTCACTCATGAAAGGATCATCCAGACCCTTGAAAATATAAGACTCTTCCATGGGGTGGTCTTGGTGGTGGTGAATGTCTGCCTTTATGAGAGATTTGCTCTTACCAGTGGGCGAGACGATTCACTTTCTGTCTACTGCAGTTTTATTTGCCTGCTGTGTTAATGTTCAGATAAAGCACATTATAATGGCTGAGTCTAGATATGATAATTATGTAGGACATCCAGGTTCATTTATCATCTTGACAGCAAGAATAGCCTTCTGGCCAGCTGGAACTGGACAAAAGTATTCCAGCTTACTGGGACGGACTTGAAATGCGTCTGCTATGATTATGAGGCTCTTATTCTCCTCTATTGCCTTAAAGAGCTGGTAGCTATTAATGTTAGTTCTTCTATGTTCAATGGTCATGGTGCTGTGGGTGATGGGGAATCTTTTGGAGGTGGTTTGATCTCTTGCATATGATTACTTTCCCGTCAGAGCAATAAAGTAGCTTTATAGCTCTGGATTTCATTTGTTTCCTTTAATCAAATAAACAATGAAGAAAAAAAGCCAGCAGTTTAATTACGAACTGCCAACTTGTATTCTAATGGAGTTCAAACCAATTAAGATTAAAAAAAAAAAACATTATAAAATGAGTAATTGTGTAAAGGCAACAGATATATGTGACATTAGTCTATCCAGCAGTCATCTTTTAAAGTGTATCCTATACAATGGCTTTGATTCAGTTTTCTAAAGCATAGTTCTGATCATGGCATACTCAGCTCAAAAGTCAGATGATCTATTCCTTCATGAACCAAGTCCAAGCCCCTAGGAAACCTAGAAGATCAAGTTCTCCTACACTCTGGTTCCCACCTAAATGTTCAGAGTTATGTTCTTTATTCCTTTTAATACATATTGGGGGCGGGGGGAGTAGGGAGTCAAAGACATCCATTGTCTGGAATCTATACATACCTTGCTTTATTTTCTATTTTTTCCATTTTTACGCTAAGTTTGCTTCCTCTTTACCATTTTGAAGGAGTTCCAACATCTCCATGAAGCCTTCCTTATTTACTCACCATCAGCCTTTACTTATTTTTTTCCAGTTTTCCATAGTATTTTATTAATATCCTTTTCATAAAATATATTACTTCATACCTTGTACCATAATACAATCAAAACTCTTATTGAGAACAGAATCCAATGCTGTTTTCGTAAACCTAGCATTATAAACAGAGTAAGTTAAATAAAGAAATGTTGAAAATTTTGCTATCTTTTAGTCATTAATCTCTAAGGCAAGCACACTGGAAATTACTATTTTTATTTCATACACTATAGTCAAGAATGGCATTTTCTATTATTATTATTATATGATTTGGCTTTTCCTAGGTTTGATTAAACTAAGTCATCTGAAATTTTTTTTATTGAGAACTATCATAAATATGTTCAAACTCTTACTAAGTTTGCATTAAAAACCCTTGAAGGTAATTTTCAACACTCTCTTGTTGGTTCCCTAGTCCTTCCCCTTAGAATCATTTTAAACATAAATATTTCTGGACACCAAAACTATTCAATAAGAGGATGTAATTTAAAAATGCAAATTTCACATGACTATTATGAAAATAATAATTGACTCCCTCTCTAAAAACATTAAAAGTCATAATTTTTAGCTTACAAAAAAATCTTTCTTATGAAAATGTGTCTTCTGACTCTGACTTTTATTTTATAATTCAGGTACCTTCTAATTAAGATATGCCTTAACGTCTGTACTATATAAATGTGAATTTCCTTAAAAAATGAAATGTTTTATAAATTTTCCCTTCAGAAGATTCTGGGAAAGAAAGAATAGTCCAATTATTTTTTCTTTTACACTTTTAGTACTAATGAAGCATGCAAACTCTTTCAGTAATTCTTAATTCTAAGTAAAATTAGCAACTAAAATGTAACAGTAAAATACAAGGGAAATGTGCATTTCACACAGCAAGCATTCAGAAAATATATAAATCAAGGACAATCATAATTTAAGGTCAGAGCCCCTAACAAAGATATATTAAACAGATAAAAGTGAACAACTGATTGATAAGCCATTATTACAACAAAAGATTTATGGATGACGGATGGCATTTACTAAAGTAACCATGAAGGAGAAAAGATAGCTGATTCTGCTTGGAGGGTCACAGAAAGATTGTCGTAGTGGTAGAAAGATTATTTCATGCATATAAAAAGCACCAGAAATAACACATGTGATTTGATGTATGGAAATGAGTTTCCTTTAAATGACCACATTGAGGAAATAAATAAGAGGAATTATACTATTCTAGTCAGTGGCAGAGTAATAAAATTTTGATTAAAATCATAATATTTACTTAGAACCACTATAGATAAGAATGAAACAAACAGAATGCAGTGCTGACATCACTTCCTGTGGAACGACGTGATCCTATTTGTCAAAAACACTTCCCTCATTGCATTAATAAATTAGCTTTCACTCAAGTCCTCTGGCTGCATATCTAGGGTTTCCTAAATAACAGCCGTGTCAACATCCCCACAACCAGCTATGACTCTATTTATATTCCATTTGAATTTCACTTCCAACATGGTCACTTTTCAATTTTTTTTTTTTTTGCACTTTATCTTCGTTAGCTAATTCCCTCTTTTAATTGCCAATTGTTGTAAAATATCGCATAGGTTTATGGCTGGGAGGCATTGGAAGCATAAATATACACTTGTTTTTTGCAGTTTATGTGTGAATTGAGTAATAGATTCAGAGTGTTTAATCACCAACAGAATCTCAAAGAAGTGACATGATTGTACACTAATCATGAGGTGTGCCTATTATTTACATAGGATTAAACAGTTAGAAGCGATGTTTGTACTTTATGAATTTACTCACAGCTAATACACCGTGGTAATTGAAATTTTAACTGTGTTGCTGAGAGACTGGCATTATCTAACTCAACTGTGGTAACTGAAGCTCACACATATAGGCAACAACTTCAAGCTACTAAAAGAAAGCTGAAGGTGTCAACTTAGAATTCTTTACCCAGAGGAAGTATCTTTCAAAGTCATAGGTGAAATAACTTTCAGATATACAAAGTCTTGCAGGCAGGAAGACAATGGAGAATTATGCTTTAAGCAGTGTAAGAAAACACACACACACACACACGCCACACACACACACACACACACACACTTACAGCTGTCAACCCAGAATTCTACACTCTGAAAATAGCTCTTAAAAATAATGGCAAAATAATGACTCTTTTTCAGAAAAACAATAGCTGATAGAGAATTTATCCCCAGTATACTTAAACTGTAAGTAATGATAAAGAAACTTCTTTAGGTAGACAGAAAACAATATCGCATGGAAACTTGAATCTCAGCAAAAATGAAGAGCAACAGAAAAGGACAACATGTGGGTAACTATATATGATAGCTTCTTTCTTTTTTAAATCACTTTGGAGACCATTGATTAATGGTTCTAAAAGCGATATCGATGTATTATGGCATTTATAACACATAAGAAACAAAATGTATAAAAAAAAATCATGAAGGACAAAAAGTGGAAAGAGAAGTACAACTGAGTATTATTTGGAGGTTACCTGTGAAAACTTAAAGACAAAATATTGTGTAAAACAGCTTATCCTTCCAATTTCGACTCGCAGGGAGTCTATGCGCGTTCGTATTTGTGAAGGATCAGGAACAACGCTCCTGTCCTTCACCCTCCTTCTCTTTGCTGCATTATAGGCATATTAGGTCAGCAATAAGCATACAAAAATCCTTCTGTATTTTCATATACTACCAGTAAACAGTTGGAAAATGATTTAAACAGTATCAAAACACATGCATTGATGAATAAAACTTTAGAAGATATGTAAGACTGAAAAATTGACAGAAAATGATATAGCACATTGAAAATTAAAAGTTACTTGTGATTGAAATTAGAGAAAAACTAAATAGGTGGAGATATATATCATGTTAATAGATTTTAAGATGAATCTTTTAAATGTCAATTTTCTCAAAAATGAACTATAGTTTATCTAAATTTTAATCAGTAACCAGATAAGCTTTCTTTTTGGTAGAACTCTATGAGCTGATTATAGAAAAAGGCCTAAAATAACTAGAGCAGCCTCTAACAATTAAAACAAAGGATTCACACTGATTTTGAAGCTTTACATACAGCTTCATTGAAGACGGTTTATTGTGTTTGCATATTGATATATTGTTCAATGTATCATAGTAGAAAGTTCAAAAATAGATTCCCACATATATATATTCAGTTGATTTTTGATCGTGGAATCAAGACAATTCAGGGTGGGAAAGAAGAACCCTTCCATAAATGGGGCTGGAACAACTAGACAAACACATGGTAAAAATGAATCTGGGTCCATTCGTCACACCATACAACAAAGTAAAGGTAAAGCACAAACCTAAACATAAAAGGTAAATCTATAAAGCTTCTAGAAAACAGAACAAGACTAAACCTCATCAAACTGGGGACGGCAAAGGGTTATCTTAGAGAACCTAAAACTACTGACCACAGACACACACAAGTAAAACAACAATTTAGACTTTTTTAGAGTTTAATACTTCTGCTCATCAAAAGACCCTTAAGGAAATGAAAACTCAATTCAGAGACTGGGAGGAAATATCTAAAATACATATATATGACAAGACACGTGTCTGGAATATGTAAATTTTTTTCGAATAAATAAAAAAAGACAAAACAACAAAGGGAGCACTATGCGACTAGATAATTCAAAAAATAAGGCATGTGAATAGCCAGTAAGCACATAAAATATTACTCAAGACCATTAGAATTTAGGGAAATGTACATTAAAATCAAAATATAATACTACTTCACAATCGCTTGAATGGCTAAAATTAAAACATCTAACAACACCAAGTATTATCTATGACATGAAACAACTGGCAATTTTATTCATTTTTATAGGAACATAAAAAGATGAACCACTTAAAAATTTAAACATATACCCATAATGTCAAAAGACACTAGTACTAGTACGTGACATCCAAATTAGTCAATTATGAAAAAAAAAGTGCATTCAAAAGGAAATAAATAAGAAAACACTGGTATATTGATATAATAATGAAAATTTAAAAAGAATAAATTACTGGTACACACAATATTGATAAGTCTCAAAACACTATTTTAAGTGAAAGAATAAAGATGTAAAAGACATAATATTATATAATTCCCTTTTTCTTCTTTGTTTTTAAGTTGAAAAACAGCTAAAACAAATCTATTGTGATAGAAATCAGAGCAGTGAATACCTGTGGAAAGGCAAGAATTGCCTGCAAAAGACACAGGGGACCTTTCCGAGGAGATAAGAAGTATTTTTTGCCATTAGATTTCTTCTTAAAATAAAATTTACATATCATAAAATAAACAGATCATAAATGTACAAATACATACATTTGCATAAGAGCTACCAGCTTCCTTTTTTTCCTTTGATGTCAGTTGTAGATTTCCTAACTAAAGATTAGGTTTAAAGAGATTTTTCATATTTTAATAAATTAAATGGATTTTTCAGGGAAAGAAAGAATAATAAAAATGTTACTCTAGTTCTCTGGAACTTGAAGAAATTGAAAAGACTTTATTTAAAACTTGACTCGGTTGTCCATAATGTATTATTTATAATAAACTCTCTCCTTCTCTAGTACAGATTTAAAAGTCTTGAAAAGGGAAAGCAGACTAAACAAGTTGTAAAATACACAATCTACCTTGAAACTGTTGAATATTCATAGCAACTCAAAATTCTTGAAATCACTTTTTAATGCTTGATTTACAAGATAAAGGTTATTGTTTTTTTTCAATATAGAAACTTTATTTGGTTTCTGATTGAAACAAAAGAAATTGTTTTTAATTTATGAGACAATCAAGAAAGTATGAACAATGACTGCCTATTTGATGATATTAAGAAATTATTATTAACTTAGGTATGATGATAGTCCGGTTTTAAAAAATAATTTTATTATGGACATTAAGTTCCACATGTTAAAATACAAAAATTACCTGTGAAATATTCTTGCCAAAAATAGAATTTCTATGTGATCCAGTTCCTAGATACTACTAATAGTTTTAGGACATACAGAGAACAGAGGAGCATGTTAAATAACACATAAAGATGCAAACGATAGAATCCAGAATGTGAAAAATTGCAGGATTAAAGAAAAGTTTATCTCGAAAAAATTTCAAAAACAGAAAAAACATTATAACGAATCCCTACATATCTATCACTCAGATTCAGTAGTTACCAGTTACAGCCAACTTAGTTTCACCCCAATCCTCATGTCCCACCTGCCACTAATTATCTTGAAGGAAATCCCAGTTGTCATATCACTTCATAAAACTGGTTATTGTGAAAGAATTAATTAATAAGTATTTCAATAAACTTGAAAGTATTCAGTCATCACATTCAGTACCATGTTATTAGAATCCAGATGTGACGATATGAATTTACATATCGCTAATGAAAGCATTTTAATTACATTAGTGCTGAGACTTAACCTATTTATAAGTTTTAACATCAGTGATTATTAATCTCAATAAAAATTAATTTGTAGTGTCAATTAAGTAGGTCAATGCTAATGTTATTTTATTAATTATATAGGGTACCTTTCAGTTGTGATAAAATATCACATTAAGAGTTTCATTAAGCCTCATGATTTTCAAACAATATGAATTATTTTTCAAGCTTTTATTAGGCTCAACAGCCTATGTGAAAATATGGCATATACTCAATAATATGATAAAGGTATGATGATAAATAATCCAAATTAAAAATTCATTTCAATACCTATTACTTAGGCCTTAACTTCAGCTTCTAAATTTAGTACCACTAATAAGAAATAAACTAGAAAATATGCATTTATTAAGACAATTTTTAAAATATCTGATTTCTTAACAAATTAATAAAGTAGTACTCTTTAGTCTGCAGGAAAAAAAGCAATAATAATTAGAAAAAATATATAATTGGGAGTATTTGATACAGTTTGAATCTAGCAGATATTATATAATACAATAAAGCAAATAAGTAGCCACTTTACACATCAAAATAGATATATCAAAAGCATTCGTTACACAGGTTACTTTAATATATTAAAAATAAGTCATTTCAAATCAATTGGAATAGAAGGTTACTTCATTATTGTTATACAAATAATCAGGTTAATATTCAGGAAAAAATTTAATCGAACTAATTTTATAGGTGAATTAAAGAATAAAATATGCACCCCTATGCTCATAGCAGCACAATTTACAATGGCCAAGAGATGGAAGCAACCTAAATGCCCAGCAACAGACAGTTGGATAAAGAAGTTATGGTTCACATATACAATGGAATATTACTCAGCCATTAAAAAAATGAAATCCTACCATTTGCAATGACATGGACCTAAAGGTTATGCTGAGTGAAATAGGTCAGACAGAGAAAGAGAAATACCAGATGATTTCACTTATATGTGGAATCTAAGGAACAAAAAGAGCAAACTAATCAAAAGCAGACTCACAAATATAAAGGACAATTTGGTGATGGCCAGAGGGAAGGGAGTCTGAGGGGCTAGGAGAATGGGGTGAAGGGTTAAAGAAGTACAAGTTAGTAGTTGACAGATGGTCACGGGGATGGGGAGCATGGCATGGAGAATGCAGTCAGCACTAACATAATGGCTAGGTGGAGAGCCAGAGGAGAGAAAGAGCAATTAGGGGGATCATTTTATAAACTATATAAAAGTCTATCCAAAAGAAGCTGTGGTACATATATACAATGGAATATCACTCGGCCATAAGAAGAGATGAAATACTGCCATTTGTGACAAATGGATGGACCTCGAGATAATCATGCTAAACGAAATAAGCCAGACAGAAAAAGTTGAAAATCATATGATATTGCTTATATGTGGGATATAAACCTAAAAGCAACAAACAGAGACTCATGGACATGGACGATAGACTAGTGGTTACCAGAGGGTAGGGAAGAGTGGGGGAGGGAGGAAGTAAATGGGGTAAAAGGGGTCAACTATGTGGTGACAGAAAGAAATCTATGGGAGGTGAATACACAATGCAATATATACATGCCCTATTGTTAACGTGTACACCTGAAACTTACTGGATTTCATCAACAAATGTCACTATAAAAATAAGTAAATTTTTTTAAAAAGTCTATCCAATGTACTGTATACTTGAAACTAATAATAAAATAAAATTTTTAAAAAAATAATAAAACATGCAAACATGTACACATTGAACAAATACCCAGACACTTTTCTCCGTAGGCCTTTAGTTTATGACTGTTGTTTGTCCCTAGACTGGCTTCTAGTGCCCTTTTGTCTTTTTGCAATTGGAACTTGTGGTGGCAGAATTCTAAGATTGCCCCAAGGTTCCTGCCCCCTGGTACGCATGCCCTGCATAATCTCTTTCCTTTGAGTTTGAGCGGGAATTAGGAATCGAGTGAGCTGTGGGCCTTCTTTTTAAAAAAATTATTCTTGTTTTTGTTTTTGGCGTAGGAGAGGGTTTTAGGTTATTGCTGCTGAAATACCTTATACCTTCATTACATAGGACAATGCAGGGCAGTGCATCGTACATAGCACTGCATAATCAATATTTGTTAAATAAATCACTAGAGCATTGGAAAATGGGATTGAGGCAGGAGAGTAGTTGAGGTTATAATTCAGAGATGGAAAATACAGATGGCTAACGGAGGATTTCAAAGTTATAGGAAATGACAGTTAAAGATAAGGAGTTGTAAAAAAAAATTGTTACATTTTCACATGTCCTTTCAGGACTTTTTTTTCCTTAAAAAAGTATTGGGAAAGTATTTCATCAAACAACGTAATTTTGTTTGTTTTTTGTATTTATCTTCGTGATCGCCATACACATCTATCAAGTCAGTTCTGGCTTTCAATTTATGATGTGAAATAAATTTTCCTTTTTAATTGAATTGACTTTTGTAAACAGTTGATTTTATGAAAAATATTAAGAAGTGTAAATACAAGATATACTCATATTGGAAAAAAATCATAAAAGAGGTACACAAATAACTGAGGTTTTGGAAACTCTGCTTAGGAAGAACGAGGAAGAATTCCAGAGAGTTGAGGTTTACAATTATTCGTTTAAAGGATAACTTGTCATTCTGTTTGTTTTTGTTTGCTTGCTTGCTTGTTTGTTTCATCCAGAGCTACTAGGTTCAGTCTACTTGCGTTTAGCCTCAAAGGGAAATATTTAAGGGTACACACGAACAACTAAGTAGACAGAGAGGTCTTGGAGATCTAATACACAGCACAGTGATTACAGACAACAAAACCGCCCAAAACCGCATTATAAACATTAAACTTGTTAGAAGACATGATCCACTACTAGGAAAAAGGATCATCGTGTGATCTGATGGAGGTGTCTGCTGACACTACAATGGCAATCATATTGCAATGTAAATGTATCTAATCAATACCTTGTATACCTTAAACTTACAATATTATGTTAATTATACCTCAAAAAAGAAAACCAAAAGGAACAAAAGCAGATATTTAGGTTGACAGTGTTGAAGCTTTTCCAGGGTCTCGGTTTTCCAGAATCGAGTGCTGATTAATAGTCATGAATCATGAACTTTATGACTAGTAAGGAGAAAAGAGAAGGGATCCAGGAAACATGGTGAAAGGAATCACCTTCTCCAGTTCTTATCAGAGTTGATAGCCTCATAGAATGAGCTAGGAAAGTGTCTATTTGTTCTCTGCTCTGCAACTATTTACATAAGCAATAATGTTCTTGACCATGTGCCAGAATTCAATCTGTTAAAATGATTAATCTGATGTGCTTTTGGAAAACAGAATGTGACTTATCTTTTCAAATTTTTCTTTATTTTTTTATTTCTATTACTCCAATAAATTTTCTGCCTTCTTTTTAATCCCTTTGCCAAACATTACTTTTCCTGGTTAATCCCTTTCATCTATAATTTCAATCGAGTTGGTATGAATTTGTTCAAAGTGATCTCTTAGAATTATTTTTGGTCTTGTTTTTATCTGTAGTCGTGTCTTTTGTTTGTTTGTTTGTTTCTCAGATCTGCTTATGTTTTTCTCTTTTATTTCCTTCGTATCAAACCTGCTATAATTGTTTCTATCAAAGAACAGTTAAGTGCTAAAGTATACTTATCCTTATTTTTTCATTTCTATTTTATATTAATTTCACTCTAATATGTATTTTAAAGTTATTTTGTTATTCTTTTCTTAAATCTTCAGTGTAAAGGTGATATTTATCTTCAGTCTATTTTGTTATCTACTTATGATACAGTAGAACCCTTTTATCCAAAGGAAATACATTCCAAGACCCCCAGTGGATGCCTGAAACCATGAACAGTACCAAAGTCTGTAGTGTTTCTCCTATACATACAAACATACCTACGCTAAAGTTTAATTTATAAATTAGGTGCAATAAGAGATTAACAACCATAGCTAATAATAAAATAGAATGATTATAACAATATACTGTAATAAAAGCCATGTGAAGTGGTCTCTCTCTGAAAATATCTTGCTGTACTGTACTCACCCGTCTCGTGGTGATGTGAGATGGCACAGTGCCTGCGAGGTGACACGAGGCGAGGTGACAGATGTGGGCGTTGTAACGTCACGTTAGGCTACTAACTTCTGGGAACAGGTCAGAAGGATCAAAACTAGCACGAATTCCTGTTTCCTCCTCCACACTTCCACAGAGAGAAGATGCCTTCGCATGCTAGGTCTTAGCAATCTTGCCATGCCTTTTTTTTTTTTTCCTTTCCTTATTGAGTCGTGAACTTTCCCATTTTCACTTAGAGGAAGCACATGATGGCTTCTCTTTGGCCTATTCCAGCCGCCAGCATCACCGCCCTCATGCTTCGGGGTCATTATTCAGTAAAGCCGGGGTGACTGGAACACAGGCACTGTGATTCGAGACAGTTCGCCTGAGGACCCACGGCTACACCGTGAGCACCTGGCGGGAGTCGGCAGCCTGGAGATGCTGAGTCACATCCCATGAGGCAGCGCGAGATTTCATCACGCTGCTCAGAAAGGTGCGCAGTTTAACACTTTCGGATTGTTTATCTCTGGAATTCTCCAGTTAATATTTCAGACCGATGTCGGCTGCAGGTGACAGACTGCAGGAAGCGAAACCACAGGTGAGTGGACCACTGTAATCAGGTTTCTAATTAGCCTCTGTGGTTTTAAGCTTCATAGTTTTGATATCTAATGCTTTCATTTACATTTATTTGGAATGGAATGGAATTTGATTTTTTTAATGTAACTCAAAATATTTAGGTTAGTGTTGAAGATTTTCACTCTCAAATTTAACAATTGGAAGATAGGTTTATTATTAAACTTTTTGATGTGTTTTATCTGATATCACAGAATAGATCTGTATGATTTCATCTCTTTAGACCAAGGGTCCCCAAACCCCCCTCCCCCCACTCCTGACCACGGATTGGTCGCACAGCGGGAGGTGAGCAGCCGCTGAGCAAGAAGCTTCATCTGCATTCGCAGCCGCTCCCCAGCGCCGGCATCACCGCCTCAGCTCCGCCTCAGATCATCAGGCATTAGATTCTCATAGGAGCACCGGTCCCTGGTGCCAAAAAGGATAGAGACTGTTGCTCTAGAGTTTATTGTGGTCAATTGTTTTAAATGTTTTATAGACATTAGAAAAAATATGATTTCTCTGTTAAGAATGAACTTTTCTCGACACATTAGATATTCAGTTGGATAGAGTGATAGATAGATGTCCCATGCCACTTTAAACCATATAGAGTTAATGGTTAGTTTTTCTGTTTTACATTTTTAAACAAAGTATATCTTTTGTTTTCCCACTCTCCCCTAAAAAAAAGTTTGCATAGTTGTGATTCCTAATTTATTGTGAGATAATTGCTTTTCTTGTTTCTTATTAAAAACTTTTTATTAACATTAAATTAAAAAGTAGTTTTACAACAATAATTAGATTTAATTCTGAGGCATTTTCTACATGGTTCTTTGGAGAGTCCCCAGGATGGATCTCAAGTCACCCACAGAACTCGGGAGGGGGGTCTCCTCGTTAATATCCCTTCCTTGGTTCCCTACACCCCCCGCCCACTTCTCATCATCTCTGTTTCTTCCCGTCACACCCGCGTTTTCTGGGATCACCTCACACGCAAACTGCCTCTCCTGGTGTCTGTTGTTCAGGTCAGCTTCTAGAGGACCTGAGGTAAGAAAAACCTCAAAGCTTAGGATAACTGTGTGGAGATAAACCGCCTCATTTTTTTACCAGAAGTATTAGATTATATTGCCTTTTCCTGTATATTTTTTGTTCTTCTAAATATATATGTATATGTGCATCTATATCTACATATATGTAAGTATATATTGTATATATTCATATTCGTGTATATATAAACCTCTTCAATATTTTTGCTCTGTGCTTTAAAATAATGTTTATATTTACATACCAAGTACCCACTGCAGGGAGACAGTGACCGTACTGAATCCACCAACCAGAATTTTTAGTTGGGAAACATTTTTTTTTTTCCTCTACAAATTGTTTTGTGAGTAGTTGTGCATATATGGGTTCCATTTAAACCTCCTTAGGTTAAATTATTTTTCTAAAATTGCCTACATCTTCCAAAAGCTTTACTTTGCCATTTATGATTTCTTTGCATTCTGCATTCAGGATACCTCTGAGTTTGTATTTCTTTGTGGACCCAATAGGGCTGACTCTTGGAGGGTGCCCTAAGTGGCAGCAGTTCCTTGGTGGTAGAAGGCTGTACAAGATTGGAGGGCGGGGCCAATACGCTGAGTTATCAGAAAGCAGTCTACCTGCCTTATTTTTGAAGCACCCCTGTTCCCAGGCTCTTATATTTTCCCAGCCTCAGCTCCCACAAGCTCCTTCTCAGTGTCTTGTAGACCAGCAAGATCAGACACACACACAATGGATTGACTTTGACCTTCCATTGCTGCAGACATACATGTCTGCAGGTCAACCTCTTCTCAAAGTCCGTAAGTTTCTGTTCCTTCTTCAGTATTACCCACTGTTAGTCTCCAGGCTCTTACCTCTCCCACACAGAGACAAAGGCACAACACCTGCTCTCACCAACTAACCAACAGGAAGGAGCCTGAAGCTTCGCTGACACCCGCCAACCCCTAAGCCTTGGCCACATTTAGCCCAGAAGGTGAGAGAGATTGGACAATCTGTCAAGCCAACAGAATCTCGTCAATGTCTCCTCTTTTATCTTGGTTTTATTTAGTGTTTGGTGACATTTTTGAATACTAAACTTTTCACGAGGGCCTGAGCATAGTTGTTGAGAAGGCAGTCTCTAGAACAGGATTACATGGACTCAAGTCGCAGTTTATCTACTTATCTGTGTGATCCACATGTGGTAATTTAAACTCGGAGCTCTGCTCCTTTTTTAAAATATAGATACTGAGCTTGTGCCTTTTGCCTCATGGGCTCCATCGGCCTAATAAGCTCTCTTTCCTCTAAAATAAATAAATAAAAATAAAAAATACAATACAACAAAATAAAATATAGATACCAGTGCTTCCTACTCAGACAGAGTCTCAAGGAAGATCATACAGTAAAGTCACACCTTTCACCAGACTCTAAACAGTTCAAGAATAAATTGCAACCATGTAAGTCAAAACATGAACTTATTACTGAAGGTATATGGAAGTGCGTAGCTTGGTAAAAGACAGGTGTCAACTACACCTCAGAATTGTGAACACTCACCACAAAACAAAACACGTCCTCATTGTGAGCAGCTGATTCTCAAAAATAAAAATGAGGGTAGAGTGGAGCTATTCGCACTTTCCCCAAATTTACCAATCAATTTCCAATCAATTTAGTTCGTGCACCTCTCTGTGGGTGAAGGGAAGAACGGGTACAGTGGTTCTCAGTTGTGAAAATCTCTCTTCACAGACACGAGAAAGCAGGGGAAGGTATCTTCCCTGTCACACCGAGGTTTTCATCCACCTTAGACAGTTTTTGTTCTGAGGCTCCTTTGTCTTATTGCTCCTGCTGTGAAGAGGTATGTGACTCTCCCTGCAGCTGGAGGTGAGCAGGTTCTCAAAGCAGCCCTGCCAGAGGCTTGTCCCTTAGATGGATGGCTTTCTGTGACTCCTGCTGGGCAGCTCAGATTCAGTCCCTCTCAGCTCTTTAGCAGGGCTGAGAAAAATACCTGATTTAAACTAACTCCTTGGACATCCCGTTTCCATTCTATTCATTTTCGTATCCAAATTCATGATCAACCACAGAGGACGCTGTGTGTAGAAGCCAAAAATAATATGAAGTGCATAAAACGCAATGCAGAAGCTCCAATTAAAAAAGTCAACTGAAACATGCCCTTGATTTTAATCCTATGCAATTATAAAATTCCTAGGGAGAAATCGAAGGTCAAATAAGTTAAAATCCAAAGATAAAAGTCCAAAGCAATTAAAGTCAATTATTTTATTCTTATAAGTTAAAAATCTAAAATCCAACATTCTTATGTTGAATTTTAAAAATGAAATCATTCCCCTAGATTTTGTACTCAATTTCATCTATCACGGGGATTCTTGGTGACTGCCCAGAGGTGTGTTTCTTAACAGCAGGTGAGGACAGCTTAGGCTGAAGGAACCACAATGGGTGTGGTTCCTTCAGGGCCTGAAAAATTAGAGATGTAACCAACCTCTCAAGAGTTTCACATTTATTGTTTTAAGAGGTTCACAAAACACCGAATATTATCAATTTGCTGGCTCCATCTCATCAGTTTGGAAAACGAGACAATCATTAGCCCTTATCATGTTGATCCCAGGGGAAATTATGTTCCCAGAAGTCAATACATAGTGTCATCAAAATCCATAGCAGAAACCAAATGAAGGAGGGTCTGCAGAAATAACCTCGTGGAGTTATCCAGGCCAGAATGCCAAGCAGTCCGGTTCTGTTACTCAGAATCCAGGCCCTATAAACTTGCAATTTTGTTTTGGAAGCAATAACTTTGCAAAGTATAGATTTTGGTACTCTGCAATTGTTAAGTCTGAAATAAAGCTTTGACCATATTTCTAATTAAAAAGAAACTTGTCATCCTTCATCTTGAAATTCAGAAAAACAGCCATGAGTGGAGTGGTTGCTTCTTAACAACTGCATTGCAAACTCAGCTGTGGGATGTAGATCTGTAACAGACGAGGCTGACTTTTGAAAAGTCTACAGAGATTGAACTCTTCCAGGTTAAAAATCAGCTGAATATACAATGGATGATTACTCAGCCAGAAGAAAAAATGAAACACTGCCATTTGCGAAAACACGGATGGAATCTTGAGATTATTTTGCTTTGTGAAATAAATGAGACAGAAAAGTTGAGAACCCTGTACTTTCACTCACAGGTGGGATAGAAAACCGAAAGCAACAAATGAACAAGACAAACAAAAACTCAAACTCATAGACACACAACAATTTAGTGGTTACAGAGAGAAAAGAGACAGGAGGCGGGTAGATAAGGGTAAAGGGGGTCAAATATATGGTGACAGAAGTGATGTGACTTTGGATGGTGAGCACACAATGCAATATACACATGACGTATTATTGAATTGTACACTTGAAACCTATATAATTATATTAACCAATGTCACCCCAATAAATTTAATAAAAAAATCAGCTGAACTCTTAGAAAATTGTCAGAACAAATATTGCCAGAGTCCTCTAGTCGCCTCCAAATGAAGCTGACAGGCGATGCCACAGACGTCAGCCTGAGCCACACTTCTAAACACCGACCCAGCCCTGACTTTCGAAAGGCTATCTTGAACCCACAAAAAATAAAGCTTTTTTATATCCCTGCCCTTTATGTATCTTCAGAATTGCTATGGTAGTCTTCTACACCCTAATTTTAATCTTTGTATATATTCGGTCACTATATGAATTATCAAATTTGAAGCTGTGTAGTCCTGAGCCAGAATCATTGGCCAAATGTACAAATGAAACCTGGCAATGCATTGAGCAAGTTTACTGGGCATAGCGTTAGTATCTGAGCTTGCTGTGCACCCGTGCACAAATCTACCCCGGTTATAGTCCATCTAAACTCTAATCCTGGCTTCCTTTACTTTTACGTGATTTAAAATCGTATTTTTCTTTCTTCATCTGAGTGCTTTCTCTTCTTTCTCTGCATGCCTTTCTGTTCTTCCTCTTCGGTTTTCCTGTAGTCTCAAGACCTCTGTAACAACCACCATTAGTTATTCATGATGGATCTACAGTCTGTGAAAGCTTGCTGACTGTCGCCCTCTCCACTAGCTCACACTCAGCTAGGTGGCACAGAAACTCGGGGAAAACCACGTGTCCAGTTGATATGGCTCGGCCAGAGGGATGTCTTCTCATCTCTAGTGTGACAGCTCCTGTCCACCGTACAGCATCTGCTCTTTGCCCAGACAGATTCACTCTCAGAGACCTGTAAAAATGCATCCTACAACCAAACACGTTTTAATAGTCGGCGACAATGGTTTCCTTAAAATAACTTTTCAGAATCCTTCACGAACTGATGAACATGAAATTGTTTTGACGGTTTCTTTTGGTTTGTTAATTGATTTTTTTTCCTACAACAAAGAACCTTGGCATTAAACATCGATGTGTGTGACCTTTATTACCAATTCTAGTATTTCTACAGTTCCATCAGTAAAATGGTGGATCAAAGTGATTTTGTAATTTTAATTTTAACGTATGGATCGCTTTCTCTCACACTTTCTCAAAGTGTTAGTCAATCAAATTTTCTCTAGCAGTGGATGTGTGAGGAAAGGTGGTATGATTGGAGGGGGATGGACACAAATAACACAGGAGATTTTGTAGCCCAAAAGAAGAAATTTGGGTTTATAATAAGTTTAAAATAAAGTGTTGAAGGGCTTTAAGCAGAAGAGTTATAAGATTTTTAAAATATTACAGAAAAGCACTTTGCGTTGACTTGTGAGGAACGGTTTGGGGAAGGCAAGGATTGAAGCAGGGAGAAAAGTATAACGAAAAGAAGCATACGATTTTTTCTAATTATTTAGATGATGGAACTATTTTGAAATAAGGTCCCTATATTATAGGAGTCCTCTGAGATTTTTATTTGCAGCAGCTACACTAAAACTTCTGTTTAAGCCATGTAGAATATATCCCATCTGCTTATTTTTAATGAATGAATTATAAAATATAAGAATGTTAAGTTATAATGAATATATAAAATACATTGAAAAGCAGCTTCTTGAAGAAGTCTGCTCTGATAACCCAGTATGATATAGATCTTCCTCTCTCTTATCTAGCGTCATATCTAGCATCTTGTTTTTATTTTTTATCATAATACTTTTCTGATTTTCCAATTATAGATTCATTTGTGTTTTTATCAGTTTAGAGTCGATCTCTCCCTCAGACTCCGCCTCCGTGTCTGTCCTTCCTGTATTGTCGGACGCAGCATAGCGCATGTGTAGGACAAACCATACGCAAAAGTAAAAATTTGCTAAATTAACAAATCGATGTTTATATTTTAAACACCAAAGAGCAAAATACTCATCTTCATATCCGTAGCTCATACAGGAAGATATTAGGAGACACTTTTTGGATCTAAATAAAAGAAATTGCAGAATCTATCAATTTAGGAATATATTTAATGCAAATTAATAGGTCTCATTCTTCTATTTCATACAGCTAAATATCAGCCTTGGGAAATTACTAATGCAGATGTATTTTAAACTGACAACATATTTATGACACATAGTCATTGCTTATTATTTGAATATAGTTTGTCTATCAAAAACATAATTTATTTTCTAAATGACTTCTGCTTCCAGTCAGCATTCTTCCAGATAGCTTATTCAAATGGTTATAGGGAGATAGGAAATTATTGCTGCATTTGGGAACTAATTAGAAATTACAATATGTTGGACGTGGTATGTGATGATTAAATATGAGGATGAAGGGAGAGTTCAAATGAATTTCTGATGAATAGAGTCAAACAGAGAATTTGAGAGTAGAAACTGCTTAATACGTCTGTGGCTAACAGGTTGGAAAAGTTTACGATAGTGATATGCCTTGGCTGCCTCTTGATGCGGGATACCATGAGATATGCCAAGATGGGACTGGACCAGAGAAGGAGAAAAATGCAAGGGAGTAGAATTTTACTGACGGAAGCTCTCTCTGCTACGAACTGCTGTTGAAAATGACTCCAAGTCCAGTCATTTGCAGCTTTACAGGACTGTCAAAGCCAGCAGCTTTACAGGGCTGTCAAAGCCAGCTATATGTGCGCCAGCCAAGAAACAAGAGATACAATTTTCTAAGAGCCGACCCAATTGTACCAGTTTAATTGAGGGTGTCTCCTTTTCCCCAGATCTATTATTTCACGTGGCCTCAAGGTAATTGCCATTAAATTGACAGGGACAGAGATGTGCAAACACAAGCTCCAGTATATAAAAGAGGAGATTCGTCAGATTTCACAGCTGCATGTACAATTAGCTTCATGTAGAGCTTATTGAAGGCGAAGAGACGCAAAGACTGCCAAAACTTGAGGAAGCCGAATGGCCCCCCAAATCCCACACTTTTCAAAGACCGTAACTGTTTGCTTCTTAAAGTTGCCATCTTTCTCATGACTGTACCAGCCCCCATGAGGTATCTCTCGGTCACAGACTTCAGATTAGACCACTGAGGATCTGAGATAAGGAAGAAGCTCCCAGAGTCTGAGAAAGACAATGCACGAGCAGTTATTAACAGACAGCAGAAGGAGAGAAAGCCAGGGGAGCTACCAGGGAGGCAGGGTTAGGTAGGGACCAGGGACTACGGACTCTTTCTCATTCTTATTTCTAACCCCTGATCTCTTCCTCAAGGGCCCCTCCAGTCTTATATCCATCGCTTTCCATTTCTCAGTCTTAATAACTTGCTCTTCACATACCTATAGATGTTTCCTACTAGAATGATGTTATAATAACCCTTCCTGTTCTTTTCATTAATTCAGTGAATTTACAGTTATAGTTTCTTTGCATGTACTTTCCATTTAAAATATCTCTAGGCTGTCTTAATTTTGGTGCATAATTCCCTCCTTTGTTCTTTAGAGAACGTTCAAAATAGCTTATCCTAAAAAAATACATTATTTGCTTTCTAATATATGTCTTTTCTGCTGCTTTCCTCACGAAGCACTTTTCACAAGCTCAAAGCGATATGAGGCCAAGTTCAGCATTCCTCTTGAACCTTGCTCCGAGAACTTATGTTCAACACATGTGCCCACCGTGTGAAAATACTTTTATTATACATTTACAGCTTACATAGATGAGCAAAACGAATGTTTACGGGAATCATTTTTGTCATCCAGTATTGTCAGACACAGGATTTAAAGGCTTTATGAGAAATTTTCTACATCCGAATATTTTTCCCATGACGAATATCTTGACTTTGTCAGTTGCCTTTGGGGAAGAGGCGCGGCTTTCGTTGGGGCGGGTCCCTGATGTAAGAAGCTTTAGATAAATTGAGAGAGTGCTGCTCTTCAGGGACCGCGAAAACATGACTCGAAGTGGCACATCGTTTGAATGCTGCTGTGAGTACGAACAGCCGCTGCATCACTTTCTCCCGATCGGAGAGCATCTGCCTGTTTCAGGACCTCACCTGAGGGGTCGGTTCCATCACCCCACCGCCCCTGCCGTGCCACCCCTCACACACGGCCCAGTGTGCGCTACGTGAACCTGACTCTGCCGCGTCTCAAAGAGCAAGAGTTCCATGCGAAAGTACATTGTAGGAGCATTTTCAGAAAAGCAAGGAGGCGTGTGTAATTTATTTTCCACATGGACTCTAACCAAAGGACAAATCCTACCCTTCATCAGAAGCCAAAAAGATCGAATGCCTTATTCCTTTTTATCATATTTTCATTTAGAAGAACAACAAGCCTAAATGCATTCACGATTTACTGCTCTCTTAAAGAAAGCAGTAATAGGTCTTCAGAAACAACCTTCAGAGCACACTTAAACATTTAGCAACATTAAAGCACTGTTTTTTTCCACTATAATTTAGTGCCTCTAGCATAAGAATTATCCACATGAAAATGTTTAAATATTGAATGCCTCTATATTTGTCATTCAATAAAGGTTTAATTAAATAAATGTTTATGAAATACCTATTATGTGATAGAACATTCTAGGTGCTAATTGGAATGCGTGGAAATTGTTTATAAAATTTTAAAAATTTAAAAAGACAATGAAAAATATAACAGGAGGAAGGCATGTTAATTTATCTTCATCGTCACCATTGCCAAACTTTTCACTTTTTATTGTCCTCGCTCATTATTACTCTGCTTTGACATCTTGGATTCTCCAGGCTTCATTTCTGAGAATCTAGAAATACCAATTTTCCAATCTCTGCTCTGGTCACACAAACTCGACCGCACGAATTGGCGCCTGCGCCACAGTGAATGTCACATTCACTTCTCTGAAGTGTTCCCAGATCCGCAAGTGCTGACACATTTTCTCCCTCGTGTCTGGAAGACAAAGGATATGTTTCAAATATTCCTGCCACACTTTTATTGCTTTTATAATTACAAATTAAATGTATTTGAAGCAATTAAGTGTTGCTGGAAAATTAGGAAGAGGTCAATGAACCTAATGATTTACCGCAAAAACATAAATGGTCTGGGTCAGCACAGTGATGGATTCTCAGTACCAGAGGAGGCCTACAGCAGTACCGTTCACAGAAGCACCAGGAGTCTAGTGGATCCTGTTATCTTAGGGGCTTGTCGCGGGGGTTGGAGAGCAGAAAGATGGCTGATGATAGCATCTTGCCGTTCTCATTCCCTTAGGGAAGTGATGATGTTCAGTCATCCCTTGCTATTTGGAAATGGACTGAGCTGGCAGCAAAAATAATGAAAGGAAGAAGAGGAAGAAAATCACTGAGACAGGGAGAAACAGCTTGAGGCAACAGTAAAAGCTGTCGATTAGCTATTCGGGCCTCCAGCTAAGGGTACCAGCTAAGATGCTGAGAAGCAGTTAATGTAACCACAAAGTAACATACCCTGGATTAGAATGTGTGCCATCTGCTGAGAATGATCAGTGTCAGTGATTTGTGGTGAGCTTTGTCCAAAAGACCAGATGTGATGGCATGGCTCTTCCCCAAACCTCTGGAATTGACGAGAGTTTTAATCTTTAACCTGTCTAATGAGGCTTACAAAGAGACCTGACCAAGGTCATCAGAAGTCATGTAACTGCCGTTTGTACGACACCTTGCCTTTACTCAAGTCAGATTTTAACTGGGAAAAGATTATGAAGTTCCTTTATTGTTTCTGAAGTGGATATTTGTCACTTTTTCCTGCTTCCTATTCATTCCCCTTTCATAATAGCGAGCTAGTTTTTTGTGGCTTTTTAAAAAACTCTCTTCTATTTTATGCAAATCCAAGTGCTTCTTTTCCTCTATAGAACCTGAAGGGGTCAGATCTTCCTTAAAACCGGGAAAGAGAAGGGGTCAGCCTGTGTGTTATTTCCAAGTCTGGCAAAACATAGGATCTTGAAACAGTGTTGCTAAAACCAGAGGGAAGGTTTTGGGGAGCCCATTCTTACTAGAACAGCGCCTACTTCATACTTCCCTACCTCCTTGGTTCCTAACTGTTATCAGGACTCCCAGAATTCCATGAGCCCTCAAGACCTTCCCAATAAATTATATCACGCTTGAGTTAGCAAGAAAGGGTTCATGCTGCTTGTCTTCAGACCATCTTATCTGATGCATCATCCAGGACACGCAGTGGGGAGAACTCTTACCAGAAGCAGATGAATTAGAGAAGGAAGCTTGTGCACATTGCGAGAAAACAGTGATTGGAAAATCATTGCCTTATGATATCACCAACTCTATGTCTAATTTCTAAAAATCTCTTCCCAATATTCTCCTGAATCTTCTTCCCTGTTACATCTTAATCAGTGAGAGAGAGAAACTAAAAATAATAGGTCATTTGTGGCTCATGAAAATCTGAGACAGAAACCAAATCTGAGACAGAAACTAAATTGCAGAATTGTAGTGAGAGACGAGTGGGGATTTGGGAGGAAGTAAAGGTAGTTGGTGAAGTAGGGGAGAAATGAGAAATGACATGCTAGTCGCCAGCCTCAGAGGATGTTTTAAAAGGCAGCGGGAGCCAGTGTATTTTGGGGCAAATTAGACAGAGCTAATAGCGGGGTAGGCTGAGGAATGACAGGGGGAATGAACAAGATAAATGAGGAGCACAGATGGAGAAGGAAGCTCTGAAAAGCAGAAGAGACCTTTGCTCAGGGAGAATACCTGCTGGGTAAGGTGAATAAAGATGCAGAATAATTGAAGAGATTTGAGAAACCCGTGTGAAATGTCTTTGCTTTTAGAAAGATGTTTCAAAAATTCGTTGGGTGTAAGTGATCTTAGAAGGATCTAAAGCAAGCTCTTGAGAAATGTATGCATTTGTTCTTCGGCATTCAGTAGAGTCAGTTTCTTCTTGATACTTCTAGTAGTAGAACATACTATCTCATGAGATCCTACAGGCTGTTTCTGAGTAGATCTAACCGTAAATGGCTATAATAAATTGAGGTGGAAAATACCCTTTCTTAAACCTTCCATCTATCTATCCTAGTTTTATCTTCTAAGACCACAAAAACTCTAGTCTCTTTTTCAACTATTCACTCCAAATACTTACTTGAAGATAATTACAATTCTAACTTTAGTAGAGAAACACATCCAAACCCATCTTTTCAAATGTAGCTTTCCATATCAGTCTGCTATTGGAAACACATCATCTGTTCATATCATCTGTTCTTTTCCATCTGACTGGAATAGCTCAGTCTCTGTCTTCCCTGCCCTTTCTCTTCCCTCTCTCTTTCCCTCCTGCCTCCCAGTCTACTTTTTTTCTCACTTCCTCTTCATCTTTCCCTCCTTTTCTCTCCCTCCTTCTCTCTGTGTCCACCTCTATTTATTTCTGGCTCCTTCTCATCGCTTCATTTCTGTCTTCTTCATGCACCGTACTCTGCTGTGCTTAGATCCTTAGGTACATGACGATGTGCACAGTTAGATGCCTCATGGCGATCAATAACTGGACCATTTTCTGCCAGACATACTCTTTATGAACAGAACACATCTCTACATGCCCGTATTTTAGATCTCAGGACTCAGCGATACCTATGTGATTGTGTTTTCCTACTTCGATTTGAATCTCAAGTTCACGTTATCTCTGATCCATATGTCATGCCACCCAAAGTCATGAACATGATTTCTGATACATTTTACAATCATCTCTCCCAGGAACTGCTGAGGCTTCTTTGTATTGATTTTCTTTATCCTTTGGCAGACAAGGTTTCCTGCATTCTACCAGTATTACAGATATATCAGACCTTTTTTTCTCTCCCTCCTCTTAAGCTTAAATTCCTTGTCACGAAATCAATAAAACTCAAAAAAAAAAAAATGTCTTTTTAAAAATCTTTGCAAGTCATCTGGCCCTAGAGCAGAATCCATGTGCTCTACACTAGGCTGTTTAATTTCTCTGAGGCTAATTTCTCATCTGTAACATAGTAACAGTACCTACTTCATGTCTCCAGCAGGAACCATCTAGCGCGCCCTATAACGATATTGGAAGAAATGTTTTGAATGCCTTGCTTCCTTCTGTTTAGAGTTAAATTTAGGATTTTCACCATCTAAAACACTGCTCATTTTAATTACTTCTTCTGTTTTCTCACTAAAACATCAGTTCCATCAGTTCCAAAATTTCTCATCTGTCTTGTTCTCTGATCTTTCCCCAAGTATCTAGAACAGCCTGCCCATTATATGTCCTCCAGAAATATTTGCTAGATGAAGAAATGAATGATTGCAGGACCCAATGAACTAGGGAGGTGGGGTGGGCCAGTAAGACTGAGGAAGTGGGTAAAAAGGGTGAGCGTGAACGCTGTGTGGAATGAGATACCCGTTAAGTGGCTTATCATATCAATCACATTCTATCACGTGCTAGTTACACTGCAGCTAAAGTTAGAAGCGCTGTCCTGAAGGGCAACATGTCGTCCTGGTTTCTGCTTGACTTAGGATTTTAGGGACTTGCACTGTGAAACTTTTGTGATCGTCACACATTTAAGGTATTACCGTTTAAGCTGACATTAGGGCAAAAAGTTTCCTACTGCTTAAAAACGTTTATGTAAATTAATCTTTTGGTTAAATCCTGTTTGCTTTCTGGTTTTTCTACAGTAAGTATGGTTTGCTTTTATTATTAAAGAATGGGTAAAAAATGAAAACGAATTACAAACTAAAAAAAGACATTTTGTTGTTAAAAAAAGGAGCCATCTTACTATTAAATATTTTACTTAAATGTATAGATATTGAATTTTATCAAACAGATTTTCATCTAATCATAGTCTATTATGACTGAGAAGAAATTCCTAAGAACCTAGTCTTAAATTTCTTAGGTTAAAAAAAAATGTATGTTTAATATCTTATTTTGTAACTCAATGTTAATTTAACTGTTAGCATTTATTTAGGAATATCATGTTTATATTTAGGAATATCATGTTTATATTTTATTATTTGGTATTCTTATTTGCAAATAACGAAAACCAACTCAGATAACTTAAGCTATGGGGAACTTGTAGGAGGATATTGGGGACACAGAGGATGATCGGAGCACTGAAATTGAACTTGTAAGGCAGAAACCGAAGGCATTCTGATGGTGAAAGAGCAAGCAGCAGCCAAGGGCACACACAAGGAGCCATCTTCTTCTTCAGCCAAAGTGCCCTCCTCTTTGGATACTCCCTCAAGATGCAAAGTCCCCATAGAGAATGTCCTGTTAACCCAGAGTCAGCATGTGGTTGTCCCTTTGATCATCTAAGAGACTGGTAGGTGGATCTGGAAACCTTGACTTTCTATTGAAAGGTCAACGGGAGGTATCTCCTGGGAAAATCAATTTTATTAAGACTATCCACAAAGAGGAATTTCCCCAAAGGGACACGACAGCTAATAAGGACAGGGATGGACACAGGATAGTCACTCTCACCATGAGTTTCCCTTTAATTATCTTTCTTACTGTTTTTTTTTTTTCTATTTCCAGATTGGTGTAAATGTTATGTTAGTTACATAAAACTAATTTGAACACTTATTGTAATTATTTTTTCTAACACATTATATAATATGTGAATAGACATTGAAAGAACTTACCAATGAACTTACTAATATCTGGTCTTAGATATTTGTTGCTTTCCTCAACAAATTACTGGAAAATTATTCCATGGTAACTTTTTCAATTTCATGTATGATAGTTGGTTTACTCTTTCAGATTGTATTTTTAAAAATGAGGACTGGAACCTTGTCTGCCCTTCCTCATTCATTCATTCATTCATTCATTCATTTAAACTAAAAAAGAAAGAAAGCAGTAAAAGCAGTTCACCTATTCTCCCAACCCCACCTCTGGCAACCACAAATCTCTATCCATATTTTTTATATCTTTAGCTTGTTTTGCTTTTAGATACAACATCTAAGAGAGATCATAGGGCATTTGGCATTCATCTTTCTCTGTCTGACTTTGCATAGTGCCCTGAAGGTCCATCCATGTTGTTGCAAATGGCAATATTTTTTTCTTTTTTCTTTTTTTCCGTCAGAATAGTATTTTATTGTATATACAATTACCACGTCTTCTTGATCTATTTATCCATCAGCGGACATGTAGGTGGCTTCCATATCTTCGCTGTTGTAGATGGTGCTGCAGTGTACACGGAGGTGCATACATCTTTCTGACTTACTTTTGCATTTTCTTTGGAAGAATACCCAGAAGTGGAATTGCCGGATCACATGGTAGTGCTATTTTGAATTTTTTGAGGAACCTCCATACTGTTTTTATGGTGGCTGCACCGATTTACATTCCCACCAACCTCGCACCTTCCTTTTCTCCACATCCTCCCCAACACTTGTTTCTTGCCTTTGGTTGTAGCCCTTGCAACAGGCATGAATTGATGTCTCAGTATAGTAACGTCTGTCTATTTGTAGCTATAGTTCTGGTTCCTTGGAAAGTGCCCAGGGTATACTTGCTGTGTTAATTAACGACTTGAATAAATGAATAACCTAAAGGTAGTTTTTGATCATGTATCTTTACGGAACAATAAATTGTTCAGCATAACTTTCTATACATTTCTATTTTCTTTTCATTTAAAAGTCATTATGTATTCTGCTCTTTCTCATTTTCAGTTTTATTTATAATATATCTCCTTTTGATGATTAAATCAGCATTTCCAGAAAATAAATTCCTGGAGCTATCAACTTCACTATTTAGTTCCTTTTTTTAAAATTTATTTTTAGGGTTTTTTTTTTAGTTACATTTTTTACATGTAATTTTCTTTTATTTGGTATAATAATCTTTCTGTTTTCCTTAACTTAAAATGTATTTTAGTTGGATAATTCGTTTCATTATTTCTATTCTTAAGAAAGAAAATTACAACGGTAAAAATTACAAGCTCCAAAGCCAGACAGTTAAAGTACATAGAAACTGTGTATTAGGAGCAAGTTACATAAAAGTTAGTCGATCCCTCTGCTTCTTAGATTCTCCATCGACAGAATGGCAACAACATCTTGCATGACTTTGGTCAGGATTAAATGATTTAATATATATAAAATGTTCAGAAGAGTTTCTGACACACAGAGAACACTCTATGTGTTACGTATCATGCGTTATCTTTTGTTTTTTAAACACTGATATAATTTATAACCATGGATTTGTATCTCAGTAAAGCTTTGACTATATGGCCCTTGTATAGTGTTTCTTCATTATATGTCTTAAATAATCTATTGAAATTTAATTACCTCTTTGGCCAAAACGGTGTTTGATTAGTGTAGCTGTCCAAAAAAATGAATGGTTTGAATTTGTTTAGTATTTTACTATTAATGTATACTTTTGTTACTAGTTATTGTAAAATGTTATTTATTTTTGTCTGCCGTTTGCAGGTTTGTTGAAATTTGATAGTTCCGTGTCATATTTGAATTATAAATGTCTCATGGATATATTGTGGGTTTATGAGATATAAAATATGACATATTAAGTAAAACAGTTCAAACTCTTACTTTGGATGCCATCATTTTTGGCATTCTTTTTATCTTTTAAAAATGATTCCCCTTTCGCCATTCCTAGCCTTTTTCTTTATCTTCTATCTTTGCGCTATAGACTATTTTTAACCTCCTATCATTTTCGGAGAACTGATATGATTAAGACCTAAAATTAATCTTAAGGCAATCAAATATTCAAATAGCACTGAAATGAACTCAAAAAAGCAGAAAACTTTGAATTTTTTCTTTCCCTAATTATCTGCCATGGATCTGATATCATGGCATAAATGTAGACTATTTTGAATAGTCAGATAGTTCCAAAGATGTTTTCCAATTATCCCGTTTTCTTTTTTTGTTGCCTAAATTAAATGTCATATGATGCACCTGATACTTGCCTGTGTTCTGATAGTAATGTGCTCCAGCTGATATTTGAAATTCAGGGACTAGGAGCAAGATAAGCTCTGATACTTTTCCTGACTCTCTTTTAGTTATATGAGTTACTGCGGTAATGAGAAGGAATTGAAGAAGGAAGACGCTGATGAATCACTGGAGTTCGTGAAATCTTGGTGAGACATTGCCTCTCTGAGTCACGACTGACCTAGAGCCTTGGCCGGCCCCCGTGGTGTGGTCTATAAAATCTCCTATGACTCATTAAGCTAGATAGCCTCTTATTTGGCCTTAGAATATGTTGGGATATACTTAGAGGGGAAAAAAATCTTACCATTGTATTTTTCCTAGTCACTCTTCAAATGCTCTTTAAGTATAAACTTCTTATCACTGATTTGTTTCTTTTGTTGATGATACTGACTTTTCTTCTTTCAGACGGAAGTTTTAAGGTTCTATCTTTTTCTTAAGTTCTTTCCTTAAATTATCGAGCTTTGTTCTTATACAAAAGAGCTCTCTTTATTTAGAATAAGTATTTTCTCTATTTTAGAAATGTGTTGTAAATAACTCTCTATAGGTTGCTTTTGCATATTTTAATTCAGTGATGCTTTCTCTTTATTTAGTTGGCCAGCTATGTTCAGAGACCCATACTGGATATCTTGAAGTTTTTCCTCTCCATGAACAAGAAGATAGTTATGATACTCATCTAAATCTGCTATTAGAGAGTTAAATGCAGTCATTGGTGAGGTAAATGTTCTTTTCCTTCTATCCTGTAAATATTTTTCAAGTGGTTTGTAATAATTAAAGTTATGATGTACTTTACATTTTAATGTACTTTAAGGTTATTACACTGCTTTCATTTAAGTGTCATTTGATCATTATACCAATTATTTGGAACATTTTGTTTTTGTTGGATACCCACTTTAATTTTATCAAAGAAACTTAATATCAGAAAAGATAAATGGTTGTCCATACTTTTGCGGTTCACAGAGCTTATAGGTTGCAGAAATAAGGGCTTAAATGATAGCATGTGAGTTTATATCCTGTAGTCTTTATTGAGTTTCAAGTGCCTCCCTGTTGGATATATTGACATTTTAAGCATAACGTAGCTCTATGATATTGTATTAAATATTTTATTTATTATATGAATGTTGATAAATACTGTATATACTGTATTAAAAGACCTGAGCATACAATATCTGTAAATCAGCTAGAGAAACCATTTTGACTGTTCTCAATGAGTTATACACCTTGTCTATTAAAACATATATATATATACACACACACACATATATATATATATGTGTGTGTGTGTGTATATATATATTTGGGCTTGTCATTAGATTGAACTAAATAAGCTACTTAAATAAAACAGTTTACCTATTTCTCTGAGTTGAAAATAATGACAATAGCTGTGATATGTAAATGACATTGATTGTCTGTGATTCAAGATATAATATTTCTAGAAATATGGAGAGGACAAACCCTTATACCAAAACAACTCTTTAAGACAGAAGAAGACAATTGATGTTTATTCTATGTAAATTATGTGAGTAGCATTGAGTCAGAGATGCCATACTACCTAATATTACTAGACATCTCTAAACCATTGATATCCACCTTTGTTAATTGGGAAAAACTGAGGCTCGTGGAAGATGTATTTTGTCTTACTCTGATGCCTTTGCTATTTCTACAACAAATAAGTTTTCAGAGATGAGATGTGAGTGGCAGAGATGAATGGTGTTTTTGAAAACCAGAGAGGAAGCTAGACATCATATGTAAGAGTTGGCATGAAAGATTTTTTAAGAAGCTATTAGAGACAGAACAGGAATGATAAATGTCCACCGTGGACAAGAGAGATCTGCAGCTACTGTGTCTCCCAAGTCCTAGGGGAGTCAGCCTCGGGGCTCCTGGGTCTTCACTATTGAGGCTGCCCCATCTGCTGCTCCTGTCGCGTTTCCTGTCCCAAGGCACCCTGTGCATCCTACTTTCTAATTGGAAAATAATTTTCCCTGATTTGGGTTTCTTTATATCTGCTAGACTTTAAAATATCCTTCTATTATAGAATAATTTCTGGATTAAAATAAAAGTTCCTAGAGCATTGAAAACAAACTACTGGTTTTATGAAATCAGACATATCTGGCTAAAAACGAAGGAAATATCTCTGTATCTCCAGCTGACTAAATAATTTCATTTTTATTGAATTACATGTAAGTATGTTAGTCAGTATTATATATTAGTGAGTATGTCAGTTAATTAACAGAAATTTTAAAATTCCAAGTTAAGTTTAATCATTAAACCTCATCATTTAATACTTTGAACCTACTTACTTGTTTTAATGGGAACTACAAATGATACTTACAAATCTTTTTTCTTATGATTTTAGAAGAATTAATTACTTTATATTTAAATAAGTCAGATCATAAATTTGAATAAAATGTCAAACATATTTTTGAAAGAGAAGAAATACGTTGGAAATAATCAATTCTTTACAATTTACATTTTAAGCCTTATTTAGATGGAAAGGGTAGAAAATGATGGAAGTAAGAGTCAGTTAAACTCTACCTTAAGTAAGAGTAATGGAAACGTCACGCTTCCATTTGTCTCCTTCGGTTTTTAGAATACATATCAAAATGCTTTTGAAATATTCGAAATTCCAGCCTCGTTCTGCATGTCTAGCCCACGGGGAAGAAAACACTTGGCTTTCCATCAAAGCAAGAGTCTCACCATTTGTCAATCTACAAAATCTAGACCGTAGTCATTCAAAAGGAGCGGAAGCCCAGAAGTCGATGAGATGAGGCAAAGCAATCAGAACGAAACGCGGCGTACTGCTTTGGAAGAGACGGATGGATACGAATAAAATAATATGAAGAATGTACAAGAATACCTAAGAGATGACTTTCTGAATTCAGAAGAAAGACTTTCGAGAGATATAAACACGATTGCCTGATCAAATATTTAGGAGGTGACTTAAAGGGAGCAAAACTACTGATGGTATAGGGGTTTATGGTCTGAAAGATCAAGTCCAAGGAATGTCTCAGAGAAGAAAGCCAGAAAAATGAAGAACTGGAAAGAATAAGGGAAAAGAAAAAAAGAACCAGAGGCTGGGTCCAGGATATACTAGAAATTCCAGGAGAAATAAGATAATATATTAGTCGCAAAAATTGGAAGAGTAATCGTTATAATGACAAAAAATGTTTCTATGACATTATTAAAAAGCGCTAACAGATTCTAGGTCATTTTAATGAGTGAGCACACAAGGCACAATCCTAATATATTCCTGAAATTTAAGGATGAAGGAAATGTTTTTGCAAGCTGAAGCGGAAAGAAAAAGTTACAACTAAGAAAAAGTCAGATTGGCCTTACAGTTCTCACCTGCACATCATAAAATGAGGATTATGGAAGAGCACATGCAGACCTCAGAGACAGAGGACCAAAACCCAAGAATCTGTACTGTATGTATAATATGGACATTATGTGTAATATTATATATATATATTTAGTATTAAAAATGTGGAGAATGTGTCTGGGAATGTGTCATATTAATGTTAATTCAAGGACAAATTATAACAAAGTTTTAATAAGTATTCAGCTCTCTCAGGAGATAAGGGAAGTAAAAGCCTGCTTAGTATCTAAGGGGACCTGGAAAATGGATGAGAAGATAGAAGTAAAATTACTCTAAAATTGTAATTTCTTTGGGCCTTAAGGAAAAATAGAATATCACAGTGGGGAAAATGTTGGTTTTGATTGGGGAAATTAATTACTGTGTTATTTCCAGTAAGTTACTCATATTTGTTTACTTAAGAAACAAGAAAAGAAAAAGTACATTAGAACTTCTAAATTAATAAGAAAAAATTGGGTAAATAAAAAAAAAATAGATCAAAGCAGGAAATGTGGGGAAAGTAAAAAAAATGTGTAATAAATAAGAAAAAGAATATAAGAAGCATAAAATCTAGCAAAGCCATCTTAAGTGTGAGTTAAATGAATTTTTCTTTTCAAAATAAGTCTAAGAACATTGAGTTAAAATGTAAAACTCTTCTAATCCTGTTAATAAAAACATGCTTAAATAAATTAAAGGGATGACAAAAAAGGTTTGGAAAAGAGACGTATAGCAAATACAATAATAAAAGAGTAGAAAGAGCGATTTTTTAATAGGTATTCTTTAAGGGTAAGTGCACCGAAAAAATAAAGTATTTATAAACCTGAATGCAACAAACACCTTAAGAGCAGCTAGATACGTAAAAAAAACACTGATTAAAATGCAAGGAAAATCAACAACAGAAAAAGAACTCAATATAACTTTTTTAGAATCACACAGACATAAAGAAAACATATACTCAGTTTAACAGATAATCATTGAACTTTCACCCCTCAGATACTTGGTCACAAATGAAAACCTTGTCAAATGTTTAAAAACAGAGATTTTTATTTGCTACATTTTCATAGTATAAGCCAATACATTTACGTATAAATTTATGAATTAATTTAGCATAGGCAAATTAGAGAAAAATCACATCTCTAGAAAGCAATAATGGGAAGAATGTTTCATACAATAATCTGTGAACAAAACATATAAGCTGAATTATGTATAAAAAATTGGGTTCTGACAAAATTGTAGGTGTGAAGAGCCTCAGACGTATGGCCAGTTTCCCTCCTAAAGAAATATATTGAATTCTGAAGTTATGCCGTGTGGTTTAAAGGGTGAAACAAAAACTTCTAAAAATTAGCATGCAATGTCCTCACAATCTCACTGGTTTTTAGGAGTCAAAGACCCATCAGGTCTTTGAAGACACAATAGGCAGGTAAATATTTAAACCAACAGAGCATGCAGAGGCAGCCGCTTCTTCCCTAAGGGCGTTTGCCTAGATGGATCCCTGTGGAGACTGAGAATTTTTTTCTTTGCTCTCAGCAAAGGGCCGGGGGCTGTGGGAATGGGAAGCCCAAGCCAGGTGGGATCACATGGGGCCTGAGGAACCAGCTGGAGATTTGTAGGAGTTTCAAACACCTTCTCTCCCTCAAAACATTTGCCGTTGGGTAAAATTCAATATCTGTTCATGATAAAATCAAACAGAAAACCAGCAATGGAAGAATTTCCTTAATGAAGACTATTTATGTGGTTAACAGCATAGGTAATGTAATAGGTGCTGGTGTCAGTGAGAGTCGTCAAGTGTGGTACCTTAGGTGCAGTTTCTCCGCTGCGGATCTCAGAATGCAAACCTGTGACTCTAAAGGGATGACGAGTGATCTGCCTCCTATGACTCCAGCATGCAGGGGAGGGACAAGCACAGGACCACCGCTACAGACACGCCTTTTCAAAAAGGGACACAGGAAGCACACAGAATCACAGATCTGGAGCCACCCAGACATCCACACGGGAAGGTGTGGCAGTTCCGGGATTAGTTCTTAAAGTCTTCCCTCTAGGCTCCTGTTTTTTCTCTCTTTTTTAATGAGAGGTAATGATTTATATTGTGCAGATGAGCTGCCTTCAGACCACTTCCTGCCAGTAAAATACCGGGAGTCCAAGTGCCTCTCTCCTTCTAGACCGTCTTTGCTTGATGACGGTTCCGTACAGATCACTCTTTTGAGAACTTTGTAGGGTTCCTGTGAATCTCTTTCCTGTAGTGGACCAAATCCAGAGCACTGCCATGAACATTTGTTCTAAAAATACAGCCAAAGTTATGACTGTAAATCACTGATGTTGGAAATCTTTTAAAAAAGTATATTTTACACTCCTACCTTTAGCTTTATCTTCACAGCAAATTTTCATAGCAGCACCCACGATCAGAACTTTGTTCAGAAGGCATTTATTCTTCTTAGCATTGTTGTGGTTTGGAGAGGCTGAGAATGTTCAAAACCATCAATACTTGGCTCTTTTTTGTTTAACCCTTTTTCCCTCGATTTATCTCTCTCCTCCATCGTTTTACTAAGCAAGGAGAGACAGGTTGCACCGCCACTTTGCTGGGAAATCTTATCTAGATGACAGAATTAGGCACTTTTTCTAGTTTTCGCGTAGCCGCAGGAAATAGTATCTCTGAATTACCTGCCACTCCATAATCAGGATGCTCCTTTCTTCAATTTCCAATAATATTTCCTTACTTTATTGCAAGACCTCACTCACAGTGTCCTTGATGTCCAAAATTTCACAAACTGTGTTCAGGGTACTTTAAGCTTTCACTAACGCCCTTCTCGACGACACTGATAGATTTCGAACTCATTCCCAAATTTTAGAGTTCTTGTTAAGGCAGCACCCTACTTCCATAAAGTAAAATCTATTTTAGTTATCTGTATATATATACAAACACCTCAAAAGTTAGTGGATAGAAACAACAAACATTTGTTATAGCTTCTGTTATTTAGAAGCAATGAAGAGCAGCTTAGATGGCTGGTTCTGGCTCAAGGTCTCTGTCAGAGAGAGGTGTGGGACAGGGTGCAGTCATTTAAAGGCTCTCCTGGGGAGGAGAGGATCCTTTTCTGAGTTTACTCCCAAGACTGTTGGGAGCCTCAGATCTGCCTCTAAGCTCATTCACATAGGTCTTTCCACAGGATTGCTTTGTATCATGGAAGCTGGCTTCCCCCAGAGCGAGCGGTCCAGTAAAGATCACCCAAGATAAAGATCTCAGTCTTTTTATTACCTAATCTAGGACAGGACACTCCATCACTCCTGCCCTTATGTTCACAAGGAGTTACTCAAAACCTCCAGCTCACACTCAGAAGGAGGAATGACATGGGGTACCATAGCAAAATGTGGGGCTCCTTAGAGTCTACTTTAGAAGCTGTCTACTATAGTGACAAAAGTCAGAGTCGTGTGCATTTCTTTGGCGTGTAAAAAAAAAACAACTAAGAGCACACATATATATTTCCTTATAGCATGAAAAGCAACAATGGAAGGATAAACTCAAATCTAATGAAAATGGTTTCCTAAAAAGAGAGGCAGAAATAGATAGGAAGGGACAGAAATTGGAGCTATATCTCTCAATGTGCCTTGTCTGGTAGATTTGACTTGGAAACTTGTAAATGTTTCATGTAATGAAAACCTCAAAAGGAAAAAAGTAATCAAATATGGCATCTGTCAATATGAATTTGAATTGGAAATATTCATAAAAACTGATCATTTTTCTCTTTTAAAATATATTTCTAAAATAAGAGCATTTCACATCTTTTTTCTTTGTAACTGAAAAGCTTAGAACAAATAGCCAAAAAAAAAAAAACAAAAACAAAAAAAAAACCACCCTAGTAACCAGATTATGGAAACTGAATTTCATTTCCTATTAAAACGAACAAAGGTTCCTAGGAGAAATGATGGATTCCAGGTCTGGATTTGGACATGTACGAGATGAGCCTGGGATATCTTATGATTGATCACAGCAAAGCTCTTAAGGTCCACGGGTACCTTCTAAAAACAAACAAACAAAAAACATCAATCGAAGCAGCTCCTTCTGGTCAAGGATGGGGCGGTTCAAACACCAACAGGATAATTACTGTGATGGATTGAAACACAAAACCCCATTTTCGATGTTGTTGCAAAGGAAGCAGCGTTTCCTTTTGTGTTAGCTAGAATTCATCTGATATTTCTGAAAAACGGTTGATGAAGGTTGAGAATCAAGCATATTCCCCTGCCTTTCTTATAAGGACTCTATTTCAGGGCAATCAAGTAGTTTGCGAAGGAAAGTTTTGTTTTGTAAGAAAAGCACTTATAAATTCAGGACCAAACTCAAGTATTTTGCCATCCCTAATGAAATAATGTACCTAAAGAATGATCATCAGTGGCTGCCCAAACCATTAGGTGGAAGGTTGGTGGAGAATTTGTAATGTGTGGATCATGCTGACAACACTTGAACCCTCTAATCGATGGCACAGTTAGACATTTTGTTCCTTTCGATGTGATGCAGTTGGATATACACAGCACCTCTTATGAACTATTCTTTATTTTTTTAATTTTTCAGTTCAGTTGGCATTCAATATTATATTAGTTTCAGGTAGACAGAGTAGACGTTAGACATTTATACAACTTATGAAGTGATCCCTCGATAAGTCTAGTGCCCCCGACACCATACATAGTTATTACAATATTATCGATTATATTCCCTATGCTGTACTTTACATCCTTGTGACTATTTTTGTAACTGCCATTTTGTATTTCGTAATCCCTTCTTCTATTTAACCGGCCCCCCAAGTCCCCTCCCATCTGCCAACCATCAGTTTGTTCTCTGCATTTATGAGTTTGTTTCTGTTCTGTTTATTCATTTATTTTGTTTTTTAGATTCAACATATAAATGAAATCATATAGTATTTGTCTCTGTCTGGCTTATATCACGTAGCATAATATCCTTTAGGTCCACCCATGTTGTCACATGGTAAGATTTCATTCTTTTCTTTATGGCCGAATAATATTTGGTGAGGTACATACATATCTATATCTATATATCTATATCTATATCTAATCTATATCTATATGTATCTATATCTATATCTATATATCACCTCTTTTTTATCCATTTGTTTACTGATGGAAAATTAGGTTGCTTCCATATCTTGACTATTGTAAATAATGCTTCAATGAACATAGGGGTTCATATATCTCTTCAAATCAGTGTTTTGAAATTCTTCAGTTAAATACACAGAAGCGGTGTAGCTGGGTCATAAGGTAGTTCTACTTTTAATTTTTTGAAGAACCTCCAAACTGTTTTCCATGGTGGCTGTACCAATTTGCAATCCCACCAACAGTGCATGAGGGTTCCCTTTTCTCCACATCCTCATCAACACTTGTTTGTTGATTTATTGATGATAACCATTCCGACAGGTGTGAAGTGATATCTCACTATGATTTTAATTTGCATTTCTCTGATGATTAGTGACATTGAGCATCTTTTCATATATATATAGGCCATCTGTATGTCCTCTTTGGAGAAATGTCTATTTAGTTCTTCCGCCCATTTTTCAATCAGATCGTTTGTTTTTGTGGTGTTAAGTTGTATGGGTTCTTTATGTATTCTGGATATTAACCCCTTATCGGATGTATCATTGGCAAATATTTCCCTATTCAGTAGATGGTCTTTTTGTTGATGGTTTCCTTAACTGGGAAAAAACTTTTTAGTTCGATGTAGTTCCATTTGTTTATATTTCTTTGTTTCCTTTACCCAAGGAGACGTATCCAAAAAAGATTACTAAGAGCAATGTCAGAGAGTTACTGCCTCTGTTTTTTTCTAGGAGTTTTATGGTTTCAAGTCTGACATTTAAGTTTTTAATCCATTTTGAGTTTACTTTTGTATATTGTACAAGAAAGTGGTCTAGTTTCATTTTTTTGCATGCATCTGTCCAGTTTTCCCGGCACCATTTATTGAAGAGATTGCCTTTATTCCATTCTATATTTTTGCTTCCTTTGTCATAGATAAATTGACAGTGTAGGTATGGATTTATTTCTGGACTTTCTATTCTGTTCCATTGATATGTCTGTTTTTATGCCAGTACCATGCTGTGTTAATTACTATAGCCTTGTAGTATAGTTTGATATCAGATGGTGTGATATCTCCAACTTTGTTCTTCTTTCTCAAAATTGCTTTGGCTACTCAGGCTCTTTTGTGGTTTCCTATAAATTTTAGGGTTATTTGTTCTAGTTCTGTGAAAAATGCCAATGATATTTTGATAGAGATTGCATTGAGTCTACAGATTTCTTTGGGTAGTATGGACATTTTAATGACATTAATTCTTCCTATCCATGAGCACGATATATCTTTCTATTTATTTGTATCTTCTTTAATTTCTTTCTTCAATGTCATAATTTTCCAAGTACAGGTTTATTACCTCTTTGGTTAAATTTATTCCTCAGTATTTTTTTTATGCAATTGTAAATGAGATCGTTTTCTTAATTTCTCTGATAGTTTGTTGTTAGTGTATAAAAACGCACTAATTTCTGAATATTAATTTTGTATCTTACCACTTTACTGAATTCACTTATCAATTCTAATAGTTTTTTTTTTTTTTGCTGGACTCCTTGGGGTTCTCTCTATATAGTATCATGTCACCCGTTCATAATGACAGCTTTACTTCTTCCTTCCAATTTGAATGCCTTTTTTTTTCCCTTTTCTTGTCTGATTGCTGTGGCCAGAACTTCCAATACTATATTGAATTAAAGTGGTGAAAGCAGACATCCTTGTTTTGCTTCTGATCTTAAGGAAACATTTTTAGCTTTCACCATGGAGTATGATATCAACTATGGATTTGTCACGTATGGCCTTTGTTATGTTCCCTCTGTTCCCACTTTGCTGAGAGTTTTTATCATAAATGGATGTTGAATTTTGTCAAATGCTCTTTCTTATAAATTATTCTTAAAGAAAAGAATGTACTTAAGTTTCTAAGTCACATTTCTAGTTAGCAGGACATTTGAGGCTTCGGTGACTATAATATATAGTGCAATGAGGATACAATCAACCAAATCCAGAACTGGGCAAATTTACATGACAAATAGCCTTGTGTTTTTCAGTGACAAATGAACAATATGAAAAGAGGGAAAGGGTAGTTGTTATACACACACACACACACACACACACACACACACACACGCAAATGGCTATATCAGAAATTTAAGTATCAAAAGTAACTGTAGGAGAATACTAAATCACATTAGAGTGTTACAAAGACCTACATAAGCACATGTGCAAAGGCACAATCGTTACGTAATTATTAAAAACCAGACTTACAAACCACACCTCTCCCTTAAGAAACCACTAAGATGCTTACTGAGACAAAATTAACCCCGACTTCAAATACTTTACAATTGATTTGTGGAAAAAGAATTATTATATAAATAATGGTGGAAGTTAGTGGTCTTGAAGATTATCGTACACCCAAAATCAGTTTAAAATTATGGCTCTGCAGCTGGAGGTCTCTGAGCTTCTTTCCTCATTCACTAAATGGTGAGTACTTTTCTTAACACATGGGGTTGTGAAGAAGACAATGAAATAATGTGTTTAAACCATCTACCAATCTAAAACGGTCTTCATGTGAAGAACAGAAATAACATCCATGTACATGCAATAGTAACCAATGAGTTGCACAGACAACATGCCCAAGTATTTGGGAGAGGAGAATCACATCAAGTTAGCAGGAAGTTTGTGCACGTTTTCTGCGAAGGTCAGAGCTTGAGCTCCTTCTGCAGTGACAGCCTAAGGGATCTCGCCATGTGATGCTAAGTGTCTTCGCTAGCATCTGGTACTCTGTATGGTCGATAGTCCAAACAAATGTTTGCTACCTACATGAATGAGCAGGAATAGTATTCTGATGAGGCAAGTTACTTTCCATTGGGGCTCTTGGCCTCTAGATGGAGACTGTTATTAATGTTGGGACAAAAATCACACCTGGGGCGCCTGAGTGGTTGGGTGAGGGGCACGCTACTGTGTCCTTCAAGCTTTCATATATCTTCTTCCCTCAATTAGTTTCCTTTTTTCTCTTAATATTATGTTCCCAACAGGGCTAAGAAATTTGAACTGAAAACATGGAAAAACACTTCTCCCTGGAATGAAGCAGAAATCAACACGGTCTTCTAAACTTTTATTAAATATAGACTCTATAAATAAAGGAGTCACTCATAAAATTTTTTACCTTTATACTTTTTCCTTAGAGGCAATCTTAGCTAAAAAGGAACGAACTATTCTTATAGTCTTGTATTCCCATAGAAAGAATCCATACATTGCCTCCAGCCAAAATTCAGTACTCTATTTTTTCCTTGAATCTTATAAAAATGATATAATTGTGAAGTTAAAATTTCTTTACAAATCGAGGATAGCCCCCCCCCCTTTTTTTTTAAGCGTTACGCGTTCCTACATTAAGGAGAGAAAAGTTCTTCATTGTTTTGTTTTTACTCGTTGAACGTTTCAGGGAATGATTTGCATCCACCGGTACCGGTTTCGGTCTCCATTTCTCCTAGAAGATGAAAAGCCACGAGCCACTTTTAGCCACAGCTAAGCAAAACGCGTGCCCGAGTCGGTTCCCTCGGCTCCTCGCTGCTTCCAGGGGAGGACGTGGGCCCCGGGCTGCGGGCCTGATGGCTCGAGTCTCCCTCGGCGCCGGGATTAGACACATGCGCACGATCGGCCTCTTTGTGTGCGCCGGGGACGCTTGGCGGCGATTTACACTTCCCAACGGGGCAAAGACCTGGAACGCCGGCGTGTGCTTAGGAATAAAAGCGCACCGTAAACACAGCCACCGAAACACACCATTGTCTTGCCCCGTCTGCCGGCGGCCCCGGAGGCGCCCCACGCCCCTGCCCGGGGTGCGCGTCGGGAGCGGAGGCTGAGAGCCCCGGAATGAGGAGCCGCGCGCGCCCTCCGGGGCGCGGCGCCGGGGACAGCGCGGCGGGCCCGGGGCGCGGGGCGCTGGGCGCGGGGAGGGGGCGGGAGCCGGTCCCCGCCGGGCGGCGAGTGATGGAGCGCGTCCTGCGAGCGTCCCCGAGCCCGGCCGCGCATCGGCCCGCCCCCCGCGCCTCCCCCTTCCCGGCCCCCCCGCGCCGGGGAGCCGCGGTGCTGCGCTCCGGCCCGCCGTGCGCCGCCCGTGGGAGCTGCGGGGGGCGGCGGCGCGGAGGGGGCGCCCGCAGCTGGCGGCTGGCGGCGGCGCGGGGGTGAAGACCTGCGCGCCGAGGGCCCGCTCCGCTCCCGGCGCCGGGCCGCGTGTCCCCCGCCCGCGGCCGCCCTGCCACCCGCCCCGCGTGCCCGCCGCGGCGAGCTCGGGGCGACCGGGCGGCGGCGGCGGCGGCGGCTGGATGCGAGAGCTGCGCGGGCCCGGCGGCGGACGGCGGCTCCCGACCAGCGGAAGCCGGACGCGCTGGCCATGGCCTCCAACTTCAACGACATAGTCAAGCAGGGCTACGTGAAGATCCGCAGCAGGAAGCTGGGGGTGAGTGGCTCGCCCCGCCGCCTCCTTCCCCCGCGCCCGCGCCCGCGTGGCGCGGCTGGCCGTGCTGGGGGCGGGGAGAGGTGACCCGCGCGGGCACAGGGGCGAGGAGGGACCCGGCCTCCCGCACGCAGCCCGCTTGTTGCTCGGCCGGGCGGGGGGCCCGCACCTGCGTCGGGGGTCTCTGCACACGGGGCCGCGGGCTCCCGTGCGCCTCGGTCCCCATCCGCCTGGGCGCGGGGCTGGTTTGCACCCACACTGAGAAGTCATGCAGACGACAGGGACTGTCAGTTCCGAGATGAATGTGCCCGGCAGGGCGGTTCAGATCCAGCGCGACCCACGATGGTCTGTTCCCCAAAAGTGAGCGCCTTGCGGGCAGCGCGGCTCTGTGGCGGGAGTTGACGGGCGCTCCCGTGTGTGTGTGTGTGCGTGTGTGCGTGTGTGTGTGTGTTCAGAGTCACCATTTTCTAGTCCCTCTTCCCAAGCCCATTTCGAAATTCTCTCTCGATGCCCAGCCGGCGCCGCGCGTCCCCGGGGGCGATTGCCGGCGACTTTAATGCGCCCCCAACCCTGGCGCGCCGGGACAGGTGTGTACCTGCGCCCGTGTGCAGGCGGGCGTGTGCTCTCGGCCGCTGGCACGGGAGCGTTCGCGACAGCAAAGTTTATGGAGACCCTTTTATAGTTTTTTTCTTTTCTTGAAAGATGCGCTGTCTGACTTGGGACAGAAACAGTGTAGACCTCAGGGGTCCAAAACTTCTCTAGTAACCGGATGAGGTAAGAAGGACGCGTTGATGGCCGTAGAGGACCTGGGGTGTGGCCAGGAGGGGACGGGAGAGGAGAGCCAGCACCTGGCCATAGCTGCCGGGACTTGAGGGACTTGGAGGGCGGGGGACAGTTCGAGCCGCGGGCACGACGTGGGGGGCGGGGGCGGCGCGCCGGGGGACGTGGGCACAGAGCCCGGCCTGGGCGGGCCGGTCCAGGGCTGTAAGGGAAACTCCCATCTGGGAGTGAACAGTGCCCCGGTTTTGGATTCCCGGGGTGTCCCTCTGCCTCACTGTTCTCAGAGTTCCAGTTCGGGGAGCTCCGGAATCCTGGGGCAAAGCGCCCTGGACGAGAACATTCCTTGCGTTGCCCTCAGAATGAAGGCATGCTACGACCAGGAGAGGGGACAGCTTTGTCGCAAAAAAAAAAAAAAGGAAGGAAGAAAAAGGAAAGGAAACAAAGAGCTAAATATGTCGTTAAAAATTGCACTAAGGTAGGGCAGAGTCCCTAAAAGAAAAATGATCGGCGCGCGCCCAGAAGTCGCTTTGCGGGGAGTTGGTGGCCGCAGGTGTTGGAGGCAGGGAGGGGCGGGCTCGCCTTTTTGTGCTGCCTTTGCTGGGTTTCACGTTCAAGCTGCAGACGGTACCCCAAGGACACGAGGATCCGTTCTCGAATTTCGGCACATCCGTAGAAGCGGGGACTGCCAAACTGGGTGACTACAAAGCCCCCTCCCCCAGCCTGGCGCCGGGGGAGGGGGACGCAGACCCCCCGCGGGGCTCAGGAGCTGCGCTTTGGTAGAAGAATGCGCCTCGGGAAGAAACCAGCGAGAAGCGGCAGTTGTCCAGGAGGCCGATGGCTTCTCGCAGCCTGGGCGCAGTGCTCGAATCTGTCACCAGCACAGCCGTAAGCCAAGAAAGGAGGCACGGAGCTAGAGCCGAAGGGGAGGACCCATTCGACTGGCCTTTGAAGCCCCCTTTCTCTTCCACGCGGCGCTTATTCATCGTTCGCGTGCTGGATCTTCTGCCTTCTTGGAATCTCAATTGTGTCTGACACCTCATGGATGATTTAAGGCCCCCAGGGAGATGTCTATCTGCTTAGCCAGTCACCATGAAAATGAGACTAAAGAATATGACACTGAGAAGCCTCCGTGCTCACTTGGTGCCTCCCCCACGCGAGCTTTCCAGGACTGCTTGCAATATGCAAACTAATTAAAAGACAGAATCCAAGGAAAGGACAGAGAATGCTTCTTGGCCGGAAGGGCCTTTGAAATGCTCTTTGAGAACACCATCCGCTTTAGGGTGTGTGCGAATGTATAGTATTGACATTTTCAAAGCTGCTCTCTTCATACTCTCAGGGTAGAGCTGTGCCTGTGTAAAGGACAGCCCTCACAGAAAAACAATAAAAGCACGTTTATTCCAGATTAGTTGCTTCTGTCTTCCATTTCTACTTGGGAAATGTGAACTTCACGGAGTTTGGTATTGAAACACTTTTGTTTTAATTTTAAAGCAAAAATATGGAACTAAATGAGCATCGACTCTTTTGAGAATTGTTTATTTAAAAAAAACTTTAGAGATGCTTCTATTGAGAATACTCTAGTGTTCAAAAAGGTGAATTCAAGTGACAAATTCACACGTATGGTTCTCTGAAGCTAAGGAAGTGAGTCCCATGAGATAAAACTCTAAGCAAATATATTGCGTGCTTTAAACACGAAAATGTACAGTCACACACCAAAATCATAGGCATAGGAATTACATAAACATATTCCATTTTCATAGTTAATAATACATATTACTGATTTGATGAATGTAGAACAATAGACTTTTCCACATCAAATATTTTAACTTGAGAGATAAATAATGATTCTTTCATGGTTTCCGTTCAAAACTAACTTTCAAAATAAACATAGTTCTAATGTATGCACAAATATTTGATTTATTATAGACAGAACTCAAGCTTTCAAATCCCCAATTTTATGACAACCTAATGAGTGTGAGGCCTGCTGTATCTGAGATTATTAAGTCATGAAAACCTGTTTTGAGATGAAATGTTCCAATGTACTCATTACCACTCACAAATAGTGCTCAGTATTATGCTGAATTAGGGCAGAAGAATACTGGGCCAACCTGATAGAGGTGCTTCCAGGTAGAAGTGGTTGAAAGGGCTCTGCCACCTGTCTTCTTAAGAAGCTGGTGCTACCTGTTGAGGATAGTTCCTTAGTCATCTATTTGGGCAGAGTGATAAGTGTTAAAATTCTTTTTTTTTTTTTGAACGTTTGCTTTGAAATTTGTCTTAACTAAATCACCTTTTCTTCCATGTAGGAAAATAATTTGAGGAAACATAGTCATTTTCCTGAATTTTACTCTTTAAAAATGTTATTAAATCATTAACTGTTTAAAGATATTAAATCATTAAAAAGTATAATGACATGACTCAGTCATTTTTTAAAAAATTCTGTATTCATTTTTTTATCGTATCACTGTTTCTATGAATTTATTGTTTTCCTTTTGCAGGATTTTAAAAGCCCATTCCATAATTTAGTTCTTCTAACCATCTTATCGTTTGTTGCATGGTTGGTATTATAATTCACAAGATACCGTAGTGGCCAGTATTATTTTTTTTTTTTTAAGAAAAACGTACTCAAAAACACTAATAAAAATAAAACAGAGCAAAAGCACGTTGGTCAATATTGTTTCTCTCTTAGCCTTATATGTTTTTTTTTGACCACGGATGGATTAGATTTAGTTAGCAAGGCAAATATTATAAAACATTCAACCTGTTTTGGGTTTGCGGATAAACTAGGAACTCGAGTACTGGAACCATTAATAACTTAATACAGGGCTTATTGTCTCTATAAATGGAGCAAAAGTAAATGCGACATTATGGAATGACGTCATCGTCATTGCCATGAGCGACATCATTGTACAAATCCCAGGCTGCCACAATTCTATTAATTCTAGACTTTGCCCTCACATCATCGTTTTTCAAGAATTCTGTTCAAATACACCAATCTGAATGTTCACGGGCACATGGTCCACGGACAAATAATATTTTGCACCATTATTTTTCTATTTCTCAAAGTCAGGTGAGGGATTGGGATTGGTTTGTGTGGGTATCGAAGGCGTGTCTCAGGATAGGGTGGCATCTTAACACGTTCCACAAGCAGTCACATGATTGTGGAACATCTACTGTTTTCGAGGGGATACACTGGAATGTGTGTGTGTGTGTGTGTGTGTGTGTGTGTGTGTGTGTGTGTGTCACAGTCATGTTGCATTAAGTTGGGATTATTAACAGTAAACACCCCACTCCACTCCTTCTCACAGCACGTTAGATCAGTTAGTCGCAGCCGCTTGGACCCAACCTGGCAGCGTGGGAAGCAGGAAGACGCAGAGGGTCACATGTGAAGTGACGGTCGCCAACTTAACTAGCCAAGCATGCATACAGGATTTTCTCTTCTGCGCAGTCTCCATTTGTTTTAAAAACTGACCGCGGATTCATCTACACGTTGCCGTCTCTCCCTCTTTGGTTAAAAACTCAAGCGGCATATACACTCCTCTATTCCTGGCTTGATGATGATTGATCTTTTTCCCGAAATTCTCTGAGTTTTCCTGTCTTTCTACAGAGCAGCTTTCCTCTGATGATAGAAGAAAGCGATTTTTCATCAGAAATGTCTATGAAAATTTATCCCTTTATAGAAGCTCGGTCATTAATATAAATTGGGAATTTTCGTGTGTACATTTGCATATATTTTTGGTTGATTAGGGCATTTTAAAATTTCTCTGGAATCACGAATCTCTAGAAACTAGTTTGTGAAGAGAGATTATATCTTTTTAATTGAATTTATTAGCAGTAACATTGGTTAATAACATCATGTAAGTTTCAGGTTCTATCTTGTATGATATAAAATATCACTTTGCCAAGAATTAGATGCAATAAATATATCCAAGATAAAATGTGAAAATAATTTAGTAATTTTGACCATTCGAAAGTTCCAAAGAACTTTCAGGATCATCAGATACGAATTCTCTGTCTATGAATTTAAGATGTGGAAGTTGTATTGAGTGTGTTTAAAACTTTACTCATTCTAGAATATTGTGTATCACAGGCAATGCTTTCTGAAATGGGTCCATTATATCTATAGTTATTTATCATTTCTCACTTTTTTCTTAAATATGGATTTAGGCTGTATGAAAATTCTAATTATTTTAGCTATTTTTATTTTAATTTATGGTTACATGTCTGTTTTTAACAGTATGTACACATGCCACTTATTTCTCTATTTCTGCATCTATCTATCTATCTATCATCTATCTATCTATCTATCTATCTATCTATCTATCTATCTATCTATCTATCATCTATCTACCTATCATCTATCTACCTATCTATCATCTATCTACTACCTACATACCTATCTACAAAAATCACTAGTTCTTAGAGTTTTAGAGTAGAAAAAAGCTTTGTAAAACTTCTGTCCAATCCCCATATATTAATTTATTTACGACTGTATGTTTGTGTGCATGCCATTTCAGGTATTTTTAGAAACTCCGTTACCTACATTAGTGGGATTTTTATTTTCTTTTAAAAATACAAAACCTAGGTGTGCATGTGAGCATGCCTGACATTCTTTGACTTTTCAGAATTTGAAGCCAGAAACAAAGAAAATAATAGTAAGCCTAACTGTAAAAATCAAACTGAGACATTTGCTGGATTTCTGTATTAAATGATTATGTCTATGCGATACCTGAGGGAAGCCGTTAAATCAGGGGTGAGATATAAGAGTTCACATCTCAGTTTTCATCTTGATAGATTTACACATGACTGCCAGCAAGGTGAACCTTAAGAGACAGCAATCTCTCAGAGAAGGATTATACTCAGTACTTAGGGAAATCTTTCAAATGACTAAAATAAATTGTAAGTAGGGCAATCATACATTAGTCATATATCTTTGTAAGATTTACATTCTCAGTTTCCTTAGATGTCTTTCAGAAGTGCTTAATAATGGTTGATATTTCGGATCAGTCTAACGTGAAGGAAATAGTTTAATTTGAAACCTTCGTATTTCAAATAAATGTCATCTTTTTGAAGTATTTTTGTTGTGGTGCAGTGTTCTGTTTGGATCATAATAAGCTAGTGGGTAGGACTGTAAAGTATTCACTTCTTTGGTCTGTTTCTGTTTACATTCACTTTCTTTTAGAAATCGTAGAAGATAAAAATCAAGCCATACAAACAAAAATTACCTGTATTTTTACCGTCTACAGATCATCTCTAGATTTTATAAATTTCGAAGTGCTAGTTTTAGAGAAAAAGAAATTTCAGTCAAACGAGAAAAACTAATTAAAAAGAAACTCTACTATATTTCTTTCACCTCTGGTTCATTGCTTTTGCTTCGCTTTATTCACAGTGTTTTATTTTTTCTTCAAGTTCTGATAACTTTGTCCAGAGCATTCAGGAATTCTGGGTAGAACATTTTCATTAACTTTGTGTTTAAATTTCCATTAGTTTGAAAACACAGAGCAGGATTTATCCTCCGAGTAATTCATTTTCCTGTCGTAACACTATTCCTCAATGAAAATATTGCACCTGTCAGTCCAACGGGATGGAATAAGAAATTCTAGCAGAGCACAGAAATCCATTGAATAAAGAAAACTATCCTTTTCATGGTATTTGAAATTAATGGTAGTTTTATTCTCTGAACATGTGCAAAAATATTTTGTCCGCTATCGTACTGAATTCATTGTAAAAACCTCGGCTCATATTTTGACTGAGGACAAACACTTTGAAACTTCATTTGAGACTTCGTAATAGTAGCATAATCATGTTGTATTTTGGTGCATCGCACATTTTACAGCTCATAAAGAATTTTTACATGTATCATCTTACATAATTCAGCATACTTTTGAAAGCATATTTAACTTTACTTCCATTTTATACATACGCACTAAACTCCAGAAGGAGTACAGTGAATCAGCCAGAGTTAGAGAGACACAGCTTGGGTTAGTGTGTGTGTGCATGTGTGCACCCAAGTCTACGTTTTACAACTTTAAGTTCAGTGGCATATCTCCTGTGCAGCAGTTTCCACTTTGCAATATACGTAGACAGGTAGTATCACAGCTGCGTCAATGATGCAAAGTAGATGTATTTTCTTTAATTGGTAACGTAACGTAAAGGTAACATCATTCGGTTGACTCGACTTTAAGTTATATTGCAGATAAAAGCCCTGTTGGCAGGTAGGAGGTGCCGGAAATGGGTGAAGGTGGTCAAAAGGTACGAACTTCCAGTTATAAGGTAAATAATTGTTGGGGACTTGACACACGGCATGGTGACTATAGTTAACAATACTGTATCATATATTCTAAAGATTGCTAAGAGTCCTCATCATAGAAAAGTTTCTGTCACAAGAAAAACAATTGTAACTATGCGAGGTAGTGCTAATCATTTCACAATGTATACATATATCAAATCTTTAGATTGTACACCTTAAATTTATGCAGTGTTACACGTCGATTTCATCTCAGTAAAACTGGAAAATTTGCTATTTAGAGAAAGAATTTATGCCATGATAAGAAGAACTATAGAGATGTTTCTCCAGGCCATTTCGAATGAACATGATTTTATTTTCATTGTATCGTCTAAACACCAGCTAATTTCTCCTTTTGTGAAAGGAGAGCAGGCCTCAAAATTCAGCTCTTAGTGTCTAGGTAGAATTTAAAACATTTAAAAAATATGTTAATCTATTTATTTTAGCATTACCTTTATGAAAAATGATCATTTTGTTTATTGTTACTTGCTATTTTTAAGAGACAGCAGTCGAAACAGATATACTTGAAATTATGTTCCTTTTCCTTTCAGTTCCTTATTTTTTTAAATTGACTCTATGCCACTCACTCAATGTGTAAATTTTTATGTAAGATGTGTTACATGTATAAGCATGTGCAGTCACTTTTCTCCTCATGGTTTTCTCTTTGTAAATGTGAAATTGCTTTGCTTTGACCATTCGCTAATCCTTTAAAATATGTATGTGTGTGTGTATAGGTAGATGTATACCCACACACGTATGTAATACATGTTCTATATATTACATATGTATATATTTCCTAATGAAAGTTAGTATTCATACACACTGAATTATCCTTCTTAACTATAAATAGAACCACCCCTTCCCCGCTAGGAGAAGAAAATGTTCACGAAATGTCTTAATAGCAGACAAGGTATGTTATTAGTGTATAAATTGCTACATGTTCACATTATTCTTTTTTTGGAAAAAATTTAACGGTAGTCTAAAATCGAAATTTAGCATACCTTTCAAAAATTAACTTTTAAAGGTTGACAACAGCCAGTTAGAGAAAATTCTATACTTATCTCTTATTTACATAAGTCTAGTAAAAAATTTTCACATACGAATCAAGAAAAAGAATAAAAGCATGCTTTTTATACATTTGAACTTGCTTTGAAAATTATACCTTATCCTTTTACTAGGAAATAGGAATACGTCTCGCTGAATGCTGAGGGCCCTAAGGATGTGCTTTTAGAAAGTAGCCATGTCATTTTATGTGTCATTTTTATAGACTTCATTACACTTTGGAATCCTTATTAGCTGTGTAAGTCCTTCTAAACAAAAGGACGTCTAGTGCCAAATCATAATGCTGAGTTTCACTGCCAGCTACCAAATTCAGGGATAAGTATGAAATGTGTTCTTCTATACGTTCAAAATGACTGTTTAAAACTCTGAAGGCTACTTAACATGCACCCTATTGCTTTCCGATACTTTGCATAATTATCTGCACTACTTAGCCCGCTGTTTTTAAGAAATGGTTTGACTATGAGTCCGCATTGGAATTACCTACAATGCTTGGTCTTTTCCTCATTGATTTGCACTGGCTGGGATCTGAGGGTGGATATGCTTTTAAAGGTCCCCAGGGGCCCTTACTGTGGTGCCAGGGCTGATGGCCATTACCACACAATGAGGATTTGAGGGGAAATAAAGTGTGTGACACGTTAGACTGTAAACTCCTGAAAACAGTTGTAAAGCACTAAGACTTCCGAGTTGGCATTTCTGAAATACAGCCTTCGTTATCCAGTAAGTCAGTCAGGGGACACTTAATCTGCTGACAGTCTGAATACTTTACAATGTGAACACAAAAAGGACAAAATCAAAATTTCTCCAAGGGACAGAAATTCACTTCTAAAACAATCTGCGAGACATGACTTAAACTTTCCTCAAGACTCGATCGTTCTTTTCGTCCGTTCTCTTGATGTCCCCCCGATATTTCTACCAGCAGTAGAGCTCCTCCCAAAAGCCTTCCCTCTTCCAGTTTGTATATTCCAACCTAAGTAATTAGGATGGTCTACGGCCATGCCACCCTGAACCTGCCGGATCCCGTCTGATCTCGGAAGCTAAGCAGGGTCGGGCCTGGTGAGTACTTGGATGAGACCACCTAGGAAGATCAGGTGCTGTAGGCGTAAAAAATAAAAAATTAGGATCCCATGACTCTCTAAACTGTGCTTGATTTAAAGCTCAGTAAGTTCTGAATGAATCTCTAATGGTTTTCCTTGGAGGCTCAATGCTTCAGACTCATAAAGAACACACGTCCACAGCTCAAAGTCAGTTTTTTTCCACAGGCCCGGGTTTATGGCCACGCGCGGCCTGTGACTTCAGTGCACCACCTCATTCCCGGCATCTAAGACGTTTCTTTCGTTCTTTCTTTGGCTCATCGTTTCCGGCTTGAGACAGGGCCTGGATGGATGGGCGAGAGGAGAGAGAACCGAGGCAGGATGTGGCGCGGGCCTACTGAGTGCACTTCGATAGCGTGAGCTGTTCGCGGAGGAAGCCACCGCCACGCTGAGAAATCGGGAATGAAGAAGGCCTCGTTAGGAGCTCCATGCAGAAGAAATAGCACACCTGCATCATACGCGCCTGGATGGGTGTGGACCGTAGAGGTAGCTGCCCACAGGTACCGATGACGTGCCAGACTGGGAGCGAGTAACCAAAGAGGCAGCCCGGTGGAGGAGTCCCCTCGAGGATGGCAGAGAAGTCCTTCCTCCCGGATCAGGCTCGTGGTGACGGAGTAGGACCGATGTGGACTCGTCAGGCCACTTGAGTGATTTCAGGGGTCGCTTGTGGTCGCTTTGTCTTAAGCCTGGTTCTCCAAGCCTCTGTTCCTAATTTGAAGTATTGAAAGATGTAATAGAAACCTCTTTCTGTCTAAATCAGCCAGCGTCAGCTTCTGTTACAACGAAGAGCAGAAAATACATCTGATGGATAAAAACGACATTACTGAAAGTGAACCAATTCAACTGAGAAGTCACTACTAAAATAATGTTTACACTGGCGAATGTTAATGGTTGTTTTTAACAATATGTAGACATGAGGGTTCGTTTTCGATTGTAGTTACGCTTCCTTGGACATCTAGAGTTTCATCAGTGAGTTGTTCTGTTCACGGAGAAGGGTAGAAGCTTCGATGGCAGCATACATTCAGATCGTGTCATTAAGAAAAAGTTTGTTTTAAAAGAGCGATCTGCACATATAAGCCCAATGAATTTTTGACAACGGTGCATAAACAATTCAGCGAAGGAAACATACCTTTTCGAAGAATGTTGCTGGGACAGTTGACCACCCCTAGGCGAAATGATGAACCTCAACATAAGTCTCATACCTTGAAATCCAAAGTAGGTCACGGATTTAAATGTTACAAGTAAAACTATAAAATTTCTGAGAAAACATATAAGAAAATCTTTGGGAACTAGGACTAGGGAAAGAGTCCACATGGAAAGTGTCATCCATGAAAGGAAAAATTGATAAAGTAACCTCATCAGAATTAGAAAATTTTGCTCTGTGGAAGAGCCTGTTAGGGGACAGAAAGAAAACAAACAAACAAAAAAACAAAACAAAAAAGCAAGACAGGGAGAGTATTTCCAAACTATATCTCTAACAAAGAACTAGTACAAAAACAACTCTTAAAACTCTAGAGTAAAATTAAAAACAACAATTCAATTAGATAATTGGCAAAAGACACATCACACAAGTTCATATGCAGATGACAAGCATATGAAAAGATATTTCCTATTATAAGGGAGATGCAAATTTAAACCATGAGCTATCAATACGTATCTATCGATAAGCCTAAAATAAAAAAAAAATAAGTGGCAACACCAAACGCTGGCCAGAAGGCAGAAGCCCTGGGCCACTCAATACATGGCCACTGGGAATGCGACATGGTTCAGACACTCTCGAAAACAATTTGGCAGTTTCTTCCACTAATTATGCCACTGCCACATGACCATCAATTGCTCTCTTGGACATTTATCCCAAGGGAATGAAAACTTCTGTTCACACACAAACCTACACAAAGATGTTTATAGCAGCTTTATTTTAAATATCCCCAAACGAAGCAAACGAGATGTCTGCCATCGGGTGAATGGCATATAAACTGTAGTGCACGCATACCCTGTCATACTGCCCAGCAAAAAAAGGACTAATATTCATGATACACGCAGTGAAGAATTTCTAGAGAATTATGTTGAATGAGTCATAAAACAATCCCCAAAGGTTATAAACTGCGATTTCATTCATACGGCGTTCTTGGGATACAGACTTAGATGAGTGAAAGACAGATCAGCAGCAGTCAGAGGCTATGGCCAGGGAAGAGGGAGTAGAGTTTGTGTGTGGGGTTGAGGTCAGGTGACAAAAGGACGATGTGACAGATCCTCGCGGTGACAGAAACGCTCTGTATTAATGTCTAACCCTGGTTGTAATATTAGATTATAGTTTTATATTCCCACAGGGGAAAACTGAGTGACGGGTGTGTGAGGTCACTGTGTTATTTCTTACAACTGCACGTAGAACTACACTTATCTCAAATAAATAAATAAATAAATAAATAAAGATTAATCGAAAAATGTAAGAGGGGTGTTAAAATGTAGCCCTATTTTCCCAAAATAATAACTGCTCTTTGGAGGCACAGTTATCGTAGGAGCAGTTTAGAAAAATCGAAAGAGCACCATCTCTGGCATCGGGGGGCCCAGATGGAATCGGTACCCACCAGTTACAATTGTGGGTCCTACGGGAAATTTAAAACAGCGCTGAGCCTGACTTTTCTTATTCGTAAAATGGGGGTAAGAATACCAAGCTCACAGTGCTTGGTTAACATTGAGTAAACGCATTTTACAGGGTCTAAAACAGCGCTTGGACTACGATGCTTAAAACCCCGAAAGATCGAGCTTAATGACATGGGCCGCAGGCTTCCTGGGCCAGCTCTTTCCAAACGAAGGCACGTGTGTGCAGCCCTTCTGAGCTGGGCTCTGCGAGCAAAGAAAGCCGATCGTGACTCAATGCCACAGTGAGCCTGGTAGGGCGTGGGGGGAGGCAGATATTTTTCCAAGGATCCTGATTCCTTTGGATATATACCCAGAAGTGGAGTAGCTGGACCATAAGGTGGTTCTGTTTTTGATTTTTTGAGGAACCTCCGTACTGTTTCCCATGGTGGCTGCACGAGGGTTTTTTCTCTTATCCACATTCTCGCCAAGACACGTGTGTTGCTTTCGCGATGACAGCCATTCTGACAGGTGTGAGGCGTATCTCTCTGTGGGTTTGATTTACATGTCCCTGATGGACCGTGGTGTGGAGCACCCTTTCGTGTACCCGTTGGCATTTGTATGTTTCCTCTGCAAAACTGTCTAAGTCCTTTGCCTTCTTTTACTAATCTTGTTTGGCTTTTTTTGCTTATTGAGTTGTATGAGTTCTTTATATATTTTAGATACTAACCCCTTATCAGATATATGATTTGCGGATATTTTCTCCTGCTCTACAGGTTGCCTTTTCCTTTCATTGATAGGATCTTTTGCTGTGCAAAAGCTTTTTAGTTTCATGTGGTCTTCTCCCTTTCAACTGTGAAAAATATAAATGTTGGTCATTTTGCAGCTGCGATTTTTGTGAAATGAGGTTTACATAAGCTACAGTCGCCCATAGGACACCTTAATTGCTAGGGGCCAAGTGGCTTGAACACTTCATTGGCTCCAGAAACAAACAGCAGTGTAAAAACGTTTCTGCCTTTGACTTTGAGCTCTAAATGAGGCACCTTGTCCAAATTTTAGAAAGCACCATTACTTAGGAGGAGATAAAGTTTAGCAGCATTTCAGTGGAATTTCATTTTGTATCTCCATGAAAGATCATTTGGCTACATTCCCATCCAAAGTGTCATTAGCTGTTTTGATACTTAAGGCGATACTTAGTTTCAGCTCCTTTTTCAGTGATAATAAAACTGCCCAGTATACAAAGCAAATAAAATCCCAAATAAAACGTCTAAGAAGTTTCGCTTATTCTGCTCGCTGTTGACAGGTTAATTTCAGTACCTGAATGGAAAGTGAAAGGGGAAACAATAAAATTACTTTGAAAAAATAGCATAATGATGCCCGAAGCATTTGGACATCCGTGGTTCATTTAGGATTCAGAAATCGATGGTGAAGGAAATAATAGGTTTGCTATTCAGTTGCAATCTGTAACATATTTGGTACATTTCTTTCAGTTAAAAATATCAAAGATATATAAATATATAATATATATTAAGTAAGGATATATTAATATGAAATGTTGCAAGGATAAAGCAGTAAAAAGGAGCAGAGGAAAAAATCGGCATTAATAGCTACAGGCGCAGTATGTACCGTGCACGGGGGGACACAATGACGAGTAAGACCTTGTGCCAGACTAGTCCAGCCTGGCACAAAAGAGGGCAGCCAATATATCTTTGCTAGATTGTTAAATAAGTTCACATTCAGAACTGTGCTACCATGATTTTGATTGACACGTGCAGGAGTATTGGCTCCGCCTTCCTGGAGGCACTGGGCAATATCCCCTTTCTTAATTAGCTTTAGAAATAGCAGTTGAATTGCAAGACAGAGTGTGTAACTGGAACTATATCTTATCCAAAAGATGTTATTCATTGTTGCAAAATACATTTTTACACCTCACCTAAAATCTTTTTCTGAAAATTCTTTGAGAAAGCACTATAATTTAGCTTTCTTAAGAACACACCATGCAGCAGCAAAAAACTCTAAAGTGCCTTAGTTTTTTTTTGGAGAGAATAAATTTTGGTTTAAAGGCTACCTAAATCTAAAAAATAAAATGCTCTGAAACGTTATCTTTAGGTGTATTTCTTATGTTGTGGTATTTTGTTTGTTTCGGTTGCTTTCGATTGTAAAATTTCAAATAGCATGTGAACTAGAATCTTGTGGTAATTTTTCCAGCAAGAGGAATTTTCCGTTAAGAATCGTCCTAACCACTTGTATTTTTATAGTATTCTACAGTTTCGAACATGCTTCTACATATAGTATCCCTTTAAAATAACCCATTCTTCGGTAGGCAGGTCAGATGTCATCTTCATTTTATATAGAAAGACCGTGATTTTAATGGAGGTGGGATAACACGCTCTCAGTCTGAAGGCTCGATTCTTTCACACCGATTTCTAGGATCTTCTCAGGATACCTGTCCTAACCACTGCATTCATTTGGATGACAATATAGTCCACCTCACACCAGTAGAGGCTGGCATATCTCTCAGAGCGCCCCCTGAAATGGCCCCCTCAGCTAAGACATGGTGTATTTTTCTTAAGAACCTGTGAGAATTATGAAGCTCTTATTTTGCATAGATTTGTCCACAGTGTAGATTGGAACCATGTAAGATCTCTGTTCTAAAGCTCAGTCCTCCAAGTGCCTCAACGCCTAATGTCAAAGGTGATGTCACGAAGAGGTCCTCGGATCTCTCTGTCACCCTTCCTGTCACCTGTGCAACCTGCCAGCCTCGAAAGCCTGAGGTTCCTGCATCCCTTTAATGTGTTTGAGAATTAAGACATTTTTCTCTCTTGTCCTTATTTTTAAACATGACAAACTTTTTAAAATAGCGCTCTACGCAGAGGAAACAGGTGTTCTTCCGTCTCACTGGTGTTGGTTTTTGTGACATGATTTTGTGACTCCGTGGAGTTGATCAGTCCCCCTCTCCTACCAATGACTGCATTATTTTTTGTCTCTGAAACAACCCCAGAACTTTGTGTCAAGAAAACACAGGATCATGGATTATTAACACGATTTAAGCCCCGACTCAAGAGTTCTAAGCTCTGAGCATCAGCAAGTGTAGTGGAGAAGAGATCTGGAAAGGACCTTCCGTTGAGTCCACTGATTTTCTAGATCTGACTTTTTTTCCAAAAGGCCACCCCACAGGGTTGCCGTAAGCCGTAGAGAAGATAAAATGTGCAGCACGCCTGGCTCAAGGTACACGCCACACCTCTTACCTGTTCCTATTGGTGTTGGTTTTTCTAAACAACGAACACGGGTTTGAATTGCCACGACGAAGGAACATTGTAGTTTGGGAGCTTTTATATTTAATGTCACCTCTTTGGGACAGCACGGTTCTCTCTGCCTTGGACATAATACTTTGCTGGGTTTTGAATTTGATTCGGTCAAAGGGGGAAGGCATGGTAGAATTCTAACCCAGAGCAATTGCTTGATCAAAGGTGTTTCAGACATACTAGTCTGGCAGAACGTCGTGCGTGGGCTGATGTGCGTGAAGGCACAGCAACCAGGGTGCAGGTCGCTAGGTGACCACGCCCGGGCTGCACCTGCCTTAAGGCTGCCAGGTCGCCATACTTCCCCATCTGGGCTTTTGGGTCTCTTGGTTGGTACCTGACTAGCTCGTCTCTGTCATTGAAAAAAAAATTAATGCCCTTTAAATTTGTGTTGGCGTCAGAAACCAGAAGCACAGATACTATGTGTGACCTAGGAAGCCTTCCTCTCGTGACCTTCCAGATTTTATATATAATCACCTGTTTCTTCATCTGCTGCTGAGATGCTGTCACATCTGCATGGAGGACTAGGATCCCGCACTGTGCCTCCTCCCCTCTGCCCCCGCCCTCCCAGCGCCCACCATTGCCAGGGTGCTCGCGATGGGCTGGTTTTTTCCAATCTTAGCCTCGATCCCTCACAGTCCCTATTTAGTCCTGAGCCCTACAGTTTTATTCCTGCTTCTCAAAAGACTTCTCTAAAGTAGATATTTTAAATTTTAATCTCACTTCCAATCTCCAGATGTACAAGCCCAGATTTCTAGGAAACGTTGCCTGTTTGTCACCTGTAGTGCATGCCAGGCAGATGGATGAGTCTAAATGAATGAGTCTAAGTGGAACCTACAAGTTTTCTTCCTAAACTATCCACTTTGTCACATGTAAACACATGTAAGTAGATACTTCTGTTAGCACTGCCGCTCATTTCAAAATGGTTCAAAATCAGGTCTCAGAGCTAATTCTGGGTCTTCCCTCCCTCTGAGGCACTACGAACAACCAAATGCCACATTGCGTTGGTGCCACCCGGGAGTGTCACCAGTGGTCTCTTTCCATTTGAAATTCTGCTTCTATAATTTTAGACTCAAGTGTTGATGAACTTCCCAACTCTTTTTTACTGCTTACTCGATTTATCCTTGTTCTCCTGCCAGATTAATTTTCCTAAATTCACTTTGAAACATAATTTCTCTGCTTAAATTTTCCCATTGTTTCTCATTACCTACAGTAATAATTAAACTTGTAATTTAAAGCCATCTACAAGCCCTACCATTGTTTCATTTAGGGATTTTTTAATTATGTAATATTTCAAACATACTGGAAATTACATAGAATCATTTAACAAACTTCTTTATACAAACTACCCATATTTACCAATATTATCACAGTACTTGTTTTCTGATTTTAATTTTTTAAGATAGAAAAATGTTGAAAGTCGAAGACCCATTTGAACCTCTTGCTGTTAACACACTCAACAGTCGTATTCAATATTGATCTGTACTATATAGATCTAGTTTGTTCATTGAAATTGTTGTTTCCCCATTTTGGCTGCCTCCTTGCATCTGTTTCTTTGTATTAGGTAGGGCTCCTAAGTCTCCAGTCTTTGTAGAGTGGCTTTATGTAGTAGATGTTGTATGGGGCCCAGTGGCACAGTCTTCCCTGGTCACGTGAGCCAGGTACTTCAGATGTGTCCCTTGATTGGGTTGTGTGTGTCCATCTGCTGTAGTTGAGACTTAGTTGCTGCTTGCATGCCGATGGGAGGGATTGACCTTTGGGCTGGTTGGTTGTGAGGACTGGCTGGTGAAGGGCTGACCCTGTGAAGCAGGATTTACTTTACCAGGACTCTGGTGCTGGCCCAGTCTGTCCTTTGTGTGTACCGTCCTTGGACACAGCCCATTGATGCTCCAGCTCAGGTCAAAATGGTCCACCAGGGATGCAGGCTGGTGCCTCCTGGGAGGGGCCCCACTGTAGGCCAAGTTCAGCTGCAGCCTGCATGCTGCCTGGGACCAGCTGGCAAGAGTCACCAAAGAATCTGCAGATGGCTGTCACCAGTGCTGGCCTTGGAGGTGCCTCGAGAGGCCATGCCACAAACCGAAGCGGCTGCCACTGGTGCTAGGATTGGCGCTGTTCAGCAAGAGGTGCGGGAAACACCAAGGCCAGATGCTGCTTGTTTGGGTTTTGTGAGCCTTTGAGAGATTTTAGAAAAGTCCACATCATGAGTCAAGATAGGCCGTGTGTGTGGAAAAGCCACCGGAGGTGGCTTGGGTTGACCTGCAAATTGGGAAGGGCGAGGTCTCAGGGAGTCACCTGGGCTGGATAGCCAGGTGAGTGGAGACTCAGATATGGTGGTCACCTGTGTCTACATGCCGGGATGGGGGAGGGCCCAACAAAGGACCAATGGCTTCTGCCAGCACTGTCTTCCGGGAGAAAGCCGCCCCTCCGGCCCTCACCGTGAAGCCAGACAAGTCAGTCCCTGGTGTTCCTGGTGCCTTCTGAGCTGCTGCCCCAGTGCTGGAGCTCACAGAGAGAGAGAGTCCATCAGCGGTAAGTCCATGTGCGGATCCTCCACGAGGAACCTCTGGGACTCCCGCCACCCTCCGTCTCACTCAGCCACAATCTCTGCTGGTTTTAACAGCCAGAGGTTGTGGGAACGTCTCTTACTGGCACTGGAACCATGGGCTGGGGAGCCCACTGTAGGGCCAGGGACCCCTTACTCCTCAGGGGAGGACCCCAGTAGCCAAGACATTCCTCCCGATTCTCAACCACCACACGCAGGTGTGGAATCAGCCTGTTCCGCCTCTCTGCCTCTCCTACCAGTCTCAAAGTGGCCCCTTCTCTTTGTCCTCAGTTGAGCTAGACTTCAGGCAAGTCTCAGTGATGGTTGTTCTGTAGTTTAGCTGTAATTTTAATGTGGTCATGAGAGGAGGTAAGCACAGCAGCTACTACTACACCATCTTGACCGGAAGCCTCTTGCTTTCTTTTATGTTAATATCTTACATAAAACAGAATAGTTATTTTAATTTTTTTGTTTTTCTACATTATTAAAAATAGTTAGCATCCTGCATTTAAACATTATGTTTCTTTAAAACCACAGCCATTAAATTATAGAAGTGTATATAAAGAAAAGGAAAGAAAAAAATGGAACTTGAAAATATGTTACAGTTAAACACTGAAATATTTCATATATAGTTTACAATTAGTGAAAATTTTCCCTGAAAATTATTAAACTCAATAGTTTATCATTGTAATTCTTCTAAAATGGGTTAAAAGATACCAAACCTATAGACAAACTGAGTGAAAAGAGTGAAGACTACATTAAGCTGATTGTTTATACATAATATTATTTTGAGTAAAGAGAAGAAACGGATATGCATATTTCTGTATTTCAACAAGATTTCAATATGTAAAATTAATCTTATTCACAGTTAATTAAATACTGACTACTGTTAACAGTAATACATTTGTCAGTGTTTATGCCTAGAAATAAGTGTTCAGAGTTTATAAGTTTGAACTCTCTCTCAAAAAAACAAAAAGAAAAAAAGAAAAGCTATTAATGGAAGAAAATAAAATTTTATTTAGATCATATATTAACACAATTTAAAAATGTTCATTAAGGAACACATTTGTGCTGTGCTTGAAACATAAAATGGATTAAACTAAAGAGTACCTCGGGATTTCATAATTAAAGATAAGTGAGTACGCATTATGTTTTCTAGCCAAATAAGTGTTATTAAATCAAGGCTTTAAGGCAGTGGACATGTCTGCTTGACCTCTGAAACAATGAATTGCTTGTTTTAATGGTTTTGATTATTGCAAAGTCATAGAAGTGGCAGCTTGTGAAAACTGTGGTGTAAGTAAAATCATAGGCACTGTCTTCTACTCCGTTTTAGTTAAAGAGCTTGATTCTGTGTGTTCTAATGGGTTTGAATCAAGTTTGTCAATGTCGATAAAATCTGAATTTATTTTTAAATTAAAATAGATAACATCCACAGTTTCTAGGAGATCTATTAGCACTATATTTATTAATCCTCACTGAACATTCCTTTTGCTTGGGGAACAGGTAGTACGACAGAAAACAAGTTTCAATTTTTCTTCTTAATTTTTTTAAGTTTCAATGGAATATTTAAAAAATTATTTAATCGAATGGCAAAACTTAGTAGTTTTATCTTCTGGAAAGCTTTCTGGAAAGTATTTTGCGAGAACCACTAGCACAATGCAATAGAACTGGCAGGGGGCAGAGAGAGGCGTCTTTTAAGCAAGAAACATTTGTTGTTGTTTTTGTGATCTGTTTTTGTTGCATTAAATTTTGTGAGTTAATTATAATGTGACAAAAATATTTATTGACCAAAATAGCAGCCATAAATTACCCCAGATAAAGATAAATCACTTATACATCCGGGTCTCACGCTGGGAAGCGTCCCCTGCTGGTTCCTTGGTGGGGAGGACCGAGCAAGGCTCCGTGTGCACAGTTTCTTAGGCTTCGCTCTGACTTTGTCTGGTGTATACACAGCGGAGAAGAAAAAACCCAGGTATTCTTTTCTTTTTAAAGACCTGGGTGTAACCAGTTTGGAAAGAAATGTGGAGTTTCTTCTCGGGAACTATTTAAATAGATAGTCTCTTATATGACACGGAAGTGATGACTAGAGAGGGCACAGGTGTGGAGAGAACCACAAGCATTTCGCATTTGGGATTTTGTCATATGTTTTGGCATCTATTTTTCCACGTCGGATAGTCTATATTCACTAAAAGATTGCCAAAGTATGGCGAGCACAAAAGAATGCTGTGCGCACTCATTGTATAGCCCCAAATAGAGCAAGATTTTTTATTTACACATGATATTTCCACTGGGACTAATCAGCTTCCCTTTTCATTATGCCTTTTAACTATTTCTCACCCGACAGCTGTGCTTCTTTCCTGAGCATAAGTGTATGAAGTTGCATCCCGTTGGGTGTGGAAGTTTTGAAGGGTCCTGATGGAGAGTGGGGACAAGGTTCCCGGCCAGGTGGAGCTGTGTCTGAAACACGCTTTCGGGTGTTTCATTCACCTCACAGACACCTGTTGAATTCTGGCTCCTGGGGCAGCGTCATCTTTGATGTTTCTGCCAGGTGCCCGGGGCAGTCTTGGACATACTGCTTAAGCACATGGCACCTGCCGCGGAGGTGAGGCTCAGATAAAATGAACGGGGACGGCCTGTGCCCAGGTGTGGGATGAGCACGGAGACCCGCCGGTGGAAGGTTTATTGGGATTGTTCTTGGGAGATTTCTGAGTGAGGCAGTGAAGGTGGTAGGATTCGCGGGGTGTAGGGGAGACGCTGATCCCCATGGGCTGCAGCTGTGGCTTATAGCCTCCTCAGTGGATTCTGGTACTGGGATGGCTCTAAAGAGTTCTCACAAGTTCTGCTACTGGCTCTAAAGAGTTCTCACAAATCGAGGCCAGGGAGCCGGCCTTCCCATCCCACACCAGCCAGTCATGGCCTCAGGCTGTTCCCCTCCAGTTTAGCAACCAGCGATGTTTAAGTCCGCGCCGTCATCAATTTCTCAAATATTTATTCTCTGCGCTCTTTTGACGATATAAAGACAGCTAAGGCATGGATCCTTCTGTTAAGGAGACCACGACGACCAGGTGGGGGTGGTCTAGTAAACTAATAATTTTTGTGGAATCTTGTAGAACTCGTGATAAAAATAGAGATACGTTCAGCGCTTAGGGTGCCCGGAACAGGGCATTCACTTTAGAGTGTGGACCCGGAGTGGGAATGGATTCTGTAAAGATGTGGGTCTTGAATGGGCTTCGTTTTAATGAGTCTGGATTGATAATGATGTGGAACAAAGTTCAGCTCGTCGAATAGCATTGATTATTCTCTTTGCACTTTGATGAATATTTTTAAAATATTTTATTTGCTTGTTGCCTAAAATAATTCCAATTTATTCTTATTTTTATTTTCAGTGAACATGTATTATTCACATTCTTGGAAACTATATAGTTTTATTTTTAAATGAGTATTTTCCACTCCTTTCTTCAGTTTCATCCCTCTGAGGTATATCTACTCTTTTTGTTCATATGTGCTTTTCTTTAGGTATATAGAGATAATAAGATAATTTAGGATCATATTTCTTTAGTCTCTGCTATGAAAATGAATAAAGTTGGCACACTCACAAACCTCTTGTTCTTCATTTTTGCATACTATTCTAACTTATTAGGGTCTTTAATATCTACAGTCTGCCTTGTAATTACAATTTTTATACCTTTTAAAACCTACATTCTGCATATTTATATACTTATTATATTATTATGTGTTATATATATTTATATATAGTTCTACATTTAAATCTATGTGATAGTCACCATCACAACCCCTCCAATTTCGAGTTCTTTATTTTGATATAAATCTGGATTAGTTGATCTCACCGTTAAATAGTTGTTTTCAGGAAGATACTAAGAGTGGTCATGAAGATGTTCTGCTACTATTTGCATATGTGTGAATGTCCACCTGCCGCTTTTATACTTGAAAAATAACTTGAACCTGAATGTATTTCTTGGGTTACAGGGTCTCAGTGTCTTCTAGCATCTACTTTTTCTGTGGAAAATTTTGGACTGTTAATCATGTCACTTTTCTGCACAAATTGCTTTTTCTTCTTGGATTTTCTTAAACAATGTTTTGTTTCCCTTGACTGTGAAAAACATTGAACGTGAAACAAAAACAGATGGACTTTATTTAAAATTGTGATCTTTGAAGAGAAAAACAGGTGTACATTGTCTAATTGAAGCTTTAATACATGTACCGAGTGGGCAGTGAAATTCTGCAGCTCTTGAAGTATTTTATATCCCACTATTTGATTCTCAATAGGCCAATTTGAATATTAGTTGACCACTTTAAGCTTTTGAAATTACGATACGAGAAAGAAAAACACTAAACTTTTCAAATTCTATATGCCTTCTTATTCTTGGTAAATTTTGTGTGTTTTAAAAAATCATATTAAATCAGCCCTAATAGCTGACAAAAAAACCACCCTTACATCAATACTAGATAAATTTAAAGTAATGTTTCATTGCAGTTATTATAATTCTGTTATTGTCAAAAATAGTATAAAAGTATGACAAATATTCTACTATAACAGTGCTTAATTTTTAAAATTCAATAATTTTGTGTCTTTTCTGTCTGTCTTACCATCTGTGGTTGGTAATTTGGAGATATTGAAAGACAGAGGGAAAATAAACTTAATACAGCATATCTGTATGTCACATCCATCGATGTACAACTTAATATGAATTGTTTTGAACTATATTTCTTATAAAGAAAAAATTGTAAGGCCATACCAGACCTACCCCCAGTGACTCATCAAGCATGGCTATCATAGATCATTTAAATTTACAAGTTGTTTCTGAATCAGAGAATTCTGTTCTTTGGCCCACCAGTACAAGCATTGGACAATGGAGCGGTCAATGTAGGTACAAATCTATTATTCTTTGTTATAATAGAAATATCAACAGCCAGGAAATGCACACAATAATTGCTCATTCAACAGCTGTTGCATGTGAAAAGCCCTGCAGGTGTCCTGTGATATAAAAAGGGGGCTCAGGTAGCAGTGAAACACTAGTGTGCATAATGCAACGCCCAGTGTTTTGAGTGCCTTAAGAAGAACACAGTAAAGTATTTTTGATATTGAGAAAAGAGAACAAATTGTTCTAGCTAGACAGAGAGCAGAGTTCAGAAAAATACTTTAGAAGGGAGATAACATTTAAGCTAGGGATTAAATATGGTTACCCTGGGATACACAGAGATGGGGGAAGAGAGCAAACCTAAGGGTCAGAGGATTTGGATAATCCTGAATCGTGTACACACCCTACATAATTAGTCATTCTTGTGTTTTATTATTTTTGTAATTTCACCATTAATGTTATTTTCAGCTTGTTATATTCCCTTAAAATAGGGCAAATTTGCTCATCTTATGATTATTTACAAAATTATTTGGAATTATCTTTTATGTGCTTTTAGTTTTTAACTATCTTTAGGGACGCCTAATAGGATTTGCGAATTCTTTTTCAGCGACAGAAATTTAATTTCTGCTTGATGCTTCTTTATATGCTGCTTATGGTCTTGAAAACACTTGTGTTTTCCCCTTGTAACAAATATCACAGTCTTGAATTATGTATCTGTGTGAATATTTTATTAATGCTTCTCCCTCCCACCAACTAAGCTCCATGAGGTTGGAGAGCACTTCCATTTTGTCTCCCTAAGTTCTCATAGCTCAAGGCTGACCCATGGCAAGCGCTCCATGAATGCTTGTTGAACTAATACACAAATAAATGGAGGAGAAAAAATGTTGCTTCATACTCATTTTATCTAAAAGTAATGAAGATGACTCAAATATTTTCATTTGGTATAAAGAAGGTACATATAGGGTAGTCTACCTCTCAATGAATGCACCAGTAGATTCAGCTTTGAATTCATTTTCTTCAGTCAAAAATTCTATTTCTATGGAAGCTGTAGAGTTCTGAAGGTGACTTTTGCACACAGATTTTTTTTTTTTAAATTTCTCTATCTATAGAAATAGTTTAGTGTCCGAACATGAAAGTTGACTACCTGCTGGATGTATAACTCCTATCTCAGCAAGCAACCAGAGACATAGCCTTTAAGAGGCCTTGTGTGAATACCATAGCTTCGTGGTTAAGCACGTAGATTCTAGAGCAAGACTATCTGAGGGCGAAACCCTGCTCCTGCACTTGCTGGGGAAATGATTTTGGGGTGATGACTAAATGTCTTAAATCATGGAAATCATTTAAAGTGATGCCGGTAAAGTGCTGTAAAACTATGTGTGATTATTTTGAGTACCAAGGGACTCCACTTTTTTAGCCGTAGATGCTTAGGGCAGGAGTTAACTTTTTCTGAGCTGGAGAAATCAGAATCTATATCTGCTTTTTGGATATATCTACCTGCAAAAGAATAACTCATGGAATGCCATATTTGTTCCCAAATCCTGTTATCTGACTCGACGGTGCTCTAGATAAAATCTAAACTCAACGTGACTTCAAGACCATTCAGAAGCTGCCTCTTTCCTCTTCCGTTTCCCTGAGCTGCTTTCAACCCCTTGTACAATATGCTCTAGATGCGCAGAATTACCCGCTGTTGACTCCGCCTTGTTTCAGGCAGTTGCTGGTATTTGCGCCTTTGTAGTAAATTTTAAAACTGGGAATTGAGTCCTCCAACTTTTTTCTTCTTTATCATGATTGTTTTGGCTATTTGGGGTTACTTAGAATTCGGTGTGAGTTTTGCATTGTATAAGTTTTTGCAAAAGGCCAATGAGATTTTGATAGAGATTGCATTGATTACGTAGATCACTTGGAGGGTGGGGGCGGCATTGCCATTTACCATCTTTGATGCACGTCGGACATCTTTCTATTTACTTAGGTCTTCTTTAATTTATGTTGGCAATATTTTGTAGTTTCAGTGTACAAGTCGTGCACCTCTTTGGTTAAATTTATTCCTAAGTATTATATTTTTGATGCTATTAATAAATTCAATTGTTTTCTTAATTTCATTTTCAGATTATTCATTGCTAGGATATAGAAATACAGCTGAGTTTCGCAAGTAGATCATGTGCTCTGCCACTTTGCTGAATTTGTTTATTAGCTCTAACAGGAATTTTTGTGCATGTGTGTGTGGATTTTTAGGATCTTCTATATAAAAGACCAGGCCTGCAAATAGAGATACTTTTGCTTTTTTTTTTTCATTGTGGATGCCTTTGATTTCCTTTAATTGCCTAATATTCTGGCTAGACCTCCTACCTAATACAATGTAGAATGCCAGTAGCCAAAACGTTTGTTCTTGTCTTGTTCCTGATCTTAGAGTGAAAATTTTCAACCTTTCATCAGTGAGTGAAATGCGAGCCGTGGGTTTTCCATAGATGCCGTTTATTAGGTTGAGAAAGTTCTAGTTTATGGAGTGTTTTAATAATGAAAGACTTTTGGATTTTGTCAAAATGCTTTTTCTATATCAACTGAGGTCATCCTGTGACATGGATTTTTTTCTTCCAATCTATTACGGTGTATTACTTTGATTAGTTTTCATATGTTGAACCACATTTGTATTCCTAGAATAAATCCCATTTGGTCATGGTGTATAATTTTTAAATATTCTGTTGGATTCAGTTTGCTAGTATTTTGTTAAAGATTTTTTCTATCTGTTTCCATTAGGAGTATTAGTCTGTAGTTTTCTTATGATTTTCTTTATTTGGCTTTGGTATCAAGGCAATTCTTTCTTAATAGAATGAATTAGGTGTGTTCCCTCCTCCTTTTGTATTATTTGGAAGAGTTGGAAGAAGATTGGTTAATTCTTGTTTGAAATTTTTGCATAATTCACTGGTGAAACCGATTCTGAGCTTTCTTTTAGAGGTAGATGTTGAGTACTAATTCAGTCTCTTAAACTATTGTAAATTTGTATTCATTTTCTATTTCTTCTTCAGTCAGTTTTAGTAGTTTGTGTTTCTGAGAGATTGTCCATTTCATCTAGGTTTTCTCATTCTTTTTTTGCATACAATTGTTCATGGTGTCTCTTATAATTCTTCTTATTTCTGTAATTTCCATAGTAACATGCCCACTCTCATTTCTAATTTTAGTAATTTGAATCTTCTCACTTGTTTTTTTTTTATGTCTGCTCTAATATTTATAAAAAAAATTTTCTGTAACACTCCAGTACTTTGCCGGACCATTTACAACTTTCTGTTAGCCTTCACTTTGTGCTTGCATGGAGTACGAAGGTGAGAGAGAAGTAAATGGCAACCCTTAGCTTTTTTGGGGACTAGGTTTACGGCATGGGGCACGTGCCTGGTCTTTTCAATTGCCCAGCACACACGTATCTTTTAGAAGCTCTTATTTTCCCACATATCTCTTTTTCCCACCTCTTCGTCCCTGGCTTTTTGATCTACTGCTCATCTCGACTGTGATCCTTCACCCAGGCTTCTGTGGCCAATACTTTAGCTTTTAAATGCTTTTGGCAAGTGCCGCCTTAGCCCTGGGAATGCTCTGATCCTGAGGAATTAACTGTAAGCCTTCATGCTGGTAATTCGGGGAGCTGTCAGACAGCTCATAAAACACAACCGTAGTTCTTTGAGAATAACGTCCACGTTTTTCTTTCTGGCACCAGCAGCCTGGACAAGGAGTACGGTGTGCTGTTTTCCTGGCCGCCTGATCTGGAGAGTAGGAGATGGTACGCAGGCAACTGAAATGCCACAGTTCTGTCTCAGGGCAATGCAGCGGCATCTTTCTCCAGAAGGCTTACCCCATTGGCTCTGAGTTTTGGGCTCGGATCCAGAGCTCTGCAGATGTTAACTTTGGAACCCTGGAGTTTGCTACACCTGCCATTTCGGTGATATCACTCCATATCGGTTCTTAGTGGTTGATTACACCATGCTTGTTTCTTAATGAGAGATTATTAAATATGTTTTTTGAGGACTGGATAATAAGGATGTGTTATCTTATAAGTCAAATATTAAAGACAATGAAAAATGGCATACTTAATATTTATTCAGCAAATACTTATTAAGTGCCTTTTAGATCAATTGCCACATTTAAGAAAAAAGTAGAATATAGCAAAATACAGACTACACGTAGGGTGATCAAGTAACTTATCACTCAAACCTGGATCCTTTGAAAGTAAAAAAAGGAGCTAAGCCATCAGGAATAAGGTGTAACCTGGACTACATTTGACTATTCAGTATGTATGATCATTCTCGTTTTGTCTTTCACTCCCTCTAATGTTTGATAAATTTACCTTATGGTCTAGTCCTCTGTGGTCTTTAATTACTAGTTTTTGATATTCTTATGTTGCTCTGCAAAGAGCTTGTTGCTAAAGTGTTGGTTACAGGATAAGTCTGCTTTTAATATAATACATCTATGAACAGTATTGTCCATTCTCATTCAGGAATAATTAAATTTATGGTAGATATTACATTAAAAACCTTTGCATTTGTATTGTAAAAATGTAATTTAATGTGCAGTAATGGGGAATTGAGAGTTTTTCTTTCTTAGTCTTTAATCTATTTTTAGTTAATTTTCATGTATGATGTAAGATAAGGGTTCAATTTCTTTCTTTTATGTGTGACTATCCAAGCATCCTATGTTCATGGATTGTTAAAATGTCCATGCTACCCCAAGCGAACTACAGATTCAATGCAATACCTACCGAAATCCCAAAGACTTTTTTTTTAACACACATAGAAAAAAAATCTACAATTCATAAGGAATCATAAAGGACCACAGGTACACAAAGCCAAATCAAACTCAAGAAAAAAGAACAAATCATAACATAACATTTCCTGATTTCAAAACATATTATAAAGCCATAGTAATCAAAACAGTGTGGTACTGGCAAAAACCCCATGTTGACTGATAGAACAGACTAGAGAGCCCAGAAATCCACGTGTTATGTGTCCAATTCCTCTTTAACAAGGATGCCAGGAATACACAGGGAGGAAAGGACAGTCTCTTCAACAAACGGTGGTGTGGAAACTAGTATATGAACTTCTAAGAATAATCATAGGATTCCTGCAAACCCCAGAATTCCATTGTTGCTGGATAAAAGTTGCTCTGTCTACTTTATCTCTTAGGTCAGCAGAAAAGCTTGGCTACATTGAGGGTTTATAAATTAATTGTGTGTATGTGTGTGTGTGTGTGTGTGTGAATACATAAAGTGAACATAGCTTGAACTATTTTAAATAGAAATATATATTAATATGTTATATGTTGATATAACATATTCATATATTATTCATATATAATGTGTGTATGAATAATTCATACTATAAAATATCTCAGTGAATTTTTTTTCTCGGTGCTTTCTCTTCTCTTTTTTTGGATATCTAGGGCATATGTCTTAAAATTGTGTGGAGTCACAATTGTGTGTTGGGAGACATTTGATCAATATAGCAGTTTGTTTTTACATACAAATGTGAAGTAAAATCCAGAGTGACTTGAGATTTTAATTGACAGCAGATGAGAAGCGTAGAATATTTTAGGGGTAAATGCCACAGCATAAAAATGTAAAATATTGGCAATCCTTCTCTTGCAGTAAAATTACCTGCAGCTGTATTGGCAAAGGACTTGTCATTTATATTCAAAGAGCTAAATTATGGGCAATTTGAACTCATTTATCTTTTTTAAATTCATGCAAATAATGACAACATTAATCTTTTTTTTCTCCAAAAGAATGAACAACTAGTTTGAAATGCCAGTTCTCTTGAGATTTCCACAACTGTAGTGTATCTGGATTAAAAACTTTAATTTAAAGGTGAGATTAAGGACCCCAAATCCATTTGGAACAGAGACACAAGGTTTCAGATTTCTTTTACCATATTAAAAAAAGTTATCATTCAAGCATTATAGTTATCTACCATATCAAAGCGTGTATTATTTTAAATGATACCAAACTTTGTTTTTATTCCAGAATACATTTCAAAACTAAATTCTTTTATTAAAGTACCATTTAGTTTATTGTATTCCAAACTCAGCAAATTAAATTTTAGTGACAACTAAAATTTATGTTTTCTACTTTTTGGTGCTCATCAGTTTTTCCGAATGGTCAGCATTTCTTCTCATTTAAAATCTACTCCCCAGGCTTCTTCTCGCCCTCTTAGTTGGTCCTCATGTTCTCAAGTTGATAACACCAATAATAGGCAGTGGTTAACATTTATGTTTCAATGTTCTTGGCATTCTACTTTTTCAATAATTTAATATGCACCTCTTGGTATATTTGAGGAAAGTCATGTGTCTGACTAGCAAATTTTAAAACAAAATTAAAGCCCAGTCAGCCTTGTTTCCAGAACTTGTGCTCAAAACCATTCCACTTACTGCTTTTGGTGGTGGTTTTTGCAGAGAATCATCTTCTGTGTCTATATTTAATTCTCCATGACTAAGCTTCTGCTGCTCAGGTGAGAACTCTCCTGTCACTGGGCTCAGTGAATACTATTTCATAATTCACATTCAGGAAAAAAATCTCAACAGGAACGAGGAAAGCAGTGTATTCATTACCTCTGGTACTTGGCTTAAATCAGTATAGCTGATATAAAGATACGCATTTCAAATAATTTTTTTAAAGAATGCAACACCATTTTGACATATCTATGGCTACAAGTCATTAAATAAAGAAGCTATTTTCCTGTTAGTATGTTATCTGTGTTTAAAAACAACTTTTTCTTATTTCTTTAATACCATTTATGTACTCTTTTAAAAAAATTCAATTTATATTCGATTTCTCTCATTATTCATTTTGATATTTAAATTGTCCCCAATGTGGCCAGTGAGAACCTCTTCCAGCTAGTTCCTATGTGTCCCCTACATATGTCCCTATCAGCTTTAAGCACTTCTTTACTTTCCGACACACTATAGGGTGTTGTGAAGAGAAGACTCTTTTTTATCAAACAATGAGCAATAAAAATGCAAAATGAGTGATGAGAATTCAAAAAAACATTATTTTACAATCACTAAAGTACCAATTTAATCACTCTGGCATCATACTGTGTCTTGATAGGACACAATAACCAGGAGGGATGTATGTCAATAAAAATAAAATGTGTCAGTGACATACTTTTTCAATATCATAATAAAAACATTAATATAGTATATTTATGTTATATACAATAATTAGATAAGCAATATAGTTTTTATATAAGTAAAACTATACTTTTATGCTTTATATAAATAAAGGTATATTTGATATTGGATGGACTTGACCAATGTATTCATACATAAAGATGTTAATGTTTCTACATACATATTACATGTCCTGCAACAGTAATTAACTATGAAGTCATTCATACGTTTTTCATGGATAGTGAAGAAATGGTAGCAAACTCATAGATATCTAACAAGCTCATTGGTCTGAGAAATCTGTACTGACGCTTCTGTGAATTTATTACTTTCCAACTAAGCCGCCGACTCTATTATTTTTTTAACTTGTACAGAAGCGGTAAAAATAGTGGCATCTATCCTAAAAAATACGTATTTTCTTCTTTACAGATTTAATGAACATTGTTTTAAGAACCTATTTCTGCTTTTCTTGAAGTTTCCTCTCAAGCCAACCCATATTCGCTTTGGAATTCTCAAAGCAGCGACATTCTTTTTCACATTTAGTCCTTTTAACTTGTCTTGTGTGTCTTATTTGTACACATAACTTTCTTTTCACTCGTTAGTATTTCTCACCATAAGGTTTATGAAAGCAAGCATCACGTGTGTTTTTTTAAGTGCATGTTCTCAAGATCTAGCACAGGTTTTGACAGAGGTCATAAAACGTCAGTGATTAGTTTTCTTGCACAGACATATGTGTGTGTCTTCCAACCTCCCCTTGGGCTGTAATGATTAAGAATATTTATAAAATGTATCCTTAAATATCAGCTTTCCATGAATATTTTGATTACATTATTGCTTCTTTTCATTTCAGTATTAAAAATTCTAAACGTCATGGGTATTCAAAGGTATATTTATTCAAGACATTCTTGCAAACGATAGAAAGACCCTGTCTTCTTTGTGCTAGATTTTTGGTCTTTATTAGAAGCTTCAGTGTATTGCTTTGGCTTAAAAAAATGTTTTTACAGGGCATTCATGTAGGGTATTAACTGATTAATCCTTCTGCCAGAAGATTACAAAACCCTCAAATCGGTACAGAATTCAACAAATCTAGATTAATAGCATTTAAGCATTGGAGAAGTGGTTTCTCTTGGGAGCTTTAACACTATGCCCAAGTAACTGGAGCCATTAAGAATTGTTCTGCCTTCTAAATTCTCTGAGCCAGGAAGGATGACTGGCAGCTCTGCCTGTTTTTTTGTTACTTTCATCAGTGATTTCTTTTCATCCTGTTACTTGGAAGTTTGTGGACGGCTAAGCATGGCTGACTCCCTGTGGTCATGCCCACTCTCACTCTGCTTTTCTTCTCGCGAGATCTCATTAGTACTCAGCATTTGGAGATGGGACAGCAGTGTCGCTACTTATTGTTGGCCTCCCCCACTCACTCTCCCTTTGAGAATGTGTTTAATTACTGAAACACTAAAGTTCTGACATCCAGCTAACTGAAACATTTAACTAATTTATACCTGAATAAGACATCTGATGAAGAATTCCACAGAACACTTTCCTGTTCTGTGCTAACAGCCAAGGAATGTGCTTTTCACTGTCTCGTGTGTGTGTGTGTGTGCGCGCGCGCGCGCGTGCGCGCGTGCGTGCGCGTTCATGCATGCATTTCAATATTAATTGTGCCCTCTCTTTATTTAGGTCTTATGCTACTGTGTCTGTATCATCAAGATAGTGCTTAGCATCCTACTGACACCAAATAAAGCTTAAACTGTAATCATTGTAATTACTGCTGCTTTTGTTTGAAAATAATATTTACTATTGACTTTTGTCAATATTTTCTTACTTAAGTTGCTTCCTCCTGTGTTTCTAGCATTCAGAACTCTGGACCTAAAAGCATAAAGATTTGGGCCATCTAAAGATTTGGCAGTTTTTAAAGTGCACAATGAGTCCTGGGCTCCCAATGTAATTGTAGATCGTAGCTCACTTAATGAGTATAATACCCTAACAGCATGAGTGTTGTTTTCATAAACATGTTTGCATAATGATAGACTCGCATCTGAAAAGAAATCATCTAATCAATGTTAATTCCCATAATTTGTCACATATCCTGATGTGGGATTGACATTTTCTAAAAACCTTTTTAGCTGAAAGCTTGTCTCAGGAGATTGGACACAATATGTGCATCAGAATGGAGGATGTGTGTTTATTTTTGCTGCTTAAATTTTAGTTATTACGATTTATTTTTATATTCTTCAAGGAGAGACCTATTCTCCAAGTTGTCTACATTTTTATCTTCAGATATTCTGACAATCTGATGACAAGTTTGGTATTTTTTTTAAAAAAATGACACTTTGTATTAGATTCTGAGAGCTGGGAACTAATACACAATGACATTTTTATTTCATCGTCTCCATTCTAAGACACAGATGTTCAGTGAAGGATTTTGCTATAAAAAATTAATGAAGGAAAATGACCCATAAGGTATTGTGATATATAATCTGTAAAGTTCTGTGCTAAAACACTGTGAATGTCTTATATTTGTAATTTGGTTTAATTGCGAGCAGACTCAGCCTGAATTAATTAACAATGTAAACTAAAGATGTGTATTATTACATAAAATTAATCAGGGCCCAAAGAATCTGCTTCCAAGAACAACAAATTTAACCCTTGTTAAAGTAACTGCTCTTCAAATGGACTTCAAATTAACTTTTATTTAAAATTATTTACATTTCCTGTAACATCTTTATATAACATAATTGGCTGTTAAATACTTTTGTTCATGAAAGAAATTAAACTTTACTTCATTCAATATGGTTTCATGTTATTGAAGTCTATAATTTGTTGAACCCAAATATAAGGGAAAAGATGTAAACACACACACACACATGTGCACATAAAAATGGAAACCAATTCACTGATTTCATTGTATGGGATGTTTGATTTTAATCCTGAATTGGAGGATCTTTAGTTTTCAAATAATATTTTTAATGGAAAGCAGCTATTAATGGGTTTGTATCTTCATTTAAGACAGAAAAAATGAATTTACTTTTTGTAATTTTGGGATGTAATTGTAATAGGAGGGAGGGAGGGAGGGTGGGGGAGAGAGAGAGAGAGAGAGAGAGAGAGAGAGAGAGAGAAAGAGAGAGAGAAAGGAGGTCCCTTTCTCCTCTGTCCACAGTGAAATCTTCTCTCATGAATAAGATCTTGATCCTGAGGGAAATGAGGGTGTTCTATTCTTCTTTTTTCTTTCTTTTTTTTCTTAAATAGGAAAGAGAACAGGCCACGAAGACACTCAGTGTCTAAGATAGGTGGCAACAACAAGAGGCCATGGCTAATTTTAACCTTACAAATCATTATTATTATTATTATTATTATTATTATTATTATTATTATCAGTTTTTATTTTTTGGCAAGGACTCATCCTGTCTGCATGCTACAATACAGGCAAGGTTTTAGTCCATGTTCTTATTTAATAATATTATAAAGAAAAGAGAAGGATAGGATTAATAAATGTCTGGAAGAATGATGTAAATTTACCATATTCTGTTATAGCTACTGTAAGAGAAGAGTTTGTGTGGCAGTCGCGGCAATCCTGGCTGTTGATAATTCATGCATAAAAGCAGAGTGCCATTTTTGACAAATATAGATGTAATAAAAAAGGAAGCATCTATCATGAATTAAAAAGTTGATGACGAACCAAATAAGAACTTGTTTTGAATCAGGAATGAAGTGGTCCTGTCCTATAAGAAGTAAATGTATTAAAACACAAGACGTTTGAAACACTATTTCATAATTTTGCAAGGAAATGCAGTTTTTGTTTCTAGTCTATATCCGACTAATTTATATTTGACTCATTATTGTATAAATTAACAATTTAGCATGTTTTCTATAAAGCTATCTAGATGTTATCAAATAATTTAATTTCTCATATCTCTTAGATGATGAAACAATTGGTGTTTTTTAAGGAAAACGTGCCCTTCTATATGCCACCAGATAATCAAACACTCATTATGCCAGAATTACCCAAAAAGTCTTTTTAAATATGCAGTTTCCTGTATCACGTGTGCTAATTCTTTTTATGAGATACACATTAACTGGTAGTCTTGGTACTTACGATTATTATTATTGTTGCAATGTCTGTATTTGAAGTGATGGGTGACATAAATAGTTACCGGAAGGATTTAAAGAGAGGGTGATAGCTCCCTAATTGTGCTGTGAGCAGTAGCATGGAAGAAAGGCTTGTATTCTCAAAAAGCAGTATTCTATGTACTAGGCAATGATTTAATTTTGAAGTTATTTTATTACATTTTCAAATGAAATGAAAATTCCCCTTGTTTTTTACTGGGAGCCTCATTATTAATTCATAATTTATCTCCTTCGGTGATTATCATGATTCATGTGTCATTCCTTGGCTTGTATTATGTACACAGTTCCCATTATGTAATGGCGGCAATTTAATATTTTTCGTTAGAACTGAATTACTTTCCTGGTATGCAGTAAAGGAGGCTTCTCCATTTCAGGAAGCAAATTATGAATACTTATTTAACAAATAGAAACATGGCACTGAGCAGATTCTTCCATTAGATTCTGCTGCGCTTAGAATTTGAAACGCAGTTAAACACATTTAAAACACACACACGATAAATTTCATCGCCTAGTATGCAGGTCCTATGAGAAGTGATGGGTAGCATCTATACCCTTGAAGGCTTAATAGATGGAGTTTATACTGTGCCGTGTGTGTGTAGAGTGTGCATGTCTTATATATATGTGTGTGTATGTGTGTTATTTTGTGGGGTTTATATATGGATGTATTTTGTATATAGAATTATATATTGTACATATATATATATTTATTTTTTATATACTATGTTGTTTTGACATCTTAAGAAAAACTTTCTGGCTGGGAGAGACTGCCCCTCCCCAGCTAACCAGTTTTTAGATATATCAAGGACCCAGCCAACAGCAGGCCTTACCTCCTCTTTTTGGCTCGAATACCCCTGGAGGTGGTTTTTCTCTGCCTTAGTCATCCCAAGGCCAGGTGGCTAGGGACCACCCCTGTAGCCCGAAGCCCACTGAAATTATTCAAACGAGCCAATCCTAAACTGTCCACCCTGCCAAGCTTTGCCCTCCCTCGGGCCCCCCAGCGGGGACTCTGGTCCCCCAGTGGGGACTCTGGCCTGATGCTCTGCTCTTCCCTCTCCTGTCACCTGCCTCCTTACCAGCCTGGTGGCCCTCTGCCCACCATGTCTGTGGCCTCCAGGATCTGTAGTTATGATAAACTCTATTTCCCAGAGGTCCTCTGTCTCTTCTTGTGGTTGTACCCCACTGACAGTCTCATAAAACAACACAAAACATCTACATATTTCTGTCCTTTTATCTGTCCTCCATTTTCTGAGATCTGAGAAGCAGAGATGAGGCTGGAAAAGAGAGAAGCTAAAGACATTCAGTGTTTCATGTTTAATCTTAAGATCTGGGGCTATTTTCAGATTCAGACTTAGATAATAGTATGATATTAGTGATGGGTTTGAACGGCCTGATTTCTTCTGCATATAAGACAGGCGAGAGCACACTTTTTAGACTAATTTGTTCTTGAATGACAGACTAGAAAGAACTGGGAGTAGAGAGACCAGTTTGAACACGATGAGAGAAAACAGCTCTGGATAAAAAACGGGGAGTTGTTTTTTTTGTTTTTGTTTTTGTTTTTGAAACAAGAGCAAAGGAAGGACCCATGACATCCTTCAGAGAAGCAAGCTCCATCAGGATTTTATAACTACTGGCCAGTTGAAAGAAAGATGCGGGAGCAGTTGTTTTTGAAGACGATGTCTTTTAGAGCGGATGCATCCGCGGATAATGGGGAAAGGACCGAAGGGAGCATGGCTTTGTGTAGAAACACAGTGAAGTTGATATTGTTTATACTGACTTCATCTGAACAAGGAAAATCGGTATGGAACGGCACCCAGAAATGGTGAGACAAAAGCCCCATGAGTCAGAATGAGAAATATAGATTTATAAATCTCCAGTGTCTGCTGAGTACTGATAATTTCATAAAGCCATTATAGGTTCTACTTTGATTTCTTATTAGTTTACTTATTTACTCTTAGTTTTTATACAAGTTTAAATAACAAAGCATTGTCTCCTTATCCTTAGTTTAAATAATATAGGATTTTAAATTCAAAGAATTTAAGTACGTGTCACTGCTTCGAAGGATGGAGAAAATAATTAAGGGCTTAGTAGAAATAGATGGTACTCTAATTTGAGGGAGGAATTTTTTTTTAAATACATATAACTTGCCAACTACTACAGAAAGTTGCCTGGAAAAGAAGCCAGTAAACGAGTAGAAAACAAAAAGTGGGATACAATAGGGGTGCGGGAAGGATTTAGGGCATGAGCTTAGGGAATGGGCTGGGTGTGTCTCAGAAGCAATGGGAAGAGGCTGGCAAGAAATTAACCAAGCAGGGCTCGCAAACCATGCCATGCCGTTGAGATCTTTTCTCTGAAAGACAAGGGACAGGTGGAAGCAGATATTTGTCCTTATCTATGTTTTTTAATGCTCACTCTGGCTGCTGCGTTAAGGACAGAAAGGAATCAGGGAGACAGTTTAAGACGCTGTTGTGATATCATCATACCTGAAATATAATTCTAATCAGTAAGTTGTGAATGAATGAATGAGGTGAGGTCTTTTGCTTCTCGTATCTCAAATAGAGAATAGTGCTTGGTGGAACAGGAAATCCAGAGAAACTTTGAAAGCATCTGATGAAATTTGCCTGTGCTCTTGCTGTTGATTTCTGTTTTTCTCCATTTTTCATGGCAGGTTTCATGCAGCCTGGTTTCTTATCCATGCTGCATCCATTTCGTCACAATATTTACCTTATAGCATAGATTATGGAATAATAATATAAAAATTATTGTTATTGTACTAGTTTTATTTATTTATTGGAGCATGGACTGTGCTCAGTGTTTTACATGAGTTATCTCATATAATGTTCCCAGACAACTCCGTGAATAAGGGTACGTAAATGTCACCATTTTACATCTAAAAAGACTGAGGTGTGACCTCACCTAAGAAATGTTTTTTCCAATTCCTATTTAGGAAAAGCCAGAAATCAAAATCCGGAAGCTTAGAACGCGCCTTCACTTGAGGCTAAGGAGAAGTAGCAATTGTGGGGGGGAGCTCCCCTAGTGACCACAGGCCAGATTCAGTGTGTGACACTCAGCCCAAGGAGGTGACACTGTGCACAGGATGCTGCTCGCTCGTGCCCTGCGGTGCTCCGCTCTCTTCAGGGTCCCCAGAATGAGATATCTCCAGGGACATGGAGAAGAAAAGGCGGCAGATGACATTCCTGCCTTTGGGTCTGCGTTTTCTGTGCTCAAGCCAATCCCTGGGCTCCCCTTGACCGAAGGGTCATGGGCTCTGCGCTGGCTTATTGTGGTGCCCGGTCCTCCTGCCCTACTTCTGGTGTCTGGGACTGCTCACCCTTGAACTCAGCGTGGGCCCCGGAGACAGAAGATTCTGCATTTATTTCTAGGACCTTTTTATCTTCATCTTCATTCCCATTTCCTCAATAAGAGAAAAATTGGGAGGAAAAACATACACGTCTGATCCTAATATTTCTTCAAAGAAACGTGTTTTTTTTTTTCCTTTTCCATTTGTCCTCAGTCACAAAGTCTGGCCTAGAGGCAGACAAATTATTCAATTCAAATTATCCGATTCAAGAACTCCCGTGTAAGAAAAAAAGGTTCAAGCGTAGGTTTCTCGCGTTGTGTTGCTTCTGCCTTGTTCTTACCCGCGCTGAAGAATCCCAGACTATTCGAAACCTCTTCAAAGACAATGGCTGGCATTTGATCATTTTCTTTCACTAACATGCTGCTAACAGGAATCCACGGGAAAAGCGCACTTTATGTTTCCCTCATATAGTACAATAAAAATATAACAAGTACAGACTTAGGTGGGAAAGATGAATACTCTTCATTTCATGCAGCTAATGTAATCATGCTTCCGAAGTTGGAGAGAAAGTTCAAGCTTCACTTAATCGCAACTGGGCTTCACAAGTAGAATGCAGGATACACAGTTAAATTCGAATTTCAGATAAATGATGAATAACTTATTTTTAGTGTAAGTTCCATGCCGTGTTTATATTTTTATTTGCTAAATCCGACAACCTTAATTATAGCCTTAATTATAAAGCTTTTTTAGTTAAAAGGGCAAATGACATTGTCTTTCAGTTAAAATGTCTCAAATTAGTTTATGTAATCCCAATACTGAGCTGATGTTCCCTGATATCTCGCAGTTAAGCGGGATGATTTCTGCCATGGGTCGGGTGGTCCCTGTTCACGCAGACACACCGAAGTTGTTGCCACCGGGGGAATTTCTCGTCTCCATCACTCTCCTTTTGCATCTGGCCTCTGCCCTGGACCTCCCACTGTGCGTCTCTGCTCTGGGGTCCACAGAACCCTCACTGCAGCGGCTCCTGGCAGACTCTGCCATGTCCTTGCTGGGTAATTTGAGGTATCTAGGGTCCCTTCTATGTGGCAAGCTTGCCGAGGGGAAGAGACTCAAGATTAAATACTTGCCGGGAACTATTTTAAACTGCTCTGGCTGCCAAGCTTCCCTGGAGTGCTCTGAACGGTCCTGCATCCTAGAATTACAGACAGGAGCAGGATATGGCCTGTCCCTCTTGTTTTTGGCTTCCTCTGCACCCTTTCTCGGTTTCTCTGTCTCTTTGTCACCAGAAGGTCATACCTAATGGAGGACTGGGAGGCAAGGCCAAGGACTTCCGGAATCCTCTCTGATTTCCCTCTCTGCCTTTCCTGTCTTCCTCCCAGCGCAGACGCCGGCCTCCTCTCGGTAGTAATGGCCCTCGTAGTTCAGCCTCCCTGTCCTCTAGCGATGCTTATTGCTTTGCTTGTGAGTGTAAAATGGGCTTGTAAAAATGAGGAGTATTTTTTCTTTCTCAGCATGCCCAAGCTTGTAAGACTCAGTAAAGATCCAGGAAAGCCAGCTTTCAGACTCAATGACCCTCTATTTCAGGCCGTGTTATGCTTCCAGTTGAATGGATGGGAACCAAAGAAAAGCTTTATTACAGTCACAATTTCCGGAATTGAAAAGATATTGCAAAATAATTTTTAAACTCTCCCATGATACAGCTTTTATTGTGTGTGTGTGGGGGGGGGAGGGGTAGTGTTCTTTCTTCTCTCTCTCACGTGTGCACACGTGCAGTGTCATCTCTCTTTTTTTAAACTGTATAATTCTGTGTGTGTGATTGTAAAAGCAACACGGTCCCTTCAATACTGGAGAAACAGAAAATTATTCGAAAGGTTAAACAACTCTGAGGCAAACTCTAGGCTGCTTCTCTAATATGAATAAGAAATGTTCATTTTATTTAAACTCATTCAGAAAATATGTGGTTAGATCTTTAAAATAAATTACCTACGAGTAATTTGAATTTGACTCTTGATATGGTTTCCATAAGGTTTAATGTATTTCAAGGGCCTATTCATTAGAAAATGTGTTGAAACTCTTTCGAATGCCACTTTTCATTTTGAACCAACTTATATACGACACCCTGGGGAGCTGACCTTGCCTTCTTTGGCGAGAAAATCTTTGGTCATTGCATAACTAAAATAGTTTCAGAGGTTTCTCAATACAATGTTTTACAGTCAGTGTATTCAGAGGTAGGGTAATTTTTGTCGAAAACAAAAACTATTGCAATGCCATAGTTCTTATCAATAACAAAACTGAAATAATCTCTTTAGAAATACCATAACAAGAGATATTAATTATCTATTAGTAAATTAAACTATTAGTAAACTAAACGTGAACTAAATCAAAAGGTGTAAAACAGCATAATGCTTTTTGTTAAACAGCAATCTGTCCTTTACAGATATTAAAAAAAAAAAAAGTTTGTCTTTGGGTAAAATTTAGATATTAATGTCCTTGAATAAAACCTGGACTGGATAGATGTTTCACTTTTGAATTTCAGGTGGGCATATTGTATTGATTTTAGCGTATTAAGATAAAGTTCAATAAATCCGTCCTGAAGACACAATGTGATTGATGAATAGCAATTTTATACCTCAGTATTTTAATCTACTTTAGCACAACAGGAAAAGTATTCGTATAATACATTCAACCGTTTTAGAAAAAAGAAAAACTATGATTAAGTAGAGGATCATATTGAAAGCTTATTTCTTCTGGAAAGTTGGGGAAACAAAAGTATCGATCTTACGGAGAGTAGATGGTTTACAAAGCGTAAAGTAAAACTAAGCGTGAAGATCAGAGCCTGTGGAGATGCATTTGGATTGATTACAAATACCGACTTAACATTTTTAACTTGCCCATTACGAGACAGAAAAAAATAAAGTACTTTGAAATTACAAGTATAAAACGAAGAATAAAATAGGAAACGTTTATCACAGAATTGGCAAATGTTTCGAAAAAACTCATTGTTTCCTGTGCTGTTGAACTTTGCCTTTGATACTTTTTCTCCTTTAAATCATCTCATCTTTTCCTGAAATTATGTTCCTGAAAACAAGGAAGTCTGATTTTGACTGCCATCGTACTGAGCTACATACCTGCTTGAAAATTAGTTGTTTCTCTTTAGAAAAAACATCAGCTTTGCTAGTCAATATGTCACAGCTATTCCTGTCTTGCTTTCCCCTTAAAAATACTTTAATGTTCTCCATTCTATTCTATACATGCTGATCTTCTAGTTCTACTGAATAAGCAGTAAACAATCTGAGCTACTTATCATGGATACCTAACATTTTAAATGCAGTTCTCCACCGGTACTTTTTCGTGACTTCAATATTATTGATTTTGATCCATTTTTCAATCTTAAAAGAGTTACCTTTTGAACTGTTTTTCTTTAGCATATAGAAATAACTTCTGGATCTATGAACATATAGAATTTTTCGTATATAAAGAATATATACAAGAGCAATAGAATATTTAGATATTCCTAACCTCTTTGTCTTATGATAAGTACCTGAGAACTCATGGTTTTTATTTTCTTAAGAGTGGAATGGAAAACGATCGCCACTTTGTCAGTCAAGGTTCCTGGGGAAAACAGATGGCCCTTTCAAAAGGAATAGTTACACAAATCTTATTGTGGACAAGGCAGTTAGTTAATGGACGGGTGAAGGGAAACCAACAAGAGGTGAGAAAAAATGAGAGTCAGCCTCTGCCAGCCCGGGGCCGAAAGGACAAGAGGGGGCAATGTGACCAGCCCTGGGGCTGAAGTCGACGGGGGAACCGCCAGCAGAGTTGGCCTTGAAGAGAGGAATAGCAAAGCCTGCAGAGGCCTGACTGAGGACGTGAGGCGACAAGACATGCGATCCTGCCCCTCGCGTAGCTCAGTGGGGCTTGCCTGGGTCAGAACCCCAGGGGAACCAGCTGGAAGCACAGGGGCTCGCTCTGCAGTTCATACGGGACAGCCTCAGACGCAGAGCAGGCCAGAGAACAGTGACAGGGAGGGACTCTGAACTTGGGCGTCATTGCCATTTTTATGAACACCGTGAGAGAATTCCTGGATTTATCAGTTGAGGTTGTGAGCATGTGAGTTCCCTTCATGGCCACGTCACTGGGTTCATCTGCATAGCAGGCTTTATAAAGAGGCTCCTCGTAGCACGAGGATAGTATTATATTTAAAGATGGATTTGGTAGAGTGATGACTCTATGGAATGTTGTGTGTTTCACAAAATGCGTGATAACCCTAGGGGGACAATGCTGTTTGAAATAGAAATTTGAAACTTGAAATAAATTTTAGAAGATCTTTCATTTTGGGGGGAATCCTAGCGCCCTGAGGCCTTAGCAAAGAGTAGAGAGCCATAGAGGTGATGTCTTAACTCTGTAGGCTTAATGGTCCCTAAGTTTCTTCTTGATCTAGAATTTTGTGTTTTATCTTCCTCTTTATCTGGACCACTTTGGTCCAGAAGAGTTTCGGTTTAAAATTGAAAATGGGAAAGTGAAATTAAATGAAGAGTTCAGGAATAACCCAGAGAGGATGGATAATGTAAGCTGACACAGTCTAGCGGCGGGGGGCACATTTGACAGGATGGGCTGGAGTAAGTATGGAATGCGACTCCAATACCTTGACCTCATTGTACAAGGGACATTGAGCCAGTTACAGATGACAGTAAATGTACAAGCACGTTTTAAAGTGTTCCAGGATTATAAGAGTACAATCTTTTTCTCCACTTATATTTTGCTGTAGATATATTTCTGCAGCAAAAATGGTAATATAGTCACCATAAATAAATTTCTAGAGATTTAATTGTGAGCTCTTTGGAGAGAAAATGGTCCATTAATACAAGTAAGTTATATATGTAAGTTAAAGCATTTTTCTCTATGTAATTCATTAACTTTGGCACAGTTTTTATAAAAAGGAAATACTCTATCACTTATGGTTACAGTTAGAATGGAATTATAATTTATTCCCATAAGGAGAAAAAAGAATTTAACTCTTAAATAGAGATATGAAAATAATTTAAGGATTAAATTATTTTAATTTATAATTTATAAAGTATTTTGAATGAAGATGACCCTAACGTGATTAAACATTTCTTTTGCATCTGCTCAGTCTCTTGTGAATATGTAGTAGTGACCTGATTTTAATTTAATTATCAAAACCACTAATAAATTTAGACATAAATCAAGAGGGAGCAGGCCAATTCTAAGAGTTATTAATAAATCGGCACACTCAAAATTCATTTAATTCTTTAGCATCTAAACTAATGAGATGTTACAGCCTATTTGTTGGCATATTAATGTAGCTAAATACATTGCTGTTAATCAAATATGGAACATTCGAAATGGTAAAATACATATATTTTAATAGTAGCGATGTTACCTCAAAATAATTTCAACTAATTTAAAAATAAATTATGATGTTCAGTTTTGAAATAATGGCTTATGGACTATATTGTCATTTTAGATACGTTTATTGATGTGCAATTTATAAGGTTAAGGCTAATAAATAACACACGTGGGAAACTTTTTCTTCAAATTTTATCTAAATTTTGGGATTGCAAAAATAAATATCAAAGATACGAATATTAATAGACTACCATAGTGACGACCTAATACCTTGTCCATTCATTAGCTCACATCCTGGACTAAATCTTTTTATGGAAGTGAGGTAGCTCATCTAAAATATTTCTGTAGCCTTTTCTAGAATTAATAGAATCCTCTGAGTTTATATCATCGAACTAAAGCTAGTAACCTACCTCATCTGTTTGAATTAATTAAGATATATTTATCAGTTTTATTTGCAATTGCATGACCTGAGTACACATATCAAGGTAAATAGATATGATCTGTAAGTTGAAAACCTTTAAAGTCTGTGATGTAGAATATTGGTGCTTGTAAACAGGCGAATGACATCTAGCTAAGTGAAGAGCTCAGTAAACAATGCCATAGGTAAACAAATGCTGGGTGTTTTTGTTTGTTTGTTTGTTTGACATCTGCCCTACACAGGGCTGTTTGGTTTGGACTGAACAGTGCCTTTGTGTAATACTGTTTGAGAGCATCTCGTTGTGGCGAGAAAGGTCTTACACATGAAACGCAGGTGAAGAAGGAGGTATGACGTTGGCGAAACCGAGGTCACAATACAGTGTGAGGATTTAAAAATAGGCGCAGGATGTAGAATGTGGGACAGTAATAACCCACGTATGTGGTACAGGTTGGGGCAGCTTCTTCATTTGCAGGCCGTTGAGTTGGGTAGAGGTTGCCCCATGTCAAGGAGCTATGTGTGGGGAAGGCGCATGGCATCTGAAGAGCTCACACGTGGGCCAGAGATAGTGGGATGGCCAGTCAGCCTCAGCCAGAGAAGCACCGGTTCTGTACTTCACAAGTGGGAGGCAAAGGGAAGAGATATGCATCCTGCTTCCCCTACTACATTCCCTCCTAACATTCAGCACGGACAGGTGAGGCTTTGTTGGACAGCTGTGGGAGGACCCAGCGCACACGTAGGAGCCACCTTCACCCACCAGGTGCCTGAGAGGGGAGAAAGGAGGCAGCTAGCTCCTCCTCACTCACCTTCCTTGAGAGCGAAGAGGAGAGGTGGCGATCACACCTGAGATGGAGACTTTAAACTGTGCTGGACTCGACCCTTCACGACTGAAAATTATCCGACAGCTGGTGCTCGACCCACGTGTTACAACTGGAATGGGACATGAAAACCCCCATCTGTCACATCTGGGGAAGAGCCTGAAGAAAATTAAAGTCAATTCTGTTTATATGCCAAGGAATTTAGAATATTCAACACAGCCATTACGCACATGATGGAAAGAGTGAAATCAAAGAATTGTATAAGAAGTATGAATACTTTAAAAGAGCCTCTAAATATCTGCTGACGAGTTACTGTCCTTTAATTGATGCAGTGCAGTCCCCGGGGGCCTCTGTCTTAGGAGAGAGTCTGTTTACAGAGTGGGATCTCAGAAGGCTGTGGTCTGGAAGGGTCGTGGGCTGCTCGGGTGGCATGGGCCTGTCCTTCCCCAGAGTTTTAACAGATGATGGAGTGGTTTCTTCTGATCTTTGCTTCTATTGGCTTCTCCTGCCTTCGGAGCCTTTGTAACATGGGAGTCCTTGCAACTCTTTGTCTTAAGTAACCGAAGGAGACAGTCGAACCTCAAGAAGATCTTCCTTCTGGATGGCAGTAACAGATGGTGCGAGAAAGTCCCGCTTAATGAAAACAGCACCTCAGCAGGACTGTGGGCTTAACTCAGACTTGCCTTCCCCAAACTGAGAAAGGAATGACCTCAGGAAGACGCCGGTCTTCGTGTTTCATTCATACTTGTTATACAGCCTCCTTTTTAAAGTTAATTGCTTTCCTTTAATAACTCAAATAATTTTTCTGTTCAATGATCTGCATGGCAAATTGGGTTCTCCCATTTCATTATTTATTTTTTTTTAATTTTTCAAATAAACAAGCATATTTAACTACTTCAAAATTAATCCTAATGTTTTCTTTTTCTATGATATTAGAAACTAACAGGTTAAGAGCTTTTTGCTCTTTGCCGACATCCTGTGACCTAAATATATATTGACGCACCATTTGCTTAATTTATAAACCCTCAGGCTTGAGCCTTGCCTCTAAAGGTAAATGAAATGTCCCGTAGGTCTCTCAAAACAAAGACTGGCTGGAATCTTATTCTTATAAAACACTCTGATGAACTGATTTCTGTATAATATGTGTGCTTTTAAAAATATATATGTCTCTATGTCATTAGGAACTGAAATATTTATTTTATAGAAAGAATCCAAATAAATATCTCAGCTTCATAAGTATGCATAGAGATATTCAGTTGATTTATTTTTGGTGATGGTTAGAACAAAGTCTAAATTTAGAAGCTATCTTCCTTTTATAGTATAGCCCTAAAGTACTTCCAGATATTTTTGGTTTTGTATTTTGTATTTGTTTAGTGAATTAACAAATTAATGTAAAAAAAAAAACAAATGATTTTAAGCTTTGTTCATCATCAGATACTATATTTTAAAATATTTTTGTTTCTTACTGACTCATGAAAACTAAACATATAAGAAGTGTATTTTTAAAATACATTTTTAAAACAGTTTCTACGGTTACTTGAAAAAAATTACTACATGAGGGAAGAGTTGTATTTGTGATTAATTCTCATTATTCGTGGTAGTTATCAAGAACATTGAATTAGCTAATACCAAAACATTTCTCTCAGAAAAAATACAGAGTTGGGTCCTGCCAGCTTCTGGTCACGACATTTTCTTCAGCCGATCAATACATAAACTTGTCTTAAGTCTGTTTCTGTTTAAAGACACTTTACATAATATTTATTGTTGATTCATTAATATTGAATTCATGGATGTCAGGACTATAACTCATGCCTGCTTGGAGCACATCTAGAACACACAATTTCTCCCTCAGGCCCATCATGACCTTCCTGTGCTTGGAAATACTAGGTAGCATTCTAGCACTATGCTCAGGGCCTTTTTAAACAGTGAAATCCCAACAAAAGCACAAAATGTGAAAAACATGGCTAGTAAATAAGCTGTGAAAAAGACACTTATTTACAGTAAGAGAGCTGACACAAGAAGGTGGAGCCTTGCCTCGTTGGGAATGTGTGGGTGTTGGTTGACTCAAATTGATCTTGAGGTTACAAAAAATATTAATGAGTAGATGAATTTGCAAATACAGAGTTCACAAATAATGAGGACCCACTTTTTTTCACAACACATCCTAGAGACATCCTTTTGAGATTTGGGTTGAGGCTCTGAATCCCAAATTCAGCACATGATGTCCCTGTCTAGTCTAAAAGTGAGACTCCGGGCTCAATGGCTTTGTAGCAGCTTGACACGGTGATTTTAGATCTGTCGCCTCTAATTATATTTCTTAAATGAGTTTCTATGTTCTGTATGTTTATTTTTTAAGTATTTTATACAGTCTTTTTTAAAGGAGATTAAAAAAAAAAAGAGGCATGGGTTCGGGTGGTCGTTTCACTCTGTCCCATGGATCCAGAAAAGGAGCAAATAGGGCAGCAGATGCCCCGTGGTCATCTTGTCCGTCCTCCCATAATGATCCCCTCTTCCCAAGTCTGTGCCTGAGAAGTGAGGAGTTAACGCTTTTGGCATATTCAGAGAAGTGAAAAAAGGCCTAATCGACTACTGGCTCACTGGGATCATCCTTCTTAGGAAGACAGGATTGGGAGTACTTCAGGGATGAAAATATTTTTCTGGTCTGGTTTAAGTGACCAGAAAAAATATTCTCCGATTCTGATAAAACTTTTAAACCCAGACGTTCTGCATATCTTGCTCTAAACATAGGACGACATCCATTATATTTTTTTCTCCTTCTACCTCTTCCAACATCAAAAGAAAAATAATTCTAATAACATGATTTTTGGAAATATTACCATGAATGGTCTCAGATTTGCTTCTTTACCTCTAGAGTGAAATAATTATAAAAAGTACTGTTTATACATTTATGATAATTTTTATGTGCATAATAACTTTTATATTGTAAATGTATATATGTGTATGTAATATATGCTTATATATTGCATACGTGTTTATAATGGATCTATAATATATTAATAATATATGATTAATTTATATATAATTAATTTCATATTTATTCGCAAGCCCAAGATCATCTCACAAACACTATTATTCACTTACTTACAAGTAGTTAATAATCACCTTCCATGTTTTAGGAATTGATCAATATTTGTTTGTCGAATGATTTTGTTAATCGATGTTTCAAAGCCTCTTTTTAAAGTTAAAACATCAATTTCAATCAAGGACTGTAGTCAAGAGATAAATATATAAATATTGAAGAATAGAGAATTCTTGCAGCTCTTGGAGGAGGAGATAAAATGACTCAATAAATGATTCGATCAAACATACTTGAAAAGTTCCAGATAGGTGACTAATTATCAATCTATCTGTCACATTGTCACAAAGTAATTAAAGATTAGGACAGTGTAATTAGGAGAGAAGATTTCTCCTCTATTTGGAGAGTTGAAGGAAATACATTACATAAACATCTCGGTCGGGGGGTCCTGCTCCATATGTTTGTCTGGGAGTCAGCTGATGATAGTGCCAAGATGACGTGCATGTGCCATTTGAGGCAAGTTGTCCCCTTGGTTGCCATCACAGAAGATTAAGAGACTGCAGGATCCGAATGAGTTTTTTACTAACTGAGCTGAAGGTGACGTAAATTGCTGTTAGAAATTAGTCATGGCGTGACCCCGCTAAGCGCAAGGGGTCAGAAAACACGGACAGCAGCTGGAATGCTTCATGAACTATCTGCCCGATGTCAAGGGTGGCTATGGGAACTGGACACTGTTTATAACCTGAAAATGTTTTGCAGCCAATACTTAGGTCAGTGCGTGCCCTGCAACTTGCTTGCAGGCAGTGGCAAGTACGGATGACTTTTTGTTCAAACTCATCGTTCACTCTATAAAATACGTTGACTTTCGTCAAGTGATCCTAACTGATCTAGTACAGTGGTTTTCAAACAGTGTGCCCGGAACCCTGGACAACTACAGAAGTGCGTCTGGAGTGATCTCGGCGAGAAAGGGAGAGATCAAGTGGGAGGGAACGTGGCCAATCTGCAGCCTCAGTTTCCTGGAAAAGAGATATCCTCACCTGTCTCATTCATTGCAGTTGTGAGGATGGCTTTGCTAAAAAAAAAAAAAAAAAAAAAAGTTTCTGCTACTGAAGAATCATTTGAAAACCAATGATATTCTCAGAAATCACATCATATTTATATCACTAAACTGATTTAAGACCCATAGCCTAAAAAAATAGAATCTGAGGTTTCTGACAATCAGCCTCTTTGACATTTCAATAGAATATAAGAACATATATGTTTGAAGGGCTGGTCTTAGCAATTGACTCGACCTATGATAAATGTCTTCTCGTTTACTGGAATTTTGAGTACTTTAAAACATCTAATTCTAGTCTTGAAATAAATATGCTAATTTATAGTGTTATATTTATACATTTGAAAGTTGGAGTTTTTATAAGAAATCAATGGTGACAAATAAAAGTCAATAACTGAAACCATAAATTATGATAGTTTATCAATTTCATGATTATTACAGTGAACACAGAAAATAAAAAATTATGTCTATATAATATCATAGTTAATAAAGGAATTGTAAAAAATGTAGAAATGCCTTACCGTAGCATGGATCAAAGAGTTGAAATAATGAAATCTTATTAAAGCATCTGTAATAGATTTTGAACAAGCTCTTAAAGAGAATTACCCTTTGGAAAAATGCCACTTCATTTATAATAAATGCATGGTTTTTACTTTCATTTAAACTATGTTATGTAAATATTTGACAGTGAGTCTGAATCATTGACGGAAATTACTGTAGTGTTGTTTGAGCCTTTGATATTTATTTCCCTTGTGAAACACATCTGTTTCCATTGTTTAATATTTAAGATATGCTGCAGATTAAAAGTCTAAAGATGGATGAAAATCAATTGATAAAAAGAATAAAACTGCCTTGTGGCCTTTGAGGAAAATACTTTTATATTCAGCGTCTATTAGAATTCTCTTATTTTTCTCTATGCATTTAATATGTTGAACCACAAAAATGTTTAGAAATAAATGCCATGTATATTATTACAGATAGAAATTGTGTGTAAAAATGAGTGGAAATTAACCCACACGGAACTGTTCATAAGAGTTTCATTCCTGGACAAATCGAGCTTCCAAAAGTTGAGATAGCTTCAAATAATACAAATCATTAGAAATAAAGACAAAAACATTAATGTCTGTTTGGTTTATCTATTGCCACAACAAATTACCCCACAAATTCGTATCTAGAAACAATGGTTTTATTTTACCGATATTTTGCCGAGATTGGAAAGGGCTTGCAAGCTGGGTGACTTGTCGCCGATCTGTGAGATGTCAGCAGGAGGGATGGGGGCTGGAGGTTCTATTTCCAAGATTGTTGTTTTCTTTGCTCACAGGCCTGGTTCATCACGGCCCCTGGATCCCTTGCCCCCTCCTCATGCGGGCTGAATCTCAGAGACTTTCCTTGTGGCTTAGGCTCCTCATAGCTCGTTTTTTTCTACTATAGTCACACTTCTGTATGCCAGTTGGCTTTCAAAAAACAGGAGCAGAAGCTCTCAGTCCAGATAACTGCTGGCCCCTGGAACGGGGACCGCTGCATTCCCAGTCACAGCAGTCATCAGGTCCGCCCAGATTCCAGGAGGCGGAGATGCCACCTTCTCCCAACGGGAGAGAACATTGCAGAACGAATGGGATGGGAGACATTATTACGGCCAACTTTGTAAATCAAATCTGTCACAATTCTCAACCTGAAAAAGTAAATATTTTGGAAACTGAAACTCTCCAGAATGATGTGTCACATAATCTACTGAGAAGCAAAGACATGATTAACTATGAATGCCATTTAACAGAACTTGGATAACTGGTAGATACATTTTTCAATGTAACAGTCCTTGAAGAAATGTGCGCTTGGTAATAGAAATGCAGAAATTCCAGAAATAGGTTTTAAATTAAGATTAAAAAAAGGGAGAAAACATTCAAATATGCATCTCAGTTTGAAGAGAGGTAATAGTTATGTCTAACGGACTCTAGAATGAAAACACTTTGCTAGAAAATCATGATGTGTTTGGGTGTATCTGAGGCTAAGGAATTGAGGATTAGGCTTGAGGCATATAAACACAAACAACAAAAATTAATGTAGCTGAAAAATCTATTCGTCGCATTTTATATTTATTCTTTAGTTTATAATTAACTGGCTATTCTTAATTTTGGTAGCATCTTTAGTCATAGTCTCCACATGGATTCACAATGGAAAATTATAATACAGTAGGTTTCCATGTCAAATATTAAGCTAATTATCAGTCAAGGTGATAATCACTGGTCTACCCTGAGAGTTAACGGAGAACATTCAAACTGGACTGTCATTTCATCTAGGTAGCTAGATAAGTACGTACTCCCCAGAAAAGTCTTGTATAAATATTTGAGGTTAAAAAGATTTAAGTTTAAATCTCCGAGTCTTAATTGGAACTGTCCAAACTCTCCCCATTCTCTCTAATGAACCATGACCAAGGGGATGACACTACAATTACTTAAAATAAATACACCAACTCATTCCTCACAAACACAGCTTTTTTTGTGTGTGAAATTAACATAAAAAGGAAATAGAAAGTATGTAAGTGGTTTAATATTGAAAAATGTGTCTGATATTTATCTGAACCTTGCCTCTGGTTACTGCCTATTTTAATGTTTGCCATTATATTTCCATATCTTGAGCAAGGGACTTATTAGACATACTGGTAACATTTTGCGTGCAATGAATATCAAAACTGGAAAGAGGATATAATGAATAATATTGAAATTAAAAAATATATGATTGAAGGTGCATATTCTTTATCAATCCAAAAGGACTTAATATATTTTTCTTTCTCAAATAAAAGTGACATCTTTTTTTACATATGTTTAACATATGAAATATCGCTTTATGATGGTTTAAACCTATCATGTGCTATCAAGACACAGGAGTAATTAAGAGAAATTTGCAACATTATTTATAAATCCTGTGATCTCGGGATTTTGAGATTTCACATGAGAAATATCTAAATGTTTATTCCCCCATTTTCCACCGATATTTCAATTTTATTACAATAAAAAGTTGTTGAAGACTTTGAATATGAATTGCATAATAGAGACCAAAACTAAACGTTTTTGTATTTTCATGTAGAAATGCTTGGTGAAGGCATATTTCAGTTCTCCTTCTCTCCAATAACATTCTCAAACAAATTGTTCACTTAATATATAAAGTCATATTTAAATAAAATATGACTGCTCATATTTAAATAAAACAGTCCCCACGGAATTTTTTTCTTGAGCGAATGTAAGCAAATTGCAATTATGCCAGCGTCGAAAGTCTCAGGGTGCTGTGTCTATGTGCAGTAGCAAATGGATGTAAAATGTTGTCATTACTTTCAGTCTTCAGAATAGAAACGGCAGCAGCAGATTTCTTGCTGGTAATGTTTGGCTCCGTCTAGATGGCAGTTTTATTGAATCACTGTTGTAGCACACAAGGCTAATGGGAGAACACGATGATTCAGTGTGAATTCTACCCTGCGATTATTCTCCTGCGAGATTAATACTCTAATTTGTGTTTCATGAGCTTATTATTATTTGAGAATCATTTTGGCTAAAATTTGATAATTCTTTGAAACGAATGAATCCCAGAATTCTTATTAAGCACAGAAAGCCATAAAACGTAAATTTATAACACTGAATTGGAGCTGCCGGGTATTGTCTGTTTAATTCTTTATTACTTGTATCTTCCTTTTTAGTGCTATTAGAGTCGTACAATATTGCTGTTAGGTAATAGCGACCATTAAGTAATGAAAACATCTTCAATCACTTGACAGGATGCCTTCTCTCTCGCCAATCACGCCATCACTTTCGCTCTTGTGAATGTGGGCTGTTTTGATATTAACTTCTTTACTAATTGCTTTTAAAACATTCATGCCAAATATTTTTTTAATGAAGGAAGTGAATTGGAGTTTTGTGGTTTACTTCATTCTTTTGAATACCAAACACTGAGCCAATTATTTTAAAATTTTCCTATGGTTTTCTGAATGGAAATTACTAAACCGAATGCCACTAATTTGGATTCTATCCAAAGCGATCTATATAGCTGTAGATTGGCCACAATACAAGGCATTAGCATGTTTGAAATTATGTTTACTGCAACATATAAAAAGTGCTGTGATTCTAAATTGGTATAAAAGAGAAAGGAAATCCAATTCGATTTAGTCAATTTGATCAATCATTTTAGAAAATTGTATTTAAAAACTAATCTAACTCAAGGTGTTATTTTAGCCATTTAAAAATTATTTTACTTTTTATTTGTTTTTGCTTTTTCTTCTCCTCTTCTTCTCTTTAGTTTGTATTTGGACAAAATTATAAATGTTACCAAATCATAGATAAAGTTAAGTGGACACGATTAGGAAGAATACAAATAATTCTGGCGACATTATCTTATTTACCAAAAAAAAAAAAAAAAAGGTGAAATTAAAACAAAACTTGTTAGCAGAGGAAGTGGATTTTGGAGAGTGATGATTTGAGCAAACAGATGGTTCCATCCTTCTTACTTCCTTTATATTAAAAATTACTTCCTTCATATCTTTCACATCCTATGATTACATTATCTGTTTACAGATATAGAACTAACGCTTCATGACCTTGAGCCATCTTTCTCCCATATCTGCTGTTTATATCTTAGCATATTGCTCTCTCCAACATCATCATAGTCTTTTTTTAATTAAAATGCATTGTATCAAATCAGGATCAAGGTACAGATCTATAATATTGAGACCGTGTGATGATTTCTTTTCTCAATCTTAATTTAATTTGAGAGTTAAGATCTAATAACTACTTGCCTAGGAATTAAGGGCAAATATTGAAGAACTGGGGTAATACAAGGAGTAATAGATTTTTAAAATTCACAAAACCTTACTTCATCTTCATTATTCCTATGCAGATACTCACTAACGGGGATGGGGTTTTAGACACATAGGTACACTGTCATTTTTCCAATTTATTACTGTTATTTTATACACAGGAAGTATATAGGTGGGTATGGCACAGGAGAATATTGACATATAAAAGGTTTTTCATGTATCGATCACATCGATGGTTACTACAGACCAATATCAACCCACATTTAATATTATAATTAGCAATACAGTCTACACAATATTGAACAATTGGCCTGGTTAATTGTACCACCTAAGTTCTCTAATATCACCACTGAATCTACAGCTCTTTCACTCAAGCTTTTCTGGAACGTGGCTCATTTAATTTTCATCCCAGTTAAGCATCCAGTGGACTAAAATTACCGCATCTGGATCATTATCTAGAATGTGAGATAAACCTGAGAAATCTGCCAGGTGGAACAGTATGGCTATAGAATGGAAGAGAGGTAGGTTTGGTACATCAGTTGGGTTACGCGTGGATAGATATTTGAGTTAATCCTGATAACTACAGTAGTGCTGTTTATAGTGGATATGAGTGGTTTTTTTGTTTTTGTTTTTTTTTTCTGTTCACACACTCCCCTATCCCTCCCCTCCTCATTTACCCCGCCACACACACACACACGCACACTCAGTCTTTGGTTTAAAAAGCATTCTCTCTATGGAAATCACATGCCATATTTTCAGATGGATCTGCCTCATCTTAATACTCCCCCTACCTCGTCCCTGTAAACAGACATGAGAACTCTCAATCCTTGACAACTGAGGTATCCCATTTGGGGACATACTATTTTATTTGAGTGTGGGCATTTAGTCCTAGCCAAGCCTATCAGAGTCTCTCCTTGGGCTTTGCTCTTTAAGCCACCAAGGAAGAGTTTGTTTTGATAGCTGGGAGAAGAAGAAAACTGTAATATAATGAGCATTAAACTGAGTCCTTCGTAGAGTGTTAACAACGGAGTCCACCGATTTCTCTGTCACTCAGCCCCCAGGTAGGAAAGTGAGAATTTGGTCCAAGTCAGTGGTTTCTATGATTATTACCCCTTTAAAATGGTTATATTTTTAAAGAAAATAAACCTGGTATATGCATCCCAAGTGTCTAAATTTCTTTAGCTGTGTCTCACATTATAGGTGTCGTATAGTCTACTGGAAGTAAATTTTAACCTTATTTTCGTTATACACTACAAATATCTGATTTTATTAAATATACAAGGTAAAATAGTATATTTTATTGACTAACTCTGAGATCTATTTTCTCATTTTTATGATTATAATGAAAATAAAAGCTCCTCACTTAATTTGATGCCCGTTTTAGTTTATGTTTGAACAATAGATGTACTCGTTTCTGTTCATTTGTATTGAAAATATCATGGCAGAAATAATTTTGGTCTTGCATAAAAGAAAGAGGAATAAGCTCTTAAGATATTATGTTTGTTGTCCTGTGTTAGGCAACAACCGTATTTTTATCCCTGAGTCAAAAGCTTAAACTAATTAAGTTCCTAGCCTGACTGGTGGTATGTGACTCTGTCAGACATATACACTTGTATACACATGTGCACACGCACACACACACACACACACACACGAACAGTCTTCAGGTACAATCTATCCAATGCAATTTGCCATACTGAGCTTGCGAGAAGTTCCAGTCACCCCAGATAACAGGGGGTCCCCACAGTAAGTAGCCTCCAAAGAAAGGACAACCTTTCTGTTCCAACCAACGACATTGGTGAAGAATAGTGTTTTCCTTTTGGTTTCAAACCTATAGTTTGCTGTCTGATAAAACACATAGAGACCTTCCTATCTTTTGAAAATATTGCATAACAGAAGAGATTTTGGCAGTTTAGGCATTTTGATAAAATTCTCAAGCAGCATAGCAAAAGGGTTCATTATAATGAGATTTTACTTGGGCTAACTTGCTTAGCAATGAATAAATGCAATGAATAAATAGTTCTAACTTGCCAAAAGATCAACGCAGTTCTTGGTATTATACAACTGCAGGGTTATAATTTTATGAAAGAGCTAAACCAGTGAAAATACAATATATAATTAAAATGTTATTGTGTTATCGCCTCAAAACTAAGCTCTCTTTAATAAAACACATTTCTCATTTCACATTAATATTTGACAGATTAAAACTTAATAAATACTGTCTATTTTAAGATTTAAATACACATTACTTTGGATTATTTTAACTTTGTCAATGCATATAAGTTATTGAATGTATATTTAAAGATATTATATAATTCAGGAGTTAACATATGCAAAAAGGATGTAAGACCCTTTTTTATTTAAAGTTTTCCTTTTGAAATCTTCCTGAAATCTTTGATTATTTCTCCCATGTAAATACTTGAAATAAGTATGTATGTATTATTCTAATATTGATTTATCCACATACTTTTTTACAGATCACTTTGAAATAAAAATATTGATGTAAATATATGATAAGAATACAAATAAGTAAAAAGAATAAGGAAGGAAACAAGAAAAAAAGAGAAGACAGAAGGGAGGAACAAACAGTCCATGTAACTCATCTAGAGCCTTGGTCGATAGTAAACAAACAGAAGTTTGGTTCATTAATTTATATTGTGAAAACCATCATGATTGACATAATTTGACCAGCAAGTATATAAATTTATCTCACATATTTTCATAAAAAAAAAAGGGAGAGGGTTTTTTGTTTTGTTTTTGTGTTTTGGAATCCATTTTTATTTCAAAATCGGGTCGGGAAAGACAAAGTCCCCCCATGTAATTATGCTGTATGCTCCCTCCCATTCCATGAGCTACTGACAGCCAGAGTCCCCCATTTTCTTGGAAGACACAGGTCATCAATGTGTGAGTGTGAGCTTAGTAGGTGAGGCCGTTAAACTCAACCCTCAGCTTTGTCTTCTGTCCATAATCTCAGACTCATTAGAAGCTCTGCTCAGTTAGCAGGATGATGTGGTGAGAAATCGTTAACAGGGTTGATGATGAGTCTTTGATGACTGCAGGTTGGCTTTTCGTAGGTGAGATGCTCTCGTTAAGGTCAGGATGATGTCATTCTTCCATTTTTTAAAAAGTTTTCACTGTAAAACACATGAGACAAGACAAATATTTGTACATTAGAATTATCTTATCCAGCAAGCTTCCTCGTGTACAATTTATTGCGTCTGTCATTTCTTCCCAGACTTCTTTCAGACCGCAGAGGCAAGAATGCAAGGAAGTGTTGTGTAAATATGTGCAACTAAAAGGGAGTTTCCAGATGTTTATGGTCAGATAGACTTTCTAATGCGTATAAAAAATGAGAAATGGGTTTTTGTTTGTTTGTTTTCTGAATCTAAGGTGAACCTGGTAATAAATTTAGCAGCCTGTCAGCTTCAGTGTTTCCTGATAGTCATTAGATAACCTTCTTTTTTGTTATTCCTTGGTCAATTATTTGTCTTGATTCCCTTTGTTTTTGAGTCATCTGAGGATGTAATTACAAAGCCAGTGACATACTGAATAAATGAGGGACCTAGACATGAACTAAAAAAGGTAAAAGCTATTTTCAATATCCTTTGTTTCTGCTACAGCTCAGATGAAACAAAAATAGAATGAATTTGAAAAAAATAAATACAGTTAAAAAGAGACAAAAGGGGAGAAATCGGAGACATCTGTGGAGAAATAACTTGGAAGTGAGAACTATGTGGATACTAATCTTTTCACTCTTACCCCGACTGAATAACTTTATGCCAATATTTTTTCAGAGGAAAACAAAACTGCTTTTGTGTAAGACTAGTTTCATAGAATGATAACAGTCCTCCCTTCTTCTGTCTCTCTCTCAATCTGTGATCAAGCAAGTTTTGGGAAGTCTTACAAGTGGAGTGTTTTATTATTATAGAGCTCAGAGTTCTCAAGCATACTAATATGAATTATAAAGTTCTCAGATTTATGATTATGTATTTCTAAACTCTTTAAACCATAGGTTGCTTTTCACCAATATTCACGTTAGCATCTACTGGTTTGGTTTCATTATTTAGAAAAAGCTGATCAATTCTTACTTTTCTATAGCTTTGTCCTTCCCAATGTGATTTAAGTTTCCGATCCAGAGTTTACAAGAGACTTGCAAATATAGCTGGGGGCAGGGACGACGTCTTGTATGTCTTGATGGGCCCATAAGGTTTTACAAATGGCACTTCATCTGGGAAAGCTTCACGTTCTAGGCATCAGACAACATGCTGGGGACCATGATGTTACCTTTTCTGAATTTAAAATGAGGCCTGGTCTAGTGACAATGGCAGAAATACAAACACATCACTGTTATATAAAGAATTAGTGGTATACCACAGGTACATGTAAAATCCTGAGTGTTAATTCAATAAAGTTCTGCGTCCTCCATGTATGACAGACGGTGAACAATAGAAGCAATGCATAGAGAGCTTCCATCTCCATCTAGAGGAATCACCTTATGAAATGCGGTAAGGAATGAAACAAAGACACGATACATTGAAATGTTTGATTGGAATTTTTATATTAACATATTTTAACGTTTATGTTCCATGCGTGCTTCCCAATTATTTTTAGAAAGTAAAACAATAAATATAATATATACTTCATTTGAAAAATAATGTACTGCCTTCTTTATCGTCCAAAGAAACAAGTCTAAATTTAAACTCTTAAAATTGGTTTAGTGTAATACATGTCATAGAAATGATCTATTGGGTTTGCCTGGGTTTTTCTATTTTGATTTAAAAATAAATGGTTTATTTGACGGTTAAAAACATTTTCACTTTGATAGTTTTTTCAGACACTGTAGATATTGATCTGCCACCAAAGAAAACCTTTTTTTCTTCCATATAATTTTTCTCCTGTCTCATTGGTTTTGTTTGTTTTGTTTATATATTTTGTAAGTGAGCCAAGAAAACACTGCTTTATCAGCACCAATAATGTTTGTGCAGCTGCTAAGTCCATGAAATTCTTTTCCTTACAATAATGGTCATAGTCATCTGACCTACAGAAAATGTATGAAAGTAATCTACAAGTGCATGTGGTAAACCTCGTAAGAGCTAAATATTGCCTTGGAAATCTGATCTAAAATTATTCCCAATTCACAAGTTTATAGTCCTAAATATTTCTCCAAGTTCCAGCTCAGCTTTTCAACAATCGAGAGGAGATGTCTACCAGTGCTCAGGAGTGGGGGGCTCATTCTATCGCGAGAGTTTTTATCCACACTTGTCTGCATCACGAGGCAGCTTTCATATCCTGGCATGTATGACATGCTTTGTGTTTATTTTGTGTGGGAGAAACATATTAATTTTGTGATTTTCTTACTCTTTTAGTCAAATTGGACTATGCTGCCTAAAAATTGAAGTTAGGGAGTAAATTAATCATTAAAAATTAAGCACTTGAAAATTCCATTATATTAAGCAATCTAAACAGAAAAATGAAATGAGCGGTACTTTCAAGCGCTTGGGGTGTCATAACCTTTAGCAGAAAGTGTGTTTTCTTAGACATTCTTCTTCTTTTATATAGTATTGTATGTCGTTTAAAGCTTTGTTCTAGCTCTTCTACTGAGTCCGTTGTGAAACGGGTGTCGCTTTCATTGTACCCACATTCTCAACGTAGAGCGGGAGGGACAGTGACTTCAACTGGGGTGTGGACATGGTATGAAGCGTCTTCTAGTTGTCTAAATAAACTCTAAGTATTGTTTAGTTTAGACAGTTATAACCGCAAATGTACAAACTAAATCGACAAGGTCAGAGCTATTTAGACGATTCAGTGGCTTTAGTGAGAGTGAGGAAAGATCGATTAGTAATTGTTCTATTGTTCTATTAACTTGATCCCAAGATCTACTTTTCACCTTCACTGCTTTTGCCTAAGTTCAGATGCACATGATTCTACTTGGCTTTCGATTTCCTTGCTCTGGGCTACTTGCTGTGACTGGGAAATTTGGTGATTTTTTTTTTTTTCTTCAAAGGCCAGATAGTAAATATTTTAGGTTTTGTGGGCCATAAAATCTTTGTCACAACTACTTGACTCTGCCACCGTGGTACAAAAGCCATCATAAAGGTTGCATAAATGAATGAGCATGGATAGATTCCAATCAAATATGGACACTGAAATGTGAATTTCATAATTTTATTGTCAGGAGACATTCTGTTAAAAAATGTTTAAGTATTTAAAAATGTAAAAAGCATTCTTGGTTTTTGAGTCATGTATAACAAATCTGACTGGCATCCTCTTTTTTCTATGGGCTACAGTATGTGCCCAGTAAAATTTGAGAAGCACTGATCTACACAATTTAAAATTTATTCATTGAGTCACATTTATAGAAATATATCATTTTATAATAAATTTATACATACTTTTACTAAATTTTTATACCAGCTTTATTGAGATATAATTCACATACCATACAATTGACCTACTTAATGTACACCATTCGAAGGTTTTTAGTATATTCATCGAATCGTGCATACATCACCAATGCCCCATCACAGCCCTAGGCAACTACTGATTAGTCATTTCTGTTGATTTGCCTATTCTGGACATTTCATACAAATTTGTGGTCTTTTCTGACTGACTTCTTTAATGTAGCATAATATTTTCAAGGTTCATCAACGTTGTAGTACGTATCTGGACTTTATTCCTTTATGTTGCTGAATAATACTCATTGTGCGGATATCCCATATTTGAATTATCCATTCATCAGGTGATGGGCATTAAGGTTGTTCCTACTTTTTTTGGCTACAATGAATGATGCTACTATTAACATTTAGGTACAGGTTTTTGTATGGACATATTTTTCATTCCTCTTGGGTATACCCATGAGGGTGGACTTGCTGAGTCATATGGAATTATTTTGTTATGATTTCTAATTTTATTCTGTCGTAGTCCTAGAACATCCTTTATGTGATTTTAATCCATTTAAACTTGTTGAGGTTTGTTTTCTGGCTCAGCAGATGGTATATCCTGGAAAATGCTCCATGTGCACTTGAGAAGAACTTGTATTTTGTACATTTAGTTGCCGAAAGAGCAAGAAAATATTTGCATACTAATTCATGTATATTCGTATATACATGAATTAGTATGCAAATATTTTATATATATAAATAATTATATATAACTATATATATAATAATTACATATATGCAAATAATTGTATATATATATGTAATTATTTTTTATATAACCATTTATCTCTAAATTCAGCTAAACTTGAGTTCCTATTGGTGTCTCCACATCTCATTTATTGTCACGTGGATCATTCTAGGCTCCTTCCCTTGCTTATCTGGGACCCCTCACTTCCGCAGTGAGAAGCCTGACTCCTGCCGTCCACCATCTGTTGCTTAGTTGTTTAATCCCAGTCTGCACGTCGAGTGCTCTCAGAACGTTAACCTGGACTCTCACAGGAAACGGCTTTGTCAGCTGAGTCAGCGCACTGTATATTGATCTTTGCCACTACGCTCCGGTCCTTTCCAAAGTTACTTAAGTCAGCAGCTATTCCCTCGCCCGCTTCCACGAGGCTGCTTCATACACTCGTATTACAGTTGGGTGATCTAGTCACGTTCTGCCATCTCGGGGGTCCACGCTTCCCACTGAAAGGCTTTGGCTGCTACCGACTTGCATAAAAAGGGAGCCCACTTTAAAAAGGCAAACGCTGAGCTTTTGTTGATGTGATTTTTTGCTTGCAGAATCTCGTGATTCTGGCCATTTCACACACCTAAGTTAACGGTCACCGTTAATGAACTTGCGACCTGGCTATAAACATAATTGTAAAATCTGCCTCCCGGTACAAGCGCTTCATCTCACAGATGCATAAACTGAGACTGAGATTCATGCAGTAAATTTTTACAATCACATGGAGTAACAACAGCAGATTAGCATTCAGGCTATTCGAAGAAATGTTCTTTTCACCACTTTTCTATATTCTGTCAGATACAATTATTATCATAAACATAACTTTATCATAAGCATAATATTCTCTAATTATATTCAGAATTAAAATTTTTTGAAGATACCTAGAGTTACTATCAGGAGGAAATAAACAAACATTTCATTCCTCAATAGGTTTTAATAGCATATTAGTCTTCAGGTTCAAGTGCATCAGTGCAGAGAGGACTCTGGTTTCTGCCTTGGGCTTTTGTCCAGGAGATTTCCTGAAGGATAGCTGGACTCTAGCCGCTGATAAGAATCCTTCTCCCAAGGAAAGCTCTAACACGCCAGCTTTACAATACTAAGGAGCTCTAAGTAGTCCTCCATGCCAGCATTTATTTGTTTAGACTTTCTATTTAAATGTTAGGTTTAATAGAACTGGAGCTCCATAATCTAAGTATCCATCATTCATGCCAGAGTTCTCCCTGGGCCTCATTAATTAATCTTCGGCATGATCATGACGTATGCAACATTACTCAACATCTCTCTTGGTCGGAAGCTACTAAAACAGCATCTCATTAGAGCAACTGGCAGTGCTTACATTATGTTATTCACTATCACTCTCTTGCCAGGAAAAAGAAAACAAAAGTGAATTTTCGTTGCCCTGAAAGGTCCGAAGAGCAATATAAATGGGATCAAGCACGGCATAAATCACCTATGTTTCTGCATTGTTGACTCTCTTGCAGTCAGATCTTGTAATAAGTAAGGCATGTTAGTTCAGTACTAGAAACTCTCATTTCTAAATTTCAATATTATTTTCTCTCTCTCTTTTTCCTCATTCTCTCGTTATGCATGCAGACGCATGTGCACATCCTCCTCCCTATCTGCAATGAAAGAGAATTACGTAGTAAATTAGATTATTTACCACCTAAACCGAATCATAGTTATACACCGGGTATTTCTGAATGCTCCATAAAATCCATTCTAGTCTTTATTTGATAATTGGAATTCCTCTTTGATGTCTTTCTCCTTCATGCCCCTATCCAAATAACCAATAATTCTTTCGTTGAGTTTTGACTTTTTGTACTGGCTACTTCTTTTAAATTCCCACAGTTTTTTATACTTTATCCCAGATCTGGGTTTCATTTCTCAATGGACTCAAAACTATATTCCCCAAGGGAGAGTCCCTAGCTATCCTCTCTGCATTTTAATTTATGCAACTAACATTTATTTAAGGCACCGCGGCATCAACTTGGAAAGGAGTACAAACATATTCTGAGTCTCAACCCGTGCTATTTTAAGCAATAATTGCAAGATATCCTAATGAGTACTCTACAAAAGAATAAATATACTCTTTGCCCCCAAATACCTCTTGTATTTTTTCCTGTAAATCTTCGCTCAAGTTATTCTTCCTAAACAGGAAAGACTTCTTTTTCTACTTAGCTTATTAAAATTCAGCATATTTATTTGTTCAGAGTCAGTATTAATGGTCCTCTATTCCATGGAATTTTTGGTGACAGTTCCAACGGGAATGAAACTCTCATTTCTAAATTTCAATATTATTTGATTATTTAATATTATCTAACTCTTCTATTTCACAATTTCACACATCTCTAAAATGTTGTTATGACAATATGTTAAGCATTTAAGAGACATTGTCTCATTTTTGCACATTCAGTGTACCGAATTCGGAACCAGAGAGGCTTACGTCTGTGTCTTGTCTCTAGAACTTTCTCGCTGAATAGCTTTGGCCTGGTCTGTTAACCATGACTCTGAATCTATCAAATTAGAAATATTATGGTGCCTCCTAATGTTATTTTCAAGATTAAAAAAAAGGTTATGCATGTGATCGTATTATCATTATTATCAGCATGGTTACCATTTTGTAGACCACTGAGCTAATGCACCAAAGCAGCGGGGACCGACAGGACCTCAGCAGTGACAAATGGCAGAGCTCAGGTCCCTGATTTCAGAGCCCTTACCCAGAAATACCACACTACGTCCTATATGGCACATTTTAATTTTCCTTGTGACTGAACAGTTATCATTTGTGCTGTAAGTATTGAGCAGACATTAGCTGCATCTTAAGGACAAAAACATTTTGTGTGCCTTGTCTGCTTTGTTTTGTGTAATGATGCATAACTAGCACTATCTTCTAAATCTGTCTGAATCCGAAGCTGAGTTAGGCTTTGAACAGGTCAAGTGAGGTTGTCAGCAGCATAACCTGGCTAGCAGATGCTGCTTTAAGTGAATCACCAAAAGTTAGAGAACCAAGATGAATGCGATGTGTCAAAGAAAAATTGCTCTGGACAGAGGTAACTAGGCAAGGAAAACTTTATTTAAGATGATTGCAATAGGGAAAAGAGAATGAACTCAACTCTTCTAAAAAGATGAGGATTTTCGAGCACTAGGTGGGCTAGAAGAAAAATACCAGGGCATTAGAGAAGAACTTTGTCCATGTGACTAAGCCATCTGTGTTTGCCGACAGGCACTTATGAAGCTAGGCTCCTATGTTCCCATAGAGACTGAGATACGGGGACCCTCTCTTTCTGGATGATTACATTTCGAGGGGATCACTCCCAGGTCCCTGAGAAAGACATTCCTGTTTGTAAAAACTATCAAGAGGCTGGGAAAAGAGCTAAGGCAAGGAAAGAATTTGCAATTGCAAGTTTTCTAAAGTGAAAGCACTAAGAAACTGGTGGTCAGGGGCTTAGAATGAGGAAGAAAACTATCTGATGTTTCGTCAAGCTGGGGACAACGGTAAGGCCATTAGGGTCAGAAGTGACCCTCGTCCAAAGTGTGTCTTTAATCAGTGCGTTCCATGTGTGTCAGATCACCTGGAGGACTTGTCAGAACAGATGTCCCTGCCCTGCCACCGCCCCTTGGGGATTCTGATTCGTAATTTGTTCTGGATTGATGCTGAAACTGCTCTAGAAGGCTTTGTGTCAGGTTAGCTGGTCCACTAACTTGCCCTTATTGGCAGGCATCTCAAAGATGCAACCTAGACTGTTAGACCTTACACGAGTTATTCAAAGTTAAGGAGAAAATTAATTGTCCAGATATGTGTAGAATGTATTTAATGGAAGGTGATGCTAAGAAGTAATAAAAACATTATAATTTTTTTGTTGGATTTGTATATGTATATTAAGTTCTGAATTGATGAAAACTATGTATGTATGCTAGCATCTTAATAAAACATCCATCTTTGTTTTGAATGAGCAAAAAATATTGTCATACAGTAAAATTTCTTAAAATGCAATAGGCTTTCATTTTTAATTTTTGCTTAAGGAATTTTAATTGGCTAGTCATTACAGAGCAAAATTAAGTCTACAACCAGCAAGTATTTTACAAATAAATGGGTAACTCCATTGATTAATTTTTCTACTTGAGAATTTTTCAAATGAAGGATATTACTAGCCATTAATAGCCATTAATAAGTGTAACCTTTTATTTATTAAGGCTTTTTGAATTTTATAAATGAATTTTTTGTTAGGTAGCCAAGATTCATCAGGCATTACTCTTGTAGGCTGATGATGCTTATCAGGTAACGCTTGCTGTTTCACAGTTTCATATTACCTTAAGCCAAGGCCTTAGAAATGTACGCCAAATTTAGTTCTTAGTTGGCCAGTAATAAACTCAAAACTTTTGGCGCTTCCATAATCTGGTGAGTAAACAAGTTATTTTTTGAGCTATAAATACATGAAAATCTGATCATTTTCTATGGGATTTTTATCTAGGTCCTACTATTTGTCTCAGATTTAAATAGGTTAAATTATAATATTTAATCAGTACATTTAGTCTATAGAAATTACATGGAAATATATTTTAGGTAATTTGAGTCTAATCCATGTCATCATTTCCAATTCAGAGTTTTGGCTTATGGTGAAATAGAAATGGAGAGCATCATACAACTTCATTTTCTCTCTGCTTGCTCTAGTCACTTTCCTCATCGATAGAAAAGAAGGTGATTTCTCACCAAGATGAGTTTAGTATTCCTTTCACTCCTGATTTCACTTCTGTCACTTATATTTTCAGTATCAAATCCACATATAGATCATTCTGTTCTCCTCTCCACCCTCTTCCCAATGTTCTCAGTCCTTCTGTTCTCGCGAGGGTTCCCCACTGTTTCGTGACTTCAACCTCTGGACATCGTCCATCTGTATCTTTTTCCCTCTCTTCTTCACTCTGGCCACTGTATTTTTTCTTAGTAAATTATTGTCACTATATTGAAAACATTAAGTGTCCTTTTTAAACAGACATCTCAGAAATTTCTGTCAAAACTTGGTAGTACTTGAGAGCCCTCTCTTCTGTTTGAACAAAGAGCTCTGGTCCCCTAGCCCCATTTTGCAGTCAATGTCTTGAGGAAGGAAAGCATTTATCAGACAAATTGGTAGAGACGTTGGTGTCATTTTTAGACTATACAGAAATGCTTCTTTGATTCTGCTGGAATAATACATATTAAAGAAAGGGCATTTTCTCATTTTAAAAAGTGAAAATAAATTTTTTTCCTGTCAATTATAGATAGAATGTATTTAACTACTCAGAACTCTAATAGAATACATTAGGTAATAATTTTCTTAGCAAATCTGGTAATATTTTTCTTTAAATGAGTATTCACTGTCAATTTTAAGATATTTATGGAAATAAATTTGCTTTAAAACTCAAATGTCAGTGGTGGTTAAATATTTATAAATGTGTGCATTGTTTTCTCAACCAACAGCCTTATAAAAAAACATCAATTTCAAAGTCTGTTCTTTTGGGGTCAAATCAATACAGACAGTCATTTTGAAAGGTGGTGACATTTGTGATACTTTAAAAGAAATGAGAGATAAAAGTACAAATATATCCTTTAAAAAAAGATACTACATATTTAGTTATGTTAACCCAATATTTTATCCTCCATCAGAAAAAAATGATTACTGAACCAAATAACTCAGTCCTCTACATTATGTAGAAACTGCTTCAAATTTAAATTGTAAACTGCATATGTTCAAATAAATGTATGTATAATATTGCTTATTACACAATTCCAATGTTAACTCAAAATTAGCTCTGAAAATTTTTCTTCTTTTCAACCACTTTAATTGTGTCCTCATTATCCTCTAAAAAATTATTTTTAGTGTGGCTTGTCATGTTTTCTATAATACAGAATAAGGCATGTCTGCATTATGCCAACAGATTTTTCTATTCAGCCAAATTGAATAAAAATAAAGTACTAGACATTATGTCACAGAAGAGTATAAAAATGGAATCAATTCATATTATGCAAATATAATCATTAACCAGACAACCACATGAAAGGAACTTTAGTGGTTGTTTTCTTTAAATGACTAATATGAGAAGTTCATGTTAGAATACATTCCATATGGACAAAATAATTGTTTTGAGTACTCAATAGGAAAATTAAGTACTTAAATTTAAGTTATAATTAATAAATTCTACCTTTTCTAAGTTTAGATTCTTATAAAGTAAATTACTTTGTTGTCCTTTCGATGATTTGTCCCTTGATTTGAAAACCATGGAAATTATCTTCCTTTTTATAATTCATAAATCGTTGGTTTGTATACTTCAATAGAAATGTTTGGTTACCAGCAAATGCTTGGAGCATGGGGACACTGCCAGAAATCCCGTCGGAGCGGGGTGTGTATGTATGTCTGCAAACGGCAAGAGATTTCGTAGTACCACTCATCCAATCATGCCACTCTTGTTTAGATCTATTCTTTAAGTCTTCTAAGGTAAGGGATGCCAACTTTTGCCAGTGAATATACCTTGTCAATGTATGAAATGTGATGTATTATAATAAAGAGACTGATCACTTAAGATCTTAGTTGTTCAGTTAGTTAAAATGACTTGAAATAATTGGATAGAAAAGCAGTTGAATAAAATGAGCACTATTTGTGGTTCTTTATCTTTCTGTGTATATCTAAATTACAGCAGTTATATTATTACATCATTAGTTTAGCTGAGCTGCATAGAGTCAAGCCTCGTGCATCGATTCTTTGAATGTCCAGTGTCTTGCATCTAGCTGGTTTTCGATAAATGCTTGTATATTTTCAGACAAGGCAATCAAATTTATTTACTTAAGAATATGTCTGCCTAGTCCCTTCTGAAGAAGTATTGAGGTTGCGTGGGATAAAGTTTTTAGGATAAACTTAGATGTGTATTCATTAACCCTTTTGTGTCCTGAAACAGGTGTATGCTCACACAGAATGGCCTTGCCTCGCTGCATTCTGTGTTGGCTGTAAAGCTTTGCAATACCTAAGATACTTAGGAAGATGATTTTAAATAAGATAAAATAAATTGCAGTTCCAGTTCTAAATAGCATATTTATGAAGCCAAGAGCCCAAGTCTAGAATTCGAATACTTAGTGTGTGCGTTAACCGTCAGGCTCAAATTAAGTCTATATCCCCAGCAACATACGAATAATCAGAAATGCCTGTTACGTTTGCCCCCAAATAAATTGCGAACGTGAAGCCCTCTCCTTCATGTCTGCTTGAGTGCTGCCTTACCTCTCAGCCTCTTTACTGCAATAACCTCTAGAGTATGTGCCCATAAGCAGAATTCCTGGTCATTGGGAATACTTACCTTTAAAACGAGCTCCAGTTTTCAAAATTGGTGTGTACCATGTTACATCACCTCCAGCAATGGTTTAGAGTCCCAGGTGTTTTTAGAGATGGTTTTAGCTGCGGGCAGTCACTTGCACTTACATATACATTTTATAATCACCTTGTCAGTGTCTACTTAAAACGTCTGCCAGGATTTAGATTATGATCGTGTTGAATCTATAGGAATTTGGAAAGAAATGGTACATTTCTTCATTTATAAATCTCCTCTAAGTTCTCCCAGAGATGTGTAATTTTCATTATAGATGTCTTTTCTGGGTCTTGGTATATTTTTTTCTAAGTATTTTATGTTGCGTGCTGCTGTAAAGAGTACTATTTTTTTTAAAACTTTATTTTCCAATTGTTAAGTTGCTAATATATAGGAATGTAGTCATTCTTTTGCATTTTAAACCTTGTAGTTGATATATTCACTCATTAGCTCTACTTCATCTTTAGAGATCTCTTAGAAATTTAAAATATGAAATTATGCTATCTGAAAATAAAAAATTTATTTTTCCTTTCTTTCCAATATGTATGCCTTCATCTTACTTCTTTGCTTCATTGTCCAGACAAGACAGCTTATCTTGACTGTGATGAGATGACTCATCCTTTTCCAGCACCTGTATTTAGTGAAACTGAGTAGGAATAAGTAACTAACCTACAAGTCCCACTGTTTCTAGTGGCATTTTTAACCCAGGTCTCTTTGATTATGCTATAGCTGTCTAGTCTCCAAAATTACATATCTCTGTAAGTAAAAGAAAATAAAATGCTTAATCTTATGCACGGATTCAGAGTTATCAGACTGTAATCACACCAGCGGGTCAACTGGATTTTCAGATAATGACACCTTTACAGCTAATCCTCCTCAGCTAGGTTAGTTTTTGGTGACCAGCGACAAAGTCTGAAACAGCATGGTTATGTCACATGCACCTGTCCTTGGTCCCAGATGCGGCTGTGGGACAGACTTAGCTGGAGTAGTTATTGCTTTTGCTCTTTCATAAATGTTAAATCACCCTGAATTTGAGGATATTAAAGATGCCAGCCGTCATTTTTAATTGGCAAGTATCTAATTTTTCACTAATAATTCCCACACAACTTATTTAACTTACTGAAAACTTTTCATTTAAAAATCTTAAAGTCCGTTTTCCTTCATTTCTGCCCTTATCATTGTGCAAAAGGCTAACAGTGTGTGTTGTGAATCGGTAGGTTGGTGTTTTATAAATAAAAGAACCAAAACGGCTCCAAAATGGATGCACTATTTTATTATCCTTTAGAGAAGGTGCTGAAGAAGTGAGCTTGTTATGAAATGTATTTCCCTAAAGGCTGAAGGCTCCGTTAGCATGTCCCTGTTCTAACAGCACGCGCGACATCAAATAAATTTGATGTAGCAGATGATTGTCTTCTGAACTATATGAGAAACATCGCATAATTCTGTTTATTGGTTCTAAAATGTTGACATTATTATAATACAAGTTTTAATCTTCATGTTGATTTATATATATATCTTTGTTTCTAGGCATACAACCTATAACTATGACTCATATTTTTGCGTATTTTTATATATATTATTGGATGTATTTTATATAATATTGGATATATTTTAAATATATATTTTTTCTTTCTGCATGATTCTTATTAAATTTTAATTCTTTAAGTGTGACATTTTATTTATAATAAAATTGACTAATCAAAAATGCGCCTTGTATAAAGCGTGATATAACTCTCACTTTTTAAAGGGAAGAAGTATGGGGTAGTGGGGGAAATACTAGGTTAGGAGCAGTAGAACTGAGTTCTAGTCGTACATATTTAATTACGAAGTGCCAATGATTTTAGGGAAATTATATAGTCTCTATTTTCTCATCTATGAAATTAAAACCAGGATCATTTAGATGATCTCATTAGATATATGGTGTTTACAAATATCTAATACTTTCTTTCATTATAATAAATAATAAGCAGACAAAATATCGTTTAATTTTAATGCAATTAATATAAAAGTCTATTCAAAATGAATCTACTATTTCCTGAAGACTGAGGGTATGGGTATGCAAATGTGATGCTGTCCAGTCAGTCCATATGTGGGAGGGCCATGCTCTAAATTCTCATCTGCCTAAAGCAATTGTTGTGGGTACCAATTAGAGAAATGTGATGTAAGATTGTCAATATGTAAATGAAAGGTGAGATTCTCACAAAGTACTTAAGAATTTTGATCACCAAGTTCATTTTGATCCACTGCCCATCTGTGTTTGTGGTTCTCTCGGCCTCTGTAGCATCTCTTACATTGGACCCCTCCTCTTTTTCCCATTTTGCTGTAGTAACCGCATTCTTCTCTCTGGTTCTTCTCACTGCAGTGCTTACTCCTTGTACGTGCTTCAACCCAGGCTCAAGTTCAACCTAACAGAGATTCGTTGCTGTATCCTGGCTATATGCTATAACTTTTGAATTAAATGCCTTGAATTTTACCAATCAACTAGTCTTTGGCGCATTAAAACTGTCCCACTAGAACAATAAATTCTTTTGGAGTCATAGCTCTTTCTAATTCTTATTACAGAAAAAGAAACTCTTATATATTTATAAGCAATAATACTTTTGTTTCCCCAAGCTTGGGAGATAGCAGGAATTAGAATGAGGAAATGTACTGATGTGAAATTTTGAATTTTTCAGTTTTCTCTCTCAAAAATCTTTATTCATTGTGCAATATTTAAACTGTTCAAAGATTTTAAAAATAATAAAATCAATACTTATATAATCTCCAATCAACAAGCCTAAGAAAAAATTTTATTTATATAGTTAAATACCCTCTGCGTATCCCTTCAAATGTCCTGATTTACTACTGGCTTTCACTCAAAATATCCAGGTTTGCATAAATTACACACTTATGATATATTTTGACAAATAGCATTTTGCACTTCAATGTAGTTAACATTTATCAATCTTTACCTTTACGTCCTGTGCATTTGATGTACAAAGAAATCCTTCTTAAGCCTCATGTAATATATTGATTATTCTATAGTTGCTTCTCAAAATTTTTAAGTGTAGCTTTTTGTATTGACAGTATTTATCCCCAGGGACCGCTTTTGTATATGGTGAGAGGTTTTGAGTAATACTTGTTCCTTGGAGTTTCCCCATATAAGTAATCAGTTTCATTACTTATTACTTCAACCTAGTATCATTTATTGAGTAGTCTTTCACTCCATGGTTCTGACTTCCAGCTCTGTTGTGTATTAGTATTCCATGTGTGTGCGTGCCAGTTTATAAGCTCTCTATTTTCACCTCTTTATCTATCTAGTGTGCATCAATACCACACACTATTAGTTATTATACCTCCGTTAGAAGTCTTCCTATCGGAAAGGGAAAAACTTTTATTTCATTCTCCTGTAGCATCTTAGATTTGCAAAGTTGCGCAAAGGAGCATGCGTGGGTTTTGGTTGGAGTTTGTTTATAGATTAGTGTAAGGAGAATCAATGCGAATCATTGTTTGCGCATATATTTCTGCATTTCCTTAGGACTTTAATATTTTTTATTTTGGATGTAATGGGTATGTCTTTAATATCATTAATGTCTTTTAATGTCAGATGTTTTCTCCATAAAAGTCTTAATCGCTTTTCTTAGATTTCTTCCCGTTTTATATTTTCGGTGCCATAGTAAAACTTATCTTTTCATCTTACGTTTTCTACACCTTTGTTGCTGATGAATTGATTACTGTCTGTTGATTTTATTGTTGGCTGACTTGCTGAAATCTCTGTAATTCTAATAATTTGATATGGAGTCACCTTTTTTTTTTAATGTAGTCAGTGTAATTTCCATAAAGAATGAGTTTGGTTTCTTTTACCTCTTTCTAACCCTTATATAATTTTTATTTTTTCTTTAATTAATGAACCCGCTAGGAATTTCATACATATAATAGGTGTATTGTATATAATATGTATGATAAAGGATATTCTCATCACATTGCTGATTTTAAGGGTATTACTACTATGTTTTGTTATTAAATATAATGTTTCTATGTTTTCTTAGGTTATATTAAAAATAAATATTTAGAGTTCTTTGTGATTTCCAAACCAAAAAATGAAAATGACTTAGAATGCAATCATTCAGGCAAGCCCTAAATTTCCCCGTGAAAATTTCGATTCTAGAAAATGATATATCAATGCCTACAAAGTTCTAAGTGATAAGAAATCCTACCCCAAAAATCTTGTACTTGGCCAAATTATTATCTAAATGTCAATGCAACAAACATACCTTCCTAAACATGAAAAATCTTAAGAAATATAGCACCTAGAAAGAATTACTGAAAAATAATAATGAAATACAAAATCCTGCCAAAAAATAAATGGAGATGACATAGGGACAGGACCAAAGCCAGACTCAATATCTACACAATGAGCATAAGGTCTCACAGATTCAGACATTTATGAAGAAATTTAATCCAGCCAAATAGTCAAATAATAAAGATATGTGGCCATATTCAAGGATGTAAGAACTAAAGGAATATACCTACAAACCCTGCTTAGAGCAAATAACTTAAATAAAATCAGGTCCTTTGAAATATGTGTGGATATAATTACCTCAAGAATAGAGAATCTAGGTAAAAGGCTTTGATATGTATTGAATCCATTGATCTTTAAATAATTTAGTCAATTATGAACAGAAGGCAAAGTAAATACTCTAGAATTTGCTATGTAAAAATATGAGTAATGAAATACAAAATGCTAAATATATATGTATTATTAAAATAAAAAATAAAAGGAATGTTTAACTTTTATTAAGTATAGTTTTATTAAATATATCTCATTTTTCTAAAATTAACTCTGACTGTCCATCCATTTAACCATGTACATGAACAAAGTATATAGGAGGTTGATCATTTTAACAATTATAGTTCTTTTTACTTGGTGAATATTCCTGTCTTCTTTACATTTTTATCATGTTTAAAATTTTTATAATTTGCATAAATGTTATTTTCCAAAAAAATCACATCGTTATTCTTATTTAGTCTTAATTTAAACAATAAGAGATACAGCCTATGAATTCATGTGTATTAATATACCCACAATATATCACAAAATTCTTTGTTTTAAAAGGATTCTTAATAGTGATTTAGTTCAATTTCCTCATTTTACTGGAGAGAATCAGAAAGTCCAAGTGACTCAGAGGGCTGTATGGTATCACTTAGCTGGTTAGTGACTGAATGAATGAGGGATCGATTTAATAAAACTTAAATTAATTAATTGAAAATATTATGCAGACAAAAGAATATGCACATTGACGTACAAGACAGAAGTATTTAAATCCTGTTCAAATAATGACAGATAAAATGATTCATAAGGATGATTCACTTCGATTTTATAAAAGACCTTTGAATGCTGGATTTACTTCTGCATTCTGCCTCTGATTCTGCCTGGTTAACTGACTCCCACCCTAATCACCTTCCCCTCACTCAGCCTTGTCTTCCCAGGCTGTGACTATCACTGTCGTGGTACTTTCTGCAGTGATTTGAAATTATGTTTCGTATGCCGGCCTGCCCCCACTAAACTATGCGTTACATCAAGGCAGGATCTATCACCACATTCCCCAGCGCCTAGCACAATGCCATAGACTATTAAGTGCCCTGTGAATAGTTGTTGAAGTGATTGAATTATGTTTAGGAATCTATGCACTCAACTAATTATTGAGCATTGATTATGAGTAATACATATTGATAAGAGCTGAATCATTCTTCTAAGTCTAGAAGAGTGTGAATTTTATGCAAATATGCGAACTTCTACTTCTGGTCTTATGTTTTTGAACAGGGAACGATTGATGACCTCTATCTGGCAAACACATTTTAAAGAGATCACTATTACCTGGCCAGGACACCAATACAATCTCGTTCACAGAGGGAAGTCACTCTCTCTGCTTTTATGTGATTTTTATAACAGTCTGTCTTAAAAGTGTATTGACAATACAGAGCAACAAGTCCACAATGTACTGGAGATATGGCTTCTAGTAAAAATAAGCTCCTTAGAAAGCTTTGTGTATTGTTATTTTTTTCGAGAGGAATGATTGAAGGATTTTTTAAAAAGGACTTGTATCTAAGCAGAGATTTTAAAATAAAACTGTCATGTTCAATTTGATGTTTCATGATTGTGACGTATGAAAAATACCGTGAAGCTACAGGGCTATCATTATTTTATCGAAATACCAAGTAAATAGGCTCTTTTTCCTATGTATCTTCTTGGTTGGGAAAAAAATGCATTTTGGAAATAGAAATGTTATTTTGATGTACGAGAACCTGCAAAGAAGATAACCATGAAAAGAGTGAGGAGAAAGATAAGCCTTGTAGCAAGTCCTATGGCATTTAGATTACGGCAGAGACCACCGCGGACCTGGCGTCCGATTTTTCGTATTGTTGCTTTTAAGCAACTCCGCGTCGCCCTTCCATGTTCTCCAAGCAGAATAGTTAAAACGAGCACCTTAGATGGTTTCTTTCTCCTTTACTGTGCTGTCCTTTATTGTCCAACTCCCTTAATCACTGGGATCCTTCACTCTCGAGTTACTCCTGTGACCTTTCGGATCTTCAGAATCCCTTCTCCCCGTGTCCCCTCTTTTCCCACGGTGAATGGAGTTTTCCATCATACTTTCTAACGATTGTTATTTGTTATATTAAGATTTCGGACTGTTGATAATTTTATAAACTATCTTTGTGAAGTGAATTCTCTTATGCTCTATAATAGGTTGCAGCTGATTCTGCTCTTTCCCAGTATATAGTTACTCCAACTACAAATTGTTTTAGCTGTTCTTTCTAACGTTTCCATCTCTAATTTCTTTCTCTTTTATAATTGCACTGGTTAATATTTCTGCTAACGTGTAAATTGTTATACTGCTAAAGGTCATCTTTGTTGTCACCCTGATTGGCAGAAATGTTATCATGTTTTTGTTTTTTTGTTTTTTAATTATAATGCTGGTTTGGGGGCTCATTTCAGTGGTGGGGGAGGGAGGAGAGAAGAGTGTATATTTTATCCTGTTGGCGTATATATATCATTAACCTTTTTTTATACTTGATCTTAGCCAAAAGCCTGAAAAGTGATCATTACCTTCTTCTTAACTCACTTAATATTATATTTATTTGTGCTCTGTTTCCCCAAATTATTTGCCCTTTGAAGACAAGTATGAGTTTCTTTCTTATTGTAAGCATGTCTTACACATTGTCAGCATTCATTTATTGTGCAATTTGAATTATAAGTTCAGCCTCTAAAATTCTCATCACATAGGCACTGTGTCATCTCGCATCATCACAAGAAGAAGGGTGAATACAGTACAATAAGAGATTTTGTAAGAGAGAGACCACATTCACATGACTTTTATTACAGCATATTATTATAATGGTTCTATTTTATTAGTAGTTATTGTTGTTAATCTCTTATTGTGCCTCATTTATAAATTAAACTTTAGTATAGGTATGTATGTATAGGGAAAAACAGTATATATATATATATATAGGGTTCAATAATATTCATGGTCTCAGGCATCCACTAGGAGTCTTGGAACGTATCCTCCTAGAGATTAGGGGAGACTACTCTATTATCAAAAATTCAAGTCGTACACCTTAAATATACACACATTTTATTTTTCGGTTATACTTCAGTAAAGCTGTTAATAAAAAAAAAAAAAAATGTGTTGGTGAGGAGTCCTGAGTCCCTAGAGGGCTTGGTTTGAGTAAAATGAAGTAGGGGATACGCAGAAAGGCCGATGTAGGGATGGCGTGCTCAGCTTCGTATGCGAGGCTTCTGCCGGATGAGCAAGCAGAATCCACCAAAGATGCCCTGGAATTGAGAAAATGTTGGGATGATGATTTTTGATGGTGGTGTACAGAATAGTTGAAAACGAAAGCAGAAGTAGGAAGCCAAATTAGCAAACTAGAATAATAATTCAGTATTGTGCCAAACTGTAAGTTACTTCACTTTTCTGCCTGAGCATCCCATCTGTAGGCAGTGAGAAACATACTGCCTCGTTGGGTTTTGATGTGGTTTAAATTATGTTGATAATCTGCGCATCCCTTAGAACCGTGGGGAAGCATCATAAGGACCGAAGATACCGGTTATTATTATTGAAAGTCAAGATTGCTGCTGCCCAAGGGAATTAGTGCCTAAAATGTTGTCCCAAGAGAAAAGTCAGGTTACACCATAGAACTAAAATAATATGAAAACAAATATAGAGCACCCACATCTAATACTGCAGCTCCAAACAGAAAGCCAGTGTGTTTTTTAAATGGCAGCCAAAGCTAGAAAAATGATAGAAATAAAAATATAAAGTAGATAAGAAACACGGTGTACCTTTTGCAAGGAAATTAACTTTCTTTCTGAGTAAAAATTCCTGCTTGAGACGTTTCATTTCAAGGTAGCTTCACACATCTGAAATCAGTCATCCTGTGAGCTGTTTTTTCCCTGAGCTTTCGTGTCTTCTTCATGCTATGAGGGAGGCTTCTGTTCAGGGAATGAGCGTGGATTAGCGCCTCAAGCTTCCAGGTGCCTGCGCTCTCAGATGCCATTTAGTTTAGATCTTGATTTGCTTTTGTTCTTATTGTTGTTGTTGTTGTTTAAATCTGTTTTTTACTGCATAAGATTTAGGTCCTTAAAATGAAAAGATGCAAAGCTTGTCCAAAGGGGTATTTTTAAAACAGTCTGTTTGGGGGCAAGAATTTATTTCTAAGTAGGCACATGGATTAAAGAGTTCTTTATGGTTTAATCACAAACAAACCCAGTACTGGCCTTAGGTTCCCAGGTTTCAGACAGAGGAAAGTCAGTTTCAAATCCTTTCTCCTGTTTTTCCTTTAAGTCATCTTTTTTGGTCTCTCCTGTCACTTGAGTTTTCAGACATGAAATGTTGCGACTGTGCTGAAATTTTCGGTGTATCAGAATAAATGGGTAATGCTCCTTCGCTGGCTGGTTTCCAGTTCTTGAGAGCAAGGGCTGTCTCCCAGACATTTAGAATACATTTCTCTGTGATTAAGGGAACAGAGAACTAATGAGAAAAGGGGTAGGTTTGAGGGAAGAAAGAGAAATGCAAGTTTAAGAGAGGATTTAATGGGAGAAGCGACAAATGTTTCACAAGACTTTGGGTTTAGTTCATGAAAGTTCTTTAAAGGCAAGCTTCGGAATTCAAAATTTCGTTGCTAAGCAGTGGGCGATGCTGAGGCATTGAAAGCTTTGTCGTTGTTCTTTGTTCATTTGTTATTTGGTTGGAAGCGATACCTGACCCAAGCTGTGCTTTAAGACGTCTAATATGGAAATAGTTAAGTGGGATTGGAGCAAAACACACGTGAAGACAGGAGATCAGATGGGAGGTTAATAGAACAGTGTTTCTCGGAGCGAGATTCCATTCGATTTTAGTAGCAAAAATGAAACTAGAGGAAGGATGCTGTGCGTAGGTGATTAAATGTATTTGCCAATTAAATGGGTATTTTTTTCTGGAGTGGAGTGAAAAGCTTTGGAAGGCCGCCGAGGGGAAAAAAAGGAAAGCAATTTAAGAAATTTTATTAATCCATTACAAATTAGGAAAAGAGTAAAATGAGTTTATTAAAAAGATTAAAACAAAAAGTAAGATGATGAAAAGTTCAATTATATCGGTAACCACATAACGTAAATGGATTACGCATTGACATTAATAACCGAAAGTCATATATGTACAGCTAGAAAGGAAATAATTGACAAATTTGACTGTTAAAATTAAAAACTTGTGCATGAAAAATTATAATAAGGTGAAAAGTCAAGCTACGATAAAAAGAAAGGTATTTCCAACACATCTGCCTGATAAAGGAATTAAAATTAAAATATATTTTAAAATTCCTACAAATCACCAAGCAAAAACAAAAAGAAACAAATATGTCAGCATGGATAAAGCTCAGTCATATAATTCGATGTGAAAATTAGGTTTTATAATGTTTTATACATGATATTTGATACTATTAATTTAAAATAGAAAAACAGTAATAAATATTGCTTATGAAGGTATGAAAATAAAATGGACATAGAAAGTCCTTGATTGGAAAAATCCTCATGACCTTTAAGATAATATATGGTGTTGCAGTACATATACAAATTATTAGTGACTCCTAACCCTACAAGCACTGGAATTTCCTTTAGATCACTACAAAATTTCTCTTACAATTGACATTTTAGTAACTCCTTAAATTCACTACCAATTCTGGTGGTTTTTAATGGCCAGTTTCTAAAACCAGTAACTTTATTTACAATCAAGTTTATTACCAGAAAACTCACATCTGTTTAAACGATAGTGTAAGTCCCCCAGGTAAAGCCAACATCTGAATGTCGTCATTGTGTTTAAAGAGCAATGGATTATTCAAGGTTTGGAATAATTCTCTTTTGGGTTTAAACATTTCATTCAGGATAATTCAGAAGGTATGTAGACTTAAGCCAAGCCTACAAATTTGAAACAGAAGTAATGGAAATGTGTTCGCTGATTTGATATTTTAAATGTATTGAACTTCACAGTTTTGAAGAGGCAGCGAAAAAGCACTAAGTGTTGAGTAGCGGGGAAAGGATGAACATTGGATGAGTATGCAAATTTACATCAAGAAACCAAAGTAAGACACTGTCTTCATAAGGAGGGCACATTAAATAGTAAGGAATTATTCTATGAGGTAGACTGGAAAGCATCCATTTTACAGTAAGGCTACAGTTTATAACTTTCTCAAGAGCAGTTTTGGGAATGCAAATGTTAAAATGTCATGTCAGAGCTCAATAGACCTAAAATTAAACTCCTCATTTCTTAAGTTTTCTGACAATTGCATAAATGCCATCATTCACTTATCTATGTAGATGTATCTTAGCTGTATCTTTAATTCATTTTTCTCCTTTACTCACATTGAGTTTATTATGAAGTTCTAAATTTTTCTCATAATACTTCTCATCTTGAGTTTATCTTCTCTCTCTCCACTGTCTTCAGTACAGTCGGGTTGTAGTCTTGTTCTCTGGAAGGAAGGCACTAATTACCTAATGACATTCTTATATTTTCAGGGTCAATGTCAACCCCTGCTACTGGTCTAATATAGTTTAAATATTATTTCCATAATATCGCTCCCAATCAAACTAATCATTAACTCCCATTTTCTGCTGTATCAAATGGAAATTCTTTGACTTTGCAGATTCTCTCCCATTTTAATTTTTATTCTTTATTTTTTTCTAGACCCCCCCCCCAACCCCCGCCTCCAACTTAAGCCATTCTCACCGCATCACAGGAGGCATCTTCCTGTTGGGTTTTGCCCAGAGATTTTTGGATGGTTTAGGTAAAAGAAAGGGGGGGAAAAAAATCAATGGCAACACCAAAATTTGTAGCTGTGTGGCTAAAAACATGCTTATCAAATGGAGGACTTAAGAAACCCAGGAGGAGAAGTAAACTGAAGAGGAAATATTTTGAGCTAGGCTTTAGACATTTGATTTGCTCACCAGTCAAAATGTCAGTTGGAAATCGTGATCCTAAGACTTTAGGAATCGGGTCTTGGCATGATGGAACCCTATGCTAACCACATCCATGAAACAAAAACAAACTGGCCATACAGGGGGATACTTTTCACTGATTATCAAATTCCAGCTCTGCAAGTGACCGATGAAAATAAACGCCATGAATTTCAAACAGCATATGTTGCTCTAGGGCCAACGAATATTCTGATTTTAGAGAAACTAAAACCCACAGGACGTGGTTCTTTCCTGGATATCTTGAGCAGGGAGAAGGGACTTTTTTGTTTTCTATCACGTCAGTGTGGGGCTCTCTGAAAGCAGGGAGGTGGATGAGTGTAATTGCAAATATCCTTCCAGTGCCTGTGAGTGTTTCTAAAAATTGCTGCTTCTTGGGGTTCTGCTCAGCGGTTGTACTCTACAACTAGTTTTCATTGTCATGATAATGATGACAGTTTCACACTCTCAACTGAAAACTCACTGCTGCTGTGAAGCATTTCATTTCTGGCTGTGACTCCAGACCACGTGTGTGTTCCCTCTGAGTAGTTTATCAACGGCACGGTAGACGAATGCAAGAGAGAGAACTATATATGTTCAGGTGAAAAACAGAACACACTTGGCGTCCTCAAAAATTGCCGCTAGTGCCAATTTTGGAATCATAATCTGTCCTTTATGAATTTTTAATGTGTTTTGCTGGATAAAGAGAAAGCAAGATAAGGGGATCAGAAAACACTAACACATGTGTTTTGGTCTTTCCAACCACATGAAATGAGAAAAGTTGAGATAGACATGTTGCTTGCTCTTTAAGCATTTTTCCCATTATTAACAGATAGCAATATTTACATTCTGCATTAAACAGTGGTGAATGATGCAAAGCTCTTCAATTGGAGTTGGTGAGAACTTTCTCCTAAACATGAACTTTAAATTATAATAACCAGTGAGAAAAGAAAGAATTTTTTAAAAAATTTTTGGTCCTCTCATTTATATTTAAATAGGTGGGTCTTTCTACAGAAGTAGCTGAATATATATTTATGTATTAACCACTTTTTACAAAAACAAAGTGTGTCTTTCTATAGTACCATATGCATTTTGTGAGGGGACGAAGACCCAGGACTAAGTAATTGAAATCACTCAGAGCGTCAGCCTGCAGTCACTGTTCATGGATGGGCTTTGCTTGTTTGTTTGTTTCTTGTCTTGATATGTTCATCTGGTACACTGTTATGAATAAATAATTGACTCCTGTACGCCAAGTTATCATCTATATAGTATCTTGCTTTCAGAAAGGAACAAACATAAGCTACCCCTGATGTGCCACTTTCTTCTATACTCTTTAAAAATCTCTGAGATGAAGTTTCTGTGAGCCTCGTTAGTGCAGTGGGCCCTCGAGTTTGACAGCCTCTGAAATCAGAAATTCTTCAGAGTTCCTAACCCAAATCCTATTTGAAGTACAGGGTCCACTAGGTCAATATCTTGTGATAGAAGAGGCCCATTAAATTTGACGTTTGGCTACGTTAAAGCTTGGGAATGGGTCCTAGCTCGATAACGTAATTACAGCTGTGAGCTAAAGCCAGGAAAGCTGCCGCCCACTTCACGGTGAGTCTTACGTGGACAAAGGGCATCCTATGGCACAGTCACCTTGGAAGAAAGAAAGCCCTAAGGAAAAGGGACGGCTCTAAAGGAAAATGGAAGGGATTAAAGGCTAATGCAGTGGAAAACTGAGGCCGGGAAGCAGCTGGGAATCCTGGGAATGTCTGGAGTCTTGGCAACAACGTGGAAGTGTCTAGAAGGAAAGTCTGAAGGATACCCAAGAGCCTGTTTGGCGAGACGACTGGCATGTTTAGGAGATAACTCTGCGAAGATGCAATCAGTTACTTCCCCAGGAGGGAGCAGAGCGGCGTCTCAACAGCGATGGGGCAGGAGCTTCACCTTGTAAGAGACAGGCCGTGGGAGAAGGTGGGCGTCCTGGAAGCAGGGATTCCGCTGCTAAGCGACCAGGTGGTCCCCGCATCTTTAGATGCCTTGAAGGGCCAAGCAGTGTCGCAGGGGGCCACACCGCCCCCTCCCACGTGCTGCCAGTGAAAGCAAGTTAGGTCTTAGAGAAGTTAAAGTAAATTCTGTAAGACAAGGCAGAACCCGCATTGAGAATTAATAAATAAATTAATTAATAAATAGCAGAAACTGCACTGAAAATAAAATTATTCTGATTTTCAGAAAACCGTATTCTATCTCGGAAGCTAAGCAGGGTCGGGCCTGGTTAGTACTTGGATGGGAGACCACCGAGGAAGACCAGGTGCTATAGGCATAAAAAAATAAACACACACACACACACACACACACACACACATACATATACACTTAGGCATTACTATATAATACCCTGAATTCTAATATAAGCATGTGTGATTTATATTAATGATTGAGTGAAATTATTTATCTTGTGCAAAAATTACTATACTATATTGTGGAGAAAGTAATTTTTGGAAGAGATCAAATCTGATGCTTTTTTTTTTGTCATCTGTATATTGATAAATGTAAATAGCTATATTGATTAACAATACCCAAACCATTGTGAAATTAGCAGGAACTCATTTGTATTCAATGGAATATTTAGAAAGTTTTGTCTATTCATATAAACCAATTCTCAAAATCATCAGAATTATTTGAAATCTTTAAAATATATTGGTATAAGCAACGATTTTTACAATATATGCAGATATGCATAATGGTTATGGATGTGCCAAAGCAAGAATGTTGCTAAGAGCAGTTTATCTGTTTTGTCTTGTCAACTCTGTTATTTTTAAATGCATTTAAAAAAATGTATTCCCAGTAGATTAATTGAATAGATAAATTCCTGACGTAGAAAGCTACATAATAAGATTCCTTTATTTCATTTCAGATTTTCAGGCGATGCTGGTTGGTTTTCAAGAAGGCTTCCAGTAAAGGACCTCGAAGGCTAGAGAAATTTCCAGATGAAAAGGCGGCATATTTCAGAAGCTTCCACAAGGTAAGCTGCAGCCTGAGAACTGCTGGGGAGGAACGGGATCCTTGGCAACAACTTAGGGAGACATTTCTTTTGATAGATGAAATCTGCAGAGGCGAAAACGCATGGCCAGAATAAAATGTCTCTGTTCCAAGAAAATGCAAAAGTTATTTTTCTCCTCTATTTTAATCGTCTGCTGTAAATGCCAGCGGTACCTCTGCAAAATGAAAGACTCATTTTTATTGCCGCTTTGCAAAATGAGATGACCCCATAACTCACCACGATCGTTGCCCAAGGTGCTGAGTAGGCATTTTCCCCTCCGTTCAGGTCACTTGTGCGTTTGTTACTCGGATTTAAACTGTCGGCAGCATTTAGGAGATGCACCTTCTGAGGCTGGAGTTAGCAGCGCGAATGACACTGTGAACATCACACGCGTTTGCTGTCACAGCCTTAACCAGACAGTGACGGATGTCACACGCGCTGAGGTGTAGAGATGTGGCAGAAACGCTGTGAACGAAACATCAGTTTCTTAAGAATTAAAAGTCTGTAAGCAATAACCCTAGAATGTGGCTAAACACGCCACCCGAAGTTATCTTTGGAGAAAACATCAAACCGCGGGTAGGTATTTGATGGTGACTGTGGAGGATTCGTTTATGACCAGCGCTGACAGGTGTTGATTTTTGGTGGAACGTCTGAAGAAGCTCAGTTAAGACCCCCGCTCCTTATCGGGTATAATACTGAGAAAGGAATGAGTTTGTGGAATTTACCTGATATCATATATAGTTTTGATTTCTCTGTTTCTAAAAATAGAGTAGTTTCTGGGGTACGGGGGTGAGTGGGGTAGTGGCAGGCTAGGGGAACACAGAGGATTTTTAGGTTGATGAAACTATTCTTTTTGAAGCTATATCTAATAAAAACATGGAACATATAGTTAAAAACCTTCCTACCAAGAGAACGACAGGTCCATATCATTTTACTCATAAATCCTACAACACGTTTAAGGTGGAAAAAAGAATCTATGTAAATACTTAAGGAAAATAGAAAAGGAGGAAATCTTTTCAGCTTACCTCATCAGACCAGTGACTAGACAAAGTGACTGACCAATATTCCTACAACCCCAAATTTCTTAACAAGCAAATCTAATTCAACAATATATTGAAATGATAACATATGATCAACAGAGATTTATGATAGAAATGCAAAGTTGTTTTAACATTCGAAAATCAATCAATGTAATGATGTAGAGTAAAAGAGAAGATATATCATAGGATCCTTTAAGTAGATACGGAAAAGACATTTGACAAAATTTACCATCCATTTATGATGTAAAACTGTCAGAAAATTAAGAATGGAGTGAACTTCCTTAATGAAAAAAAGTATATCTAACGAAAACCTATTGAAAAGAAAAAAGAACCGTTTTTATCCTCAATGACATAATTGTTGAAAACCCTTGCTCATCTTTAAAACAAGTACTAGAACTAATGAACAGATTTAGTAAATGGTATGTCTATAATCAGTTGCACTTTTAATAATAAGGTTAATACCTGGTAAATTAAAAATTTTAAAAAGAACCAAATTCGTAATAGTGCTAACAAATCATTATGAATAAAATTATCAAAGCACATATAAAACCAACCTTTTTGGCACCAGGAACCAGGGCTCCTATGAGAATCTAATGCCTGATGATCTGAAGAGGAGCTGAGGCGGTGATGCCGGCACTGGGGGGTGGCTGCAGACACAGATGAAGCTCCACTGGCTCACCTGCTACTCACCTCCTGCTGTGCGGCCCGGGTCCTAACAGGCCACAGACCTGTACTAGTTAATGGCCCCGGGAGTTGGAGACTCCAGCTCTACACTGAAAATTATGGAACATAATTGAGAAAATTAAGGAGAGAGGATAAAACAAGTAATGAATTATAAAATATTCCTAGATTAGTAGATTCAATATCATTTGAATGTCAGTTCTCCTCAAATGGTTATATAACATAACCATTAACATAATCGTAATAAAAATTCCAGGAGTCATTTTTTGTAGATATCGATAATCTCATTCCATTTGGATATTGTGTAACCTACAAAGTTACAGAAATCATGATAATGTGATTTTTTTTGCAAGGGAATATATAGATCAGTGGAAAGGAATAGAGAGGTTAGAAATGAATTCACACATATATGGGCTATTGCATTTGACGAAGATATGAAGACAAGTTAACAGGAAAAGAAACTTCAACGAATAGTGTTGGAACAGCTGGAGGTTTCTACGTAGATCAGTGAACATTGATTTTACTTCACACCGTATACACAATAAGCTCAAAACAGATAGTTGGTCTAAATTTAAATGCTGAAACTATAAAACTCCAGTAGCAAAGAGAAGACACTTTGCGGTAAGCAAGCATTTCTCAGGATACAATAAGTGTGAACCATAAGAAAAAACTGGAAAATCGAACAATATTGAAATTTAAAACTTTTTCTCTTCAACAGATCCAATCAACAAAATAAAAAAGCAAGTAAGTCTGGAAAAAAAATTATACAAATGTGTATCTGACCAAGAAAAATATATCCGAAATACTTAAAGAACTCTTTCGACTCAATAATGAGAAGATAAACCAATATTTAAAAATTGGCAAAAGACGTGAAACATTTTTCAAAATAAGATATATGAACAGCAAATAAGAATATGAGAAGATGCCCAAATCATATCTGTAAAATTTAAATTCAAACCCAAATAAGATACCATTACCCACCCATTAGAATGGCTAAAGTTTTAAAGACTGAACCTAACTAGAGTTTTTGAGAATACAGAGCAACTGAGACTCATCTATTGCTAATAAAAATGGAAATTTTTGCATGCACTTTGTAAAAACTGTTGGTTAGTTACTTTGAAAAGTTAAATGTACAACTATCCAGCTATCCAGCTATTCCATTTCTGGGAATAGAACCCCCCGCTTCGCCCCCCCCCAAAAGAAATGAAGAGTCACGTCCAAAATAAAAAATGTACAAAAATGTTCATAGCAGCTTTATTCAAAGTAGCCAAAATGTGGAAACAACCCAAACAGAATGAATATTGTGATATATTCATCAATGGAATACCACTGAACAATAGAAAGGAAACACCATCTGATGCTCATAACAGATGAATCTCAGAGTCATTATGTTGATTAAAAAGACATTGGACGTAAAATAATACATATTGTATGACATCATACTTACTTAATAGTAAAAAAAAATCACATCATTGGTCAACTAGATTGAGGGAGGAATGGATGGAAGGATGGACTGCAAATGAACAGAACAAATTTGGGATGGGGGGTGATGGATGTGTTCTTTATCTTTATTGTGATGGTAATTTAAAAAGTGCATATGAATATCAAAGCTCATGCAATTGTCCACTTTAAATGATGCAACTTGTGTATAAATTATTCTTCAATAAAGTTAATAAGCAAAAAGACCATTCTGGAAAATAGACTGTTGAAAAAGATTAAGAATCTTGACTGTGTGTGTGTGTGTGTGTGTGTGTGTGTGTGTGTGTGTGTGTGTGTGTTGGGAACATTTAAGATCTACTCTCTTATCAACTTGCAGGTCTGTTGGTCAAAACTGTTAGCTGTAGTCGCCATTCCATACATTAGATCCTCAGGCCTTATTTGTCCTACCCTTTGGCCAGTGATGATGGACATGCTAACTAACTTCATTGTGGTAATCATTTCACAACAAATATGTGTATCCAAACAAACATCAGATTGTACATTGTATACCTTAAGCTTGTATACAATGTTATATGTCAATTATATCAGTAATAAAGTTGGAATGAGAAGGAATCTTAACCACATTAGACAGCGGGTAAGCTTGTAGGCTCTGGACTCCAGCTCTCATATTTAACTTCTGTGTGACCTTCTATTTTTCTCCTCTGACAGATTAAGATAATAATAGTGCCTACTGAAGAGAAGTATTGCAAGGAATAAATGGTATTATAGACATGCAATGAGATTAAATATAACTAGATGTTATTAACAAATGAAATTTTATAGCTAAGCATATGACTACCTACTTGACATAAGGTAAGTTGAAGCAAATGCGAGCCTTATTAGTCTAGGCTAGATGTGATGGTGACCTGATGGTGACATATTGGTATTGAAGTTGGAGGTCAAAGGACAAATCTGGGATGTGGTTTGTGAAAACTGACAGGACTTACTTAGGGGTTGGATGCTGGATGTAAGTGAAAGACAGGGCTCATGGCAATTCAAGAGTTTGGGCTTGAGCAGCAGAGATGAGGATGGTACAATTCATGAACATGGGGAAGGCTGGAAGAGCAGACTTTGAGTAAAAATCACAAGCTTTCACTGTGTATACATTAAATTCAAAATATCTATTAGTCATTCAAAGTAAAATATCAAGTTAATTAGACAAACGAAGGTGGGCTGGGGTTCGGAAATGTCACTGATAAAGTTATTCGTTACACTGTCATTGGCGTATTGATAGTAGTTTATTCTGTAGCACTGGATAAAATGTCCTTGGGAGCGGATGAAGGAAAAGGAGATAATTAACACTCCAGCATGTAGAGGATTAGCTGAGGCAGAGAAACCAGAATAGAAATCTGAGTAAAGCAGACAGTAAGATGAGAAGAATAACATTAGAGTCAATCACCAGAAACCAAGAGAAAACTGTGCTAAAGATTGAGCACGTGGTCACCTATGTCTGGTCTGAGAAGCTGAGAAACCCGACAGAGAAGGGACCACTGGATTTACAGCATGGAGGCCTTCAGTGGCTTTGCCAAGAGCTATTTAAGTGAATTATGGGGATTGATTCCACTTGGAGTGACTTACACAGGAATGAGAAGTGAGGATGAGACAGCTACTCGAGCAATTTATTTCAAGAATTTTTGCTGCGAAATTGAGCCAAGATATGTCGCAGATATGTATTTTAAATAGGACATATACTGTAAAATATCTGTACGCCAATAGAGATGATCTAGTAGACTGACGATTAGAAAATGATGATTAGGAGGTTCCTGTGTGTAATGAAAGGGTTTGGTCTTCTTCCACCGAACCAGAGATCATTCAATTCTTTTTAACAGAAAAGAAGGAGTAGAACATGAGAAAAAGTAAGTTGGTTGAAAATCAATACTACAAAAGTATAACACCTCAAAGTCATGTACACTTTGTGAGCTTTCTCCAATCTGTGAAAATTAAGCAGCAAAAGATCGAAAGGTGCTCAGTGAGAGGAGAAATAATTAATCTTTTAATAAATAGCTAAACAGACATCAGAAGCACTTTAATAACTAGTATATGTGACAGCTAAAATTTACCTTTCTCATGTGAAGATCAAAGTTTTTATTATTACGACTTCCTCTTTCCAGCATTTGGGAGGTTAATTCCATTAATTTAAATTTTCTTTCGGGTATTTTTTTCCTCAGTTTTTCTTTAGTGATTATCAACTAAAACAATGAAGTTAGACCAGTCCTGAGATGAAAGAATAACTTGGGCACGATTCATTAGTAATAAGAAATTTTTAAGGGTGATTTTGCAGAAAGTACATAAATGGTCTCCTCTTATTTTGATTCTTTTTAGAAGGTTTTGCCTCATCCTTCTAACTGGCTATCTTACAGAATCTCGGTAAATATCAGAAGGTTTCACTTTGTATATGTTTAATTTGAACATAATTAGGCATTCAAACCAAAATATTTGTGTCAACATCTCTACTTTTCTTCCTCCTACCATCTTAACCAGGTCCATGACACTGATTTTTGCTTTTTTTTTCTTAGAATGTACATCTAGTATTACTCAAATTCTCTTTTATCATCTTTTCTATTATTCTATAATGCCACTCTTTATCATTCAGATGTGATGTGGTCTACCTAGTCGTCAAAACTATATTACCATTAGGCAATTCTAACATTGCTTAAATTAAAGACTTTCAACATAAATATTTGCTTTCACGGGGTGAGATCAGTAATATCCAGGTGCATCCTGCCTGAGAGTAATTGCCATTATGCTACAAAGGCAAAGGAGACCCTTCCTGTTTACTGGGAAACTACTATTAAACCCAATTCAATACAATAAATAAAATACTATTTTAATATAACGTATATTTTCATGAGGCCACCATGTCTACTGATAAGATAGACATTGGAGCTCAGTGAAGAAATACAGTAGGGACAAGATCGCCCTCTCTCCAGGTCTGTCATGAGGAGTAAATAAAATAAATGACAAATGAACTTTTTAAAAGCATATCTGGAGCAATCAATAAATGCCAAGGGTTATTATCACTATTGCTTTAAGATTTTACAATGAAATGAAATAAGGTTTATAACTAGCTAACTATAATGAAATGTGATGACCCGCAAAGTACAGTTATAACAGTGTAAGGTAAGGGAGCAGTTTTTTCTGCCTCCAGAAATTGGGACTTTCCAAAGAAGCTGAAGGTCAACAGTTTCTTAAGATTGACCCTCTTTTGCCAAAGCAAAACAACAGAGATGAACATATTACTAAATGAGAGGAAAGAGTGGGATTTCAGGTATTGAAAAGTTACATTGTGTGGTGAGTTGAAAATTTGAGAAATCTTGTGCTGGCAAGCTCTGACAGGAGGACTAGCGTGGGGAAGAATAAGCTCAAAAGAAATGGATGAGGCATGTGCAGAATCATAAATACCTTACTCATGAGTTTAGTATTTGTCCTTTAAGCAGTAGAGACGTTGCGAAGGGTTTTAAATGGCTTTTCATCTTCAAATATATGTTGAGAAAAAAATAATTTGGATGACATTGCATCACATGAATAGGATAATGGAGAGACTGAATACAGAGAAATGAGTTGATGGAATATTATAATGTTCCTACTTCCCCAAACAGACAACAGAGTCTTGAAGGGAGAAAGGTAAAGTGAACAGAGAGGAGACAGATTTTGGTGATCTTTTCCAGGTAGAGTCAAGTCGAATTAAAAAGACGTTAAGAGCTGATTGGATGTAGGGGGAAAGAAAGAGAGAGGCGTGACAGTGATGTCTTTTCAGGACCAGTGACATGCTGTGGTCATGCTGTTCTCAGAGGGACAGGGCCACGTGAGGAGGGGCAGTTTTCAGTGGGGAGGAAAAGAAATCACTGTTGGCACGTTCGAATTTGAGGTACTTTCGGGTAGGTATTTAATTAAACAATTACAAGTATAGCCAGATTGTGATGAAATTGTCCAGGATATCTACTGAATAGAATTAATATTAAGGTGGGTGGATATAAACACTTCTTTGTGAAAGCCTGATTAGTGCAAAATAAAACTGTTTTCTCTAAAAGACATGGATTTCGGTACCGGCCTTATGGTGACATCCAGAATATTTCACAGGTATTTCAATTCTAAGTTTATCAAGAGTTACAAATCAAAAAATTAACCCTAGACTAAAAAAAAAAAAGAAAAGAAAATCCCAGCTAATTTAAGAAATAATAGAAAATTATGGAAAGTGGGGAACTTTTAGTAGAATAAACGTTGAAATACTGAACAACCAAATTTATAAAATTTGTAGTAATTGTCAAGACTCTTTAAGTATACTCCTAAGTGAAAGTATAATAATTCTAATGATGTAATTATTTATTTTACCAAAAAGAAAGTTATTAAAAATATTAACATTTGCAAAGGGTTGGAAGAAGAGAGAGAGGACAGGTCTTTGGAGGCTGTGTGTGTCTTTTCCCCACCCTGTGAGAGGGTGGATGGGAGTGGATGGTGCAGAAAGTGTCACCCTAGGGGTCACATGGTGTAAATTTATCCAAGGCCTGGACCACCAGCCATCAATCGCAAATGTGCTTGGTATTTTAATTCTGACATATCCTCTTGTTCCTGTAAAGTCAAAAACTGAACCATCACTTCTCATGGTTTTTTTTTTTTCCATTCATAGAATTAATTATGAGTCTTTTTTTTCTAGAAGTGAACATTGGTGAAACTGTTAGTTTTTCATAGTCCCTCCCCCTTGACAGCCAGGTAAATAAAGGGAGAGCTCTTTATGAAAAACCTTACATCCTTTAAATCGTTGTTTTTTCTTGGGCAATTAATGGTCAGTTCGAATATTGGGTCTCCAGAATTGAGGGAAAATTTCTTCATTTTCAAGATGGCTTAAAGAAATAGACTTGTATGGATTTCCCAAATTCTTCTATTTGTTAGTGTTTAAATACTTTAAAGTTGTGATTAGTCATTTATTTGGATATGCCCTAATATCTGCTATAGTGCTCAATATCAGTAAATCAAAAATTCGATCAAGTGAGTAAAATGTATCCAGTCTAAGTGAGGGACTTCTGAAAAATAAGCTAATGGTGCAATTTTTCCTTTGCTGACTTTCACTTTGTGTTATGCTCTATCTGGAACATACATATTATAAAGTTTATGAGTGTTTTTGGTCTCATTTAGACATTTGATGTGTTTACTGTGAGAGAGATCTTGCCGCGTAAATCAATTTTTATATAAAACTGCTGTGAAATGATATATGCTTTTTTTCACTTCTTGATAGAAAGAAATTTGAAATTCAAATAACTAGCTGCTGAAGGAAGTTATTAAAAATGCATTAGGGTTGAAAATTTAGCTGTATATAATTGTCATAACAGATATTCAAAACAAATTTATCCTCAATGAAAACTGAACTAAAGCAATTTACATAGAATCGGCTAATAAATTTTCCTTAATTTTCTAAGCAGATGAAGAAGAAACAGTCCATAGAAATTTTAATAAAATAAATATGAGTACTGTCTGTAGGGAGAAAAATATCAATACAGTCCCTTAGAAGGATGAATGAAGATAAAACTCTGTGAAATTCCAATGCTGAAAACTGTGATACCAGGAATGATGCCTGTATTGGGACCAATTTTATTTCACATTGGAAGCATCATTTTATTCCATCTGCTTTACTCCTATTGGAGTTGTCAGTATTTATCTTTATGTAAAGCAAACATCTGAGAAAGGGGAAAAAATGAAGACATCCTCATGTAAACTAGCCACCTGTAAATATAGCATATCCTTAAAGCAAAATCATTGCTAAGTGTGGAAACAGGACACATGTACAGTGTGTTATGTTGAATCTTTTCATTTCTATTCCAGTGACTACATGTTTGGATAAGCACACACTTGATGTGATGTGAAGTGTCTCTTCAAATATTTGCCAGAAGTTCCCAGAGTGATAATCATTCATTCAGGTTAAGGCATCTTATCCACTTTTTCGTTCGTTCATTCATTCATTCATTCATCCACCCATCCATCTGTAATCTCTTAACTTGAAGAGGACTCAGACTTTTGATTGAACATGAACTCCTTTTAACACACACGTTTGTTCCTGGGAAAGTCACACGTTGATTTATTATTGAATGTTTTACTCATATCATCTAATCACATGCTAGTCACTCAGAGAAGATGCAGAGAAATGGAATATGAAAAGTTAGTTTTTAGGTGGGATGAAAATAAGGGGGAAAATGCCCACGACATGACACAGGGACAAACCGTCTGTGTCGTGTCTCTGACAGAGATGAGCGGGTCATGAATGACCAACTTCAAAGCCAGAGATTAGCAGGAGAGCCCAAGAGTTAAGACCTTCAGGCGGAGGAGATCGGCTAAATTGTGATCTGAAAATGAGAGGGAACTCCCAGAGTTAAATTCAATCTTTGTGACAGTTGAACCGAGGTCAATTAGAATGTTACAGCATCTAAGATATCTCTAATAGGAATCGGTGTGTGTGGCTCAGGGATGCCACTCCACAGCAGACTTAGAAAAAAGGAATCAGACTCTCGGAAAATATCTGTAAAATGGATCTGAGCTTGGCTTAGAAGATACAGAAGAAGTATGGCTTATTTTAGCAAAATTAATGTCTTTATTTCACTTTTTAAAAGTACCCTTCTGTGTGTGTGTGTGTGTGTGTGTGTGTGTGTGTGTGTGAGGGAGAAAGAGGGAGAGAGAGAGAGAGAGGAGCAATCATCCATATAGTACTACATCAGAAAAAAACATGGTTTGACTTGAACAATAGCTTTCTCTCACTTTCTTATCTGTAAAATGCAAATAGTATCATACTCACAAAGTGAGATGACAATTTCATGTAAGATAATGCGTAAAATGAAAAATGACTGTGGTTGTATAAGTCATTTCTGCCTCCGATTTTGCATCTTTGAAACCAGAGAAATAATTCATACTAACTTCAGAAAAAATTTGAGACCAATTTGCATGATAAAGTAACTTGTAATTTCAAACAAGTCATTTTACATGGTAAATCAGATACTAATTTGAGAAAGAATATTCAGTAGCACAACTCTGTTCTGGTTTTTACATTTAGTTAATAGACTGATATTCAGCACCCTTAATTATTATCGCAGAATATCATCGATGCATTTTTGGTTTTTAAAAATGTTTTTTTTTACCCGTTAACAAAATCTGGCTAATTGTGCATTGTCTGACAGATGTAACAGAAAAGCTTATTGCTTAATGATTCACTGCGGATAAATTGTTTTCCTACCATCAATGTTATATATCATATCTCAAGTAATGAAGTATTTATTCACAACTTACAATTTGAAAAACATTTCAGTGAGAGTTCATTCATAAATTAATACTTTGAACCTCACTATAAATATCTATTTATCGACTTTTATAAATGTTATTTCATATTTACTTTAAATTTATATATTGTTAAAAATTATAGCCTTTTGTATCTTATACTTATATTAAAAAAGGTTAAAATTTTAATTAACAATTAACAATCCTAGATTACAAACCATTAGCAGCCACTGAGCTAATTTTATTGATTAGAGAACAGGTTCTTAATGTATAGAACCATATGTTTTGAGAGTCAACGAAATTACTTGCTTTGATGTTAACCATTGCATTCGTTCTATTCAGAATTATAGGGGTCACACATAAATTGACCCCAAGAAGAAATGATTAAATGCCTGCTACACAATATTCAGGGAAAGAAGGTTTTGTTTTGTTTTGTTTTGTTTTTAATTTCTTTCTTTCATTTATTAGGAGACAAAGAGAAAGAGAGATTTGAGTGTTTGCTTAAATATGCAACAATTTCCCCTAGTTCTTCTTTCCTATATCTTTGAATCAACTTAATCATATTTAGATATGCAGCGTACTATAAAATTAAAAATTTTAACCTGATTTGCAGAAGCCTGGATTTCTCCCCTAATCCTTTTATCCTTTCCTAAAATATTTGCCTTGGAATAGAGAAACTTGTCCTCCTGAGCGTGGGGCTGCCATGATTTTCTCCCCGCCCTGGAACGGGGACCACTGACTTTCTGATGATGGACCCAAAATCCACTCTCCTTTCTTTTCTCACTTACCTGTCTTTTCCTATCAGTTCTGTCTTGCGAGGAAACTCATGCGCTCAGACTCATCCTTATCCCCAAGTCTGGATTTTTCATGCAGTTCAGTCATTAACAATAATTAGGGTACTGTTTTCATTGTCTATTGCTGCAAAGCAAATTACCACCAACTCAGGGGCTCAAAAAAAACCCACTCATTTCTGAGCTCACAGTTCTGGAGGTGAAAGATCCAGCCGGACGCGAGATGGAGGTCAAAGTGTCACACTGAGTTGCTACCTTATGGCTCTGTAGAAAACTGATCCCAAGCTCCCTCTGCAGCTGGCTATTTCAGCCCAGCCAGCTGTAGCACTGAGGCCCCTGTCAAGGGGCTGCTCTCAGCTACTAGAAGCTGCCCTCAATTTGTGACATACTTGGTTCTTTTCCTCTCTGAGACAGCTACGGTGCACCAAATCCTTCCCAAGCTTTACGCCTCTGATTTTGTCTCCTGTGACCAACTGGAGGAAACGCTCTCCTTTTAAGAAGCGGCTGTGACTAAGTCAGGAGCACCTGGAGTATCTCTGTGCTGTGATCTAACTCTAGTGGAGAACTGTTTAAATTTTTGTTTTATCTTTCATTTAGGAAGGGAATTTTTAGACCGGCAAAATTGAGAGCCACCTTTCCTTTATTACAAGCATTGTATTTGAAACGAAACATGATGCAATGAAATTCGGGCATGGGGTTTAATTTAAATAATTGCTAACTCAACACCCGTATTCACATCTTCCTTTCTCATCTCCACTCTAGACACCGTGTTAGCTAAATGATCACTTTTTTACACTTACTGCAGTCGTGGAGGTACATTTCTGATTGAGATACAAGTTTAAGCCTGCTAGAAGGTATAGAAAGTGTTTTTTGTTTTCTGATATAGCCAGTATGTCCCTTATTCCTTTTTTTGAAATTAAAAGCATAAACGTTGGAAAGCGACAGCCATTTTGTGCCCGTGAAGAGAAGAGCATGAGAGAAATGCCAAGAGAAAGACAGCTGCTCGGGCCCGAGAATCTGTCTCTGATGTCATTGAACCGCTGACCCAACACCAATACTACTTCAGAGTTCTGATGTGAGAAAAATAATGTCCTGTTCATTTACATCTGTGGCCAGCAAGCTTTTATCTGGCAAGGACCAGAGAGGAGAAATTTCAGGCTTTCCACGTCATAAAGTCTTGCAGCTCTTCAACTCTGCACTGGTACCATACTGAACAGCCATGGACAGTATGCTGGCAAACGGCTGTGCTGTGTTCCCATAAAACTTTATTTATAAAAACAGGAAGTAGTCCAAACTTAGCCCACAGGCCACAGTTTGCCTACAGTTGCTGTAACTATATAGGTAAACATTGGCTAAACATGATTGGCAGCTAACTCGTGGATCACATCTAGCTTTGGTCTCAGGAATGCGGCCACAATAAAAATCAGAAAAGAATAAGTAAAATTATTTGTTTGCGGATAACCTGATCTTATATGTACAAAAACCCTAAAGACTTCATTAAAAACCCTGTTAGAACTAATAAATGAATTCAGTAAAGTCAGAGAATACAAAATCAACATACAAAAATCAGTTGCATTTCTTTGCACCAACAATGATCTCTCAGAAGAAGAAATCAAGAAAACAACCCCATTTATGGCAGTTGTCAAAAGAATAAAATACTTAGGGATAAGTTTAAATAAGGAGGTGAAAGATCTGTACACTGAAAACTATAAGACATTGATGAAAGAAATTGAAAAAGACACAAATGGAAATATTCTGTGTTCATGAATTAGAAGAATTAATATAAAAATGTCCATACTACCCAAAGCAATATACAGATTCAATGAAATCCCTATCAAAATTTGAATGGCATTTTCCAAAGAAATAGGAAAAAACAGTTCTAAAATTTATATCAAACCACAAAAGACTATGAACAGCCAAAGCAATCCTGAGAGAGAAAAACAAAGCTTTAGGCATCACATTTCCTAACTTCAAATTATGTATCAAAACTATAGTAATCAAAACAGTATGATGATGGCATAGAAACACACATATACCAATGGAACAGAGTAGAGGGTCCAGAAATAAACCCACATATATATGGTCAGCTAATTTTCAACGGAGTTTTAGGAATGTACAATGTGGCAAGGACAGTCTCTTCAATAAATATTGTTGGGAAAACTGGATAAACACAGGCAAAATAATGAAGTTGGACTCTTCTCTTATGCCATAAACAAAAATTAACTCCAAGTGAGGATTTAAATGTAAGACCTGAAACCATAAAACTTCTAGTAGAAGAAAACACATGGAAGAAACTCTTTAACATTGATCTGGGCAATGACTGTTTTGGTTATGACATCAAAAATTCAGGCAACAAAACCAAAAATAAGTGGGACTAAAGTCATTGTATTCTTTACCATTCCATACTAACCCACCCAAATAAGCAGATAAACAAACAAATAAACATATATACTAGTTTTATTTTCATTTTACTTAAGAATGACTTTGATAAAGCAATAAAAAGATAAAGGGGGTCAAATGTAAGGTGATGAAAGGAGACCTCACTTTGGGTGGTGAACACACAATGTAGTACACAGATGACGTATTATTGAATTGTACACTTGAAACCTATATAATTTTATTAACCAATGCTGCCCTAATAAATTTAACTTAAAACATTAATTTTCTAAATCTAAACCCTTAAGTACCTCCTTTTAATATTCTATTTGAAAAAATGGTAAGACCACCTAAAACTCTTCTGCTACATGCTGATGTGAGAGAGGACATTTGTGTGATTGTTTAAGTTAAAAGCAAAATAGCGAATTTTTTTTTTTTGAAGAATACCTGTTTTAATAAGCATGTTCGACAGACAAACTGTGGTCATTCAGACTTCGGTATTTGTCAGACATTTTCTCAAAAATGAACTAAATGAGTCTGTCTTCAAGAAACACTGACAGTATTTATTAACAATGCCAAAATTTAAGTTTTCAAGTGAAAATATAAAACTGGGACCCTTGTGTCTGCATTCTTGAGCTTGACAACTTCTCAAAACTTAGGGATTTTTCTGTGGAAGTCAAGGGTGATATTAATGCATATTTTTATATTGATAATGAGCTATGTCAACATTTGTAAGATCATTATAACTCAGTGAACCAATATTATCCTAACAATCAGTCAAAGTTGAAAACAGACCGGTTGGTTGTAATGCAACCGTGTGTAAAAAGCATATGGCATGATGTCAGACTCCCCATGGCAATAAATAACGTTTCAGAAAACATTTGTCATGTTTGGATAGAATCGAAGAAGATCCACAGTTAGTAGAAAATGCCCTTAAATTATTCTTTTCTTTTACAACTTCATATTTGTATGAGGCCTTATTTTCTGTTTATATTTAAAACAATATATTGTAATAGGTTGAATTTGGAAGGAGGTACAAGTAGCAACCTGTCTTCTATAAAACTAGACATTGAGAGGTTTGCAAAAATTTAAAAACATTGCCACTCTTCACGTATTCTTCTGAATTTTTTAATTTTAAAATGTTATTTGTGTTATAAAAATGAGTTTATTAAATTTTAAGTGCAAATAAATGTCGAATATAAGTTTTAATATTTCTTAATATTCCATTAATAGTCATAACCCACATAAAGTAGGGCAGAAGAGTAAGATTTGGAAGTTTTCTGTATGTATTTTTTTACTTATGCTTTGAAATCCAGGGGCTGTGTTCGCAGAATGGTTGCAGAAATATGGGCATACCTCATTTTGCTTTACTTTCTCGTGCTTTACAAATATTACGTTTTTTTACAAACTGAAAGTTTATGACATTCCTGCATCCGGCACATCTATCTATGCCATTTTTCCAACATTTGCTCCCTTTGTGTCTCTGTCATTTTTTGGTGATTCTCACAATACTTCTTACTTTTTCCTTATTATTATATGTGCCATGGTGATCCGTGATCAGTGATCTTTGATGTCACTGTTGCAGTCATTAGGGGGCGCCACAAACCACGTCCATATAGATGACGAACTTGATCGATTAATGCCATATGTGTTCCAACTGCACCGCCACCCAACCATTTGCCCATCTCTCTCCCTCGCCTCAGGCCCCCTATTCCCTGAGACACAACAGTATTTAAAGTAAGCCAGTTAATAACCTTACAATGACCTCTAAATGTTCCAGCGAAAGGAAGAGTCACATGTCACTCTCTTGAATCAAAAGATAGAAATGATTAAGCTTAGTGAGGACTGTTAAAAACCAACAGACCAAAAACTACACCTCTTGCACCAAACAGTTGGCCAAGTTGTGACTGCAAAGGGAAAGTTGTAGAAGGAAATTAAAAGTGCTACTCCAGCGAACACATGCATGATAAGAAAGCAAAACAGCCTTATTGCCGATCGGAGAAAGGTTTAGTGGTCTGGATAGATCAAACCAGCCGCAACATTCTCTTAAGCCAAAGCCTCATCCAGAGCAAGGCCCTACTCTCCTCAATTCTATGAAAGTGGATAGAGGTGAGGAAGCTGAAGAAGAAAAGTTTGAGGCTAGCAGAGTTTGGTTTATGAGATTTAAGGAAAGAAGTCATCTCCATAAGATAAAAGTGCAAGATGAAGCAGCAAGTGCTGATATAGAAGCTGCTGTAAGTTATCCAGAAGATTTAACTAAGATAATTAATGAAGGTAGTGACACTAAAAACAGATTTTCAGTGTAGACAGAACAGCCTTATATTAGAAGAAGATGCCATCTAGGACTTTCTGAGTTAGAGAGAATGTCTAACTTCAGAGTTTCAAAGAATAGGCTGACTCTCTTGTTAGAGACTAATGCAGCTGGTGAGTTTAAGTTGAAGCCAGTGCTCATTTACCATTTCAAAAATCCTAGGGCCCTTAAGAATTGTGCTAAATCTATTCTGTGTTCTATAAATGGAACAACAAAGCCCGGATGACGGTGCATCTATTTACAATGTGGTTTATCGAATATTTTAAGCCCCCTGTTGAGACCTACTGCTCAGAAAAAAAGATTTCTTTCAAAATAGTACTGTTCATTGACAATGTACATGATCTCACAAGAGCCCTGATGGAGATGGACAACGAGATTCATGTTGTTTTCATGCCTGCTAACAAAACATCCATGGGTCAAGTAGTAATTTTAACTTGCAGGCTTTATTATTTAAGAAATACATTTTATATGGGTATAACTATCACAGGGAGTGATTCCTCTGATGGATTTGGGCAAAGTACATTGAAAACCTTCTGGAAACATTCTTGATGGGACAAGATCAAAATATCAGAATTAATGGGAGTTTGGAAGAAGTTGACTCCAACCCTCATGGATAATTTTGAGGGGTTTAAGACTTCGGTGATGGAAATACCAAGAGAACTAGAATTTGAAGTGTCTGAGGATGTGACTGAATTGGTGCCATCTCATGATAAAACTTGAATAGATGAGGAGTTGCTTCTTACGGATGAGCAAAGAGACTGGCTTCTTGAGGTGGAATCTCAAGAAGATGCTGTGAAGATTGCTGGAATGACAACAGAAGATTTAGACTGTGGCATAAACTTAGTTGATAAAGCAACATCAGGGTTTGAGAAGACTGACTCCAATTTTGAAAGTTCTGTTATGGGTAAAATGCTATCAAACAGTACCTCACGCTACAGAGAGGGATGACAGGAAGATGAAGAAAGGAAGAGTCAATATATGTGGCAAACTTCATTGTTGTCCTGTTTTAAGAAATTGCCACACCCACCCCAGCCATCAGCAGCCACCACCCTGATCAGTCAGTAGCCATCAACATGAAGCCAAGATTCACCAGTGAAAAGGTTATGACTCGCTCAAGGCTCAGCTGATGGTTAGCATTTTTTAGCAATAAAGCATTTTAAAGTATGCATATATTTTTAGAAATAATGTTATTGTATACGTAATAGACTACGGTAAAGTGTAATGTAATATAAACATAACTTTCATATATACTGTGAAACCAAAGAATTTGTGTGACTTGCATTATTGAGATACTTGCTTTAAGATGGTAAACTGGAATGGAACGTGCAGTATGTCCGAGGTATGCAGGTACAGATCTTCTTCCTTTGTGCTTCTTCAGCTCTGTTTTTAATTCTATCACAGGGCTTATCACTGTTGTTTGTAAATTATGAAGTCCTGTAGAGAAAGGTTAGCAGTTGACTTCATCACTATGAATTCCTTAGGAATTGCTACTTGAAGTAAAAATTAAATAGGCCAGTTATCAAAGTCATCATTTAGGTATATTTATGTTTGGGTTTTCACTGTAGCACTTATTAGATCTCCATATTTAAAATGTTTGACTATGGCATTTATTGACATAGGCCTGAAAAGTCGAAATCATTTTCCTTCAGTTAAATTTTGTTAATTTCATATCTATTTAAAGTGCTTATTTTAATGCTTTTATTAAACTTTAATATTTTGCGCTTTTACAGCCATGTGAAAAAACAATATTTCAGAAACATATATTGAATTATTGAATAATGCAATAATTTATCAATATATTAATGAAATGCTCTCAGATTTCACAATCTCAATAAATGTTGATAATTATTTTTATGTCACATTAACAGGTTTTAGGTTAATAAAAACATTTTTAAGATCTATAAAAACATCATTTAAAAAGTTGTCCTCATCTAAGAAAATACAGTTTCCTACTGAATGGTAAATCTGTATAGTACTTAGAGTGAAAAGTGAAGATAGGTGATGGAAATGTATTAGATCTTGACCTCAACTGTTATGTTCAAACTATTTTTAAAAAATATATATTGAATTGAAAAGGAACAGTTGCAAAGATAGACCAACTCCTTAGAAAAACTTCTGGCATGATTTTAAAACATTTTATAATCTAGGATAACATTTGAACTTTCTAACTAAGACAAGTGAAAAGCAGAATTTTATACTCCTGAGTAGTTTGCTTTCCTGACATGCAAATGTCTTAGGGCATACTGAAGTGGATGGCATCGCTCTGTTGATCAGCAACAAAAAGCTTTGCACTGTTCTAGAAACCAGTGTAACAACGTCTGCTTGAAGAGCTTGTCTGCATCTCTACATGTAAATTTTACAGAAGAAGAAACACTTTGTTTGAACTACATCATCTGGCAGATTGCCCAAGGCCCAGAGTGAGAAAAGCTCTCATGCTTGCTGCATTTTGCTAAGCTGTCCTTTACTTTTTCTTGCTTTTTGCTAGGAGAGGGCAAAAAAGGTAGAATCCACAATATCTGTTTTAACATTTTTTTTATATTTGTAAATAAAAATACATGGAAAAGGCCCTTGAGCAGAATTATAAATGTTTTATAATATTGTTTTATCCAACTTGATATTTTATAAAATGTATCTTATGTAGGAGCATATCACTTTTATGCTCACCTGACATATATTGAGTGAATTCTTAAGCAGCATGAAATCTGCATTTCTTTTAGACTGTTCAATTTTGGTAAGACCATTTGTTTAGTTAAAATGAACTACACTTAAAAATAATATCTCTTTTAAAAATATAACTTCAATTTACTATTTAGAATAAAATTTGGCTTAAATATTACTTGAGTTAATTATCAAATCATTTAAAAACTAAAGAGTTTAACTTTATTTGAGAACATGTTTTAAGTACTTTAAATATAATATGTGAGTCACTGTTCCAAAAAAGCATTTTAATCTTTCTCTCCAAGGTATTAATCCTCAGAAGCTATAAGATATTGGTGTCTTAATATTTTTTCCTGGAAGAGGAAATAAATATTTTCAGATAGGAAACAAATATATATGAAATATATACATAGTATAATGTATATGTGTAATATAGTATATGTAGAAATATAAATATGTATATTTGTGTTTGCATATATGCATATATATGAAGCAATCCTTTTTTAGATTTTTTTAACTTAAAATTACTCATCCATCTAACTTTTGCATGTTAATCTTAAATGTGATCATTACAAGTAGAGAGAAAAACTAATATGAATAAAGATATGTTAAAATTAATTTTCCAGCAGTGTGACAGAACTGTAAATTCATTGTGACAGAGAATAAGCCCATTACTCAAGGTCATTGTGCAGGCTCCTCTGGATATGTACGTAATACATGCATAATGGGAGTACCAGGAAGAGAAGAAAGTAACAGAAGAAATATCTGAAACAGTAATGTCTGATAATTTCCTCAAAATTAATATTAGCCACAAAACTACAGATGCAGGAAGCCCAGTTAACACCAAGCGAGATAAATTCCCCCCCCTCCAAAAATACACCTAGGCATATTATTTTATAACTATATAAAATTAAAGATAACAAAAAAAAAAAAGTGAAAGAAGCCAGAGAAGAAAAACCACCTTAACTATAGAGGACCAAAGAGAAGAATTACATCCATCAGCCTCTCAGAAATCACTGAAGCAAGAAAAGAGTTGAGTAAAATATTTACTATGTTGGGATGAGAAAGTATTTCAACCTAGAATTCTGTACCCTACAAAATTATCCTTCAAAAGTGAAGCACAATGAAGACTTTTACCAGACCAATAAAATTGAGTGGATTTGTTGCCAGTAGACCTGACTTTTAAGAAATGTTAAAAGAAGTTCTTTAGAGAGAAGGAAAACAATATAGGTTAGATAGTTCTATATAAAGAAAAGGAAGAGCATCAAAAAAAGGTATAGGTGAAGGTAAAATTGAACATCCTGTGCATTTTCCTCAGAGGCACATCCATTGCTTATATTTAGTGACACCAAAATTTTAGACTCATTTTGTCTGCCAATCAGCAGGCGTCAGTTGCTTCCAGTCCTTGCTTTCATGGAGCTAATCGTCTACATAATTTTAGACTATTTCAGCATTCAGCAAACAATGACCCAACTTGAAGACACAATAGAAAAACGCTTTGCTTTGTTCTATATTGTTTTGGCTCCAGTTAATTGGGAAGGAGTACAAATATCCATTGGAAAGTGGGTTAAAAGTAATAACTGATCATTCTGTTTAAGCTGATATATAGCATACACTGTACACTAAGTTAAAAATATTTTTCTTTCTAGGTAACTGAACTGCACAACATCAAAAATATAACCAGACTGCCTCGAGAGACAAAGAAGCATGCAGTGGCAATTATCTTTCATGATGAAACGTCCAAGACATTTGCCTGTGAGTCAGGTAAGCAATTATGGGCCCGTCTACAGCTTGAGGAAACTGAGCTGCTTCTGAGACAGTGGCTCAGGTGGATTAAGATACACCGCTGACTAGCTATGCCTATTGTGATGAGAATGCGCCATAGAAGCCTTCAGTAAGAAGCTCAGCATATCGATTTCTACAGATGTTTGTGGTGCTTGTTTGTTATCTGTCTGTGTCCAGATTTTGCTCCCAGGTGGTCAGAGGACTGTTAAAGTTTCCATTTCAAGCTTGGAGAATTAAGTAAACAGTGCCCGGGAGATGTCGTTAGGGCAAGCTTGTGACTTGTTTTTCGGTTCTCGCCAAGTGCTGCTGTAGGCGTTAGGTAGGACAATAATAACACTGCCTTGTAGAAGTGTGGCATGGCTGAGCCGAAGTCCCAGCTATTTCGAAACAGAACTTCGAGCAATCGGTGGCTCTCATGGGTTCTCAGTTCTGTGAGTAAATACATTTCAGACTGAACGTGAGCGTCCCAGTTCATAAAACACTCAGATGTAACTGAGACACGTGGCAGTTTATAGTTGAACTTGCAGTATTTTTCATTTGAGAATTCCCATGCTGTGTAACATATCACAGTTGGCTTATTATAGCTTTTTAAATATTTTGCTTAATGAAACGGTATATTCGTTTTATAATGGATGGGAGCAAAAAACATTCAGGGTTTGAAATATATGAATTTAAAATAATAGTTGTAGATACATAGGCAATACTGGAGTCTGTTATTTCTGAAAAAAAAATGCTGGTGACTTATGTTGCTACATAATTGAGAAATTCATGCTCAGAAATGGAACCCACAAATCTGAAATTGAAACCTTTTCAAAATTTATTAATTTATTTATTGCAGTGTGTAAGATTTTTGAGAAATGAAGGGCTCTTTCTTAAAAGAGAATGGCCTTAATTTCTAAGATAATTTCCAGAGAATGAGATGGAAGATAGATCCAAATATAAAAATAAAAGAATGCTTGTTTAAATTTGACTTATTTGGAGGAATTATTTGTTTTTTTTTAATTACATTTTATGTAGAGATATAACAATGTGCTCGAAGCTAGTAATAAATCATTAAGAAACAGTGGCACGATTTTTAAAAAATTGTCTTAGTGACACAGGTCAATGGAGCAAAAGAAAATACTTGAAAGAGATAAACAAGGAATTCGAGTACTTCTTAAAAATTATATTTTTAGATAGATGTTATGATGTAGTAGTCCCTATCTGTTGCTAAAATGGCAAATTGTATGGGAAAAAAGACAACTATAAAGCAGCAATAAAATTAAAGCCAAGATTTAAAAGGAGAGCTCAGATTTATTTCTAATGAAAATGCAGGTAAAGGTGTATTCGCATAATGGCTAGTGGAAATGCAAATTGTTTCGATTATTTTTTTCAAGAAAACTGGCAACTGCTATTAAATAAGCATGCATACCCTTCACTCAGGGAATCTCTTTGGAATATTTCCATATAAACATACGTCCATGCACATGAGGATGTAAGTTTAAGCACGTTATGTGTAATGACAACAAAATTGGAAACCAATGAATGTCCATTAAGAAAATCATTGAACAAATTATGATATGTTCTCATCATGAAATAATATAAAATCACTAGGAAGAACTCTAATTAAACCAATCAACTCGAAGACATTTCTGTGAAGTTTACTTCTTCAAGAAAAACAACCAGCAGAGAAGTATATACCGAATAACCACATTTTGTAAAATAATGAGAAAGAGTGTGTGTTTTAACAAGCGTTTACTGGGGTGAGGGAAGATGATAATGAAGTGGATGGAAAAGAAAGATGGGAAGTAAAGACAAGAAGAACAAGGAAAAATAAGAAAACAAAATGAACAGAAGAGACTACCCAGCATGTAAACTATCCCATTTACATGAAATTATGAGCATGTGAATGTGCATGTGAATGTATCTAAATTTTTTTTGAAGTTAGTCGTCAAGGAAATGCAAATTAAAAACCACAGTGAGATATCAGTATGTACTTATCAGAATGGCAAAAGTTAAAAAAAAATTGATAACACCACCAAATCCTCGTGAGGTTTCAGAGTAACCGGACCACTCTTATGTTAGAAAATGGCATAGTAGCATAGCCACTCCGGAAAACGGTTGGCAGCTTCTTGCAAAATTAAACATGTAATTTTGACACAATCCAGCGATGGCAGTCTTGGACGTTTATCTCAGAATAAATGAAAACTTATGTTCACACACACACATACACATGTGTACGAAAATGTTCATAGTAGTTTTTTTCATACTAGCCCAAAACTGGAAAGAACCCAGATGTCCTTCATCAAACTGGGGTACACTCACCCCGGAGAACACCTCCTCAGCAATGAAAAGGAGCAAACCAATGGTCTATGCAGCAAGCTGGATGAATCTTCAAGTGAATTATGCCCAGTGAAAAAAAAAAGCCAGTCCCCAAAAGAGGACATACTTTGTGACTCTGTTTTCATAATGCCTGTGAAATGACAGATTTTAGAAACTGAAGACAAATGATTTACCAGAGGTTAGGAATGGGGCTTGGGATGCGGCTGGGGCTATGTGGTCATGAAGAGGTCCCCTGAACTAATGCTGGAGCTGAGCAGTCATCATCTCGTAGTGGTGCACGCGCAGACACACAGGGGGATAAATGTTCTAGAACTTACACACACACAGATAAGCGCAAGTAAGACGGGGGAAACCTGAATAGGATCCGTGGACTGACAATGTCGATCTCCTGGCTGTGCGAGGTAAGGGCTCGGTATGCTCTAGTGCAGTAGAGAGAAATCGATAGTGATAACGACAAACGACACAGATATTCCAGAAGGCGTCCCTGTGTAGCCTGTGCATGTTTTATGAGCACAAATAAATGTGCTCATGGACACACGTCTGTGTCCTGCTTCTTCTGGCATGGGGCCTCGGCGTGAGCTCGACCGCAGCCCGCCGTGCTCCCCGCACACACACACTTCACCCCACATCTCATTCCCTTCCATTCCACGCTTCTTCATCTTAGCACCCCGAACCTACACTTGCCGTACCCTGCTCACAGGCTCTCCACTCTGGCAGACATGAAGCTCGGTGATGACAGGACCACACTGTGTTTCTCCAGTCCTGTGGTGCTCATAAGAATCTGTCGCCTTCATGAATTAATGAATGAGTAAGATTTATATTGAACTTTTGTTATAGTGATCTATTTATCATTCTCCTCTTTCAGAAAGATTTTCTTTTCAAAGAAAAATTTCAGGGACTAATTTGGCAGCACCGTGGGAAAAATTATTTAAATTGCCAATAACAGATTACTCTGTACTTCATGTGTACGTGCATGTGTGCGTGTGCGTGTGTCTGTGTGTGGGTGTGTGTGTAAATCACCATGACCCACCGGGTCTGCTGCCATGACTATAAGTAAAACATTGTTAGATACAATCCACGTTTTGCCTATTCCTTGAAAAGAGAGCCCCATTCTTCTTTATTTTTTTTAAGTTGTTCACTCTCAAGTCAATGTCTAGTAAATGAAAGAACAGGGGGCTCAGACGTTGGAGACCCAAAGTTCGGGTGATAGCTCCTGCTCACCTTCATTAAAGAAAACAGAGAAGGGAAAAAGAGCCCATCTCTCTCCTTATCAGCTTATGAAACCCAAAAACTTATCTCCAAATAATTTAGGACAAATAATATTTAAAGTCTTCTTGGATGGGAGACCACCTAGGAAGACCAGGTGCTGTAGGCGTAAAAAATAAAAAATAAGATGTCGTAAACTGACAAGGTCCTTGCAATCTGTGAGGTCAACCAAGGTTGCCTCACCTAATAAATAAATAAATAAATAAATAAAAAATAAAGTCTGAACAACCTGGTTAATTTCCTAAATAATTATTTGAAGCATTGAATTTATTTTCTAACATAACGAAGTGACGTTTATAGTTTCTTTCATCCAAAATCTGTCATGAAATTTTTATGAATTGAATAAATTCCCCCACATTAAAAATGAAAAATATTTGGGAAAAAACCTAAATCCACATATTTATAATTTTTTAAGTTTTGCATAAGCACTCCTTTGTCCCTGAAATACCTACATATCAATTTTTCACATTTCAGTTTATTTTCATTATATTTTGCAAATTTTATATATTTATTTCTAAGAGAACATTATTTTCTAAAATGACCTTGCTTCCCCATAATTGTCTATATTAGTCAATAAGATGTATTTGTATCTTAACAATATTCTTACTGATGCTATAAGAAAGCATTTTTCTCTAAGGTTATCTGCTTCTCGAGCTTTCCATAACCTTTTCTACCACAAATGAGTCCAAAAATGATTCAGTCAAAAATCATTCTTGACTTCAACATGAAAAGTTGCATTTAAGCCTGTATTTTGATTAGCATTCTTCTTATATATGCAATTACAAACCTATGGTATAGAACCTGTAGACAGTAGAAATGAGAGTCCTCATCTAAAGGGTCTATACTTCAGATACTCACCCCAAATTGTAGAACATTTCATGTTTGTGATAATATAGCTAATTTAACAGAAATAAGCCTATAAAACAGCTAACAGATTTGAACAATTACTCACTTTTATAGTCACATATGAGTTTAACTTGTTACAATAGAGTTCACGTAACCCTAAATAACAGCTGGTTTATATCCAGTACAAAAGTAGAAATCAATTTTACTGCATTGAAGAAGACAAATTAGGGTGTGACGCTGGGAAAAATGCTCGCTACTGCTGCTCAGTTACCTGGTCTGCAGATGAACACAGTACTTCAGTGTCAAGTGATGTTAGTCCAGCACTTTTATGAGCAATCCTCTTACTTTGGGAGTTATAGAAGACATTTCTGTTTACTGATTGTTCAGTGCAAAAGACAACGTGAATGAGGTTGAAACAACTTATATTTGTAGCTGACTCAGTCACTGTGGAATAGAATTGCTGGTTAATAACCATCTGGTTCTTAGCTATCCTGCTAAGAGATTTGGAAGAAATCATTAAAAAACCAGAATCTAGTGGCCTTATGTGATCTGAAAATGTGTCGAGATTTTGAAGTTATTTCTTTAGAGAAAGTGAAATGCTGTGTAGCAGTGACAGTATAATGAGACTTTAAATTTTTAATGCTCTTCACAGACTCACATAGAATAAAAATACCAAGCCTTCGGTTGCACTCTCTCTTAAAAAGATTAAATTAATCTGGCAAAATTTGGGCATGGTTTTATAAGGTTAGAATGATAACTAAATCAGAGATAGAACCGATTTGAGCAAAATTTTCTAAGACTTGATTGCCTTGCAATGTCCAGGTGCTGCTGTGTGACAGAGGTAAGTGCAATGATCTGGAAGGTTCTGTCCAGAGCAGTCCTTGCACAGGCCCCCAAATCATGGCTGAGGTGAGTTGACTCCACTTAGATTGAATGTGGCTGATGCTTCATACTTAAAAGAGGTCCTTGTATTTGGAATATTGGGAACAAGAAGGAATTAGTTCATAGTGAGGGGAAAATATATAACCCGATTAATAATTAATTTAAGCACGTACGGTTAAGTGCAACACGTATCACATTCATGTATCCTGGTTTACTCACTCGCTAAAGACTGATAAACTCTAGAAACTAATGGCTTGAAAGTCAGCTCTAGTATCTATTCCGAGAGAGTTCCCTTATGCCCCATTTCCAATGGTTTGCTTTCTCATTTTCACTCTGGCCCTATGATGGGTCCCTGCCTTTGAACTCTGTGAAGTCAAAAGAGTTACAGCTTATTGGTCATCTGCCATGTCAACACTCTGTCGTCCTGCCCCCATCTCCCGCACCCCCGCCACATCCTCACCTCCATCACACGGCCCTTCCAGCTGGCCGGCCTCTGCGTGGGTTCCTGCCCATCGTTCCATACAGTGAAGCACTAGCTGACTCTTCCGCCATTTCTCTGAGCCAATCAAGTAGCTTTCCCCCAAAATCAACCAAGCTCCAGAAAGCACTTTCAGAATTCACTACTGTGTGTGCAAAGATTTACAAAGTTTTTTTTCAAGTTTAATGAACAATTAAACTTGAAAATTTTACGTGAATAAAGCTTGAGCTTTGAACTTCTTTAGACCTGGATTAAAATCCTGGCTCAGCCACTTGCTTGGAAAAAAACAAAACAAAAACAAAAACAGGCTCCTTGGATAAGAAAAAATAGACTAATTCATGTACAAGGATGATTGCTGCATTGCTTTTTAGAACACGGAAAAATGAATGAACTAATCGTCGATCAGTTTGTCATTGATTAAAAAAATTATTGCAGTAATTAAAACTGATGTAAATTTGTATTTATTGACTTGAAAAGATGCAGATTTAGTGAAAAATGCAGTTTGTAACATATACCATAAAGTGAGCACAATATTTGAACAGGCGTGCATGCATGCACACCCTGTAAAAGTTCTTTAGTATGCTTTGTTTAATTATTTTATGTATTATTAAAATATCACACACAGATAACAATATAAATAGTATTACAAGCACCTGCGAACCTAACAATCACCTTAAGACATCAATCAATCAAAAACAGTATAAATATAGGATGCGTGCTTTTATGACAATTCTATCAGTCCCTAGAATTGTATTATAATGTTTTGCATATTTTATTTGGTAAACATTTGAGATTTATGCTTTTATGATATTCATATTTATTCATAGAAGAGGTTTCACTTTTTTTAAAAAATTTACATAGATATATTCCATACTCCATTCTTACTCTATTCTTTGGTAAGTCGCCGTTTTTCTGTTTTGTCATATTTGTGAGTTTCTTCCACTTTAGTAAACACAGCCATAGTTCGTTCACTTTATATCAGTCCAGGGTTATACCATGCTGTGTTTCTGATAGCTAAGTTATATTCTTAAAATATGTCCACTCACTCAAAGTTGGCATCCCTCAGTATAATTACACGATTCTTTTCTCTTAAACAATTAACAGAATGAACTATTTTAACATATTCAAAGTCGTGGCAAAGAGCAAACTCTGGAGCCAGGCTGTCTGAGTTCAAATCCTCTCTATGCCCTGATTCCTCCTCTGTAAACGGGGCCAAGAACCATTTCACCTCTTGGGTCTGTAATGAAGATTTGACATCCAAGGAACAGTGCCCAGCACGTATTAAGCATTTGAGAAATGGTAGTCAGCATCATTATCTTTAGCTTTCAAGTGTCCATCCCAGTTGGGCACATTAAAGCAAGATCCTTCATAGCCTTCTAAATTCATGTTTCTGTCATATATAGGACTTTTGCAAATATATTCACAGTTGAGACAGGTCTGTGGATTTGGGGTATTTTTCTAGACAGCGTTTGGCCTCAAGGCATTGTCAGTGTTCATGAAAAGAATGCCCAAGCATTTTTGGTTTTGAGCTCAAGAGCAGTTTGAAAAACAAAAGAAATACGAGTTTCATGTTGCTTTTGAAGCCATCTTAGCGTAGCGCATTTTTGCAGGATGCTCGGTTGCAACCTCTGTGGCCACTTAGGCTTTCTGCACGTATCTAAATGCACCCTGATAATTTTCCTGGAGCATCGTTCATTTTATTCTGATTCTCAGATTTCTCTGTATCTGACCCGGGCAAGACTAGCCTCTGGCATTGACTGCCTGGGTTCAGATGTTGACTCCCCACTTTCTAGGGATGCGTTAGGGAGAAAGGGACTTTCCTTCCATACACCTTGGCCTTGACACTTTTAAAAAGATAATGATGGAAAGTACTAAAATTGTTAATCACTTAGCTGAGGGACTGGAACTTATTAATTTCATTCATATACATGGTCTCTTCTCATTTCTAATATTATATACTTGTTTGTCCTCTTTCTTTTTTAACTATTAAGACTATTTAGGAATGTGACTTCTTTTTATTTATTTATTTATTTGTTTTTAATTTTACCTTTTAACATTTTATTTTATTTATTTATTTTTCCCCTTCCCCCTGGTAACTACTAGTCCATTGTCCATGTCCATGAGTCTCCATTTGTTTGTCCTGTTCATTCGTCGCTTTTAAGTTTATATCCCACATATAAGTGATAGCATGTGATTTTCAACTTTTTCTTTCTGGCTTATTTTGCTTAGCATGATTATCTCGAGGTCCATCCATGTTGTTGCAAATGGCAATATTTCATCTCTTCTTAGGGCTGAGTAATATTCCATTGTATATATGTACCACAGCTTCTTGAGCCAATCCTCTATCGTAGGACACTTTGGTTGCTTTCATGTGCTGACCACTGTGAATAATGCTGCTATGAACATCGGAGTGCAAATATCAAAAAATAAAATAAAATAAAATAAAAAATTAAATAAAAGAATATTTAGGAATGTATATGTTTTCCTGTCTTGCTCTGTGGCATTTCAATATGAAGAAGAAAGGGGCTTGACACCGAGTGCCTGGTGGTGGTTATAATGGTTGACAGTAGAATTTAAACTGGATGAGGACGGGAGAGAGGACATCAAGGGGGCAACTGAGTTTGAATATATGGTGGAATCAGTAGGGGGTTGGTGGTCTTGATGGAGTTCAGAGTGTTGTCATGGTGATAGTCAATGGAGTAAATGGAAAAGACAAGAGCCGCTGGTGTGGGATTGGATTGTGTGAGGACAGTTTTAATGAAAGATGCAAACTTTGATTATTTGAAAATTTTTTTATGGGAAATAGTTATTTCTTCAATAATAAAAAATGATATCTTGCATGTAGTCGATTCACACCAAGAAGCTGTTGCTGACCATGTATTCCTTGAAAGAGAGAAAATTATCTTATAAAGTATGTTTAAAATAATAAAACTAAAAGTTCATGTTAATATACTTATTATGCTGGCTTCTCGGAGGGATGTAATTTTTACAAAGAAATAACAGTAATTAATTTTATAACTTGAAAATGCTCTAAGTAAGGAATAGATTATGCGTTAATTTCCCTTGTGAATTTTTCAGTTTTAGCAGATGTAGATGCCAGAAACATGTAGCAGTCTTTGCACCTGATGTCACCTAGAGAAAGCTCACATAGGCAATCCATTTAATTTTCAAAAGAAGTCCTTTCTATTTATTGTGTTTTCCAGGCAGGCACCTTCTTAATAGCTTATAAACCCCATTCCCTTATTTTTATGACTTTCTCCAACTCTATAAAGAGAGCAAATAGAGACTAGAGAATTATATTTAAGTCCACAGTTTGATAACCTTTGTCTCCTGTGAATTCAAGTTTTGTATTTTGGAAACACATCATATTGACATCTGAAGGATTTATTTCTTTTGATAACTATAATTTCTCAGGCAGAACATATCACAAAGCTGCCTCTTAATGTCTGCAGCCGAAAGCATTTTTCTTTAGTGTGTCACTACAAATACTATGAAATAAGCTGTAGGATTTTGTGCCTAAATACCCTGTTGCCATTTGCTTTAAGCTATATTTTCCTGTCTTTACATGTGCTACTTCTAACGACATAGCTGTGGTTCACTAAATTGTACTGAATTTGTTTTTTAATAGTGAGGCAGATGTCAGCAGCAGATTAGATTTAATGCAGGTCACAGTGATCTCCCTGAATAAAGAGCTCACAAGCACTGAATGGAAATTGCAGAATGATACTGAGAAAATTTAGAGATTTGAACAACTGGTAGGCACTAAAAAAGCATTATTATGGTGTAAGGGATACAAATATAAAAACTAAAAAAAAATTATTTGCTTTGACATTTATTCCCACTTGGGAATTTTAGCAAGATAAGAATTTATAAAAGGCTGGGAAGAGGAAAAAAAAAACTACTCATTTCCACCACTACCGCTTCGAAACCATATGAAAGCAAAATAAACACATTTGAGTTGGAATTGCCATTTCCCTATTTCCACAATATTTGTTTAAACATTGTAGTAATTATTGTATATACTCCATGCTAGGGAACCTTTCTAGTGTATGGGAAAAGTGATATAATCTAGCTGACACATAACTGGAACGTAAAATCCAACTTAGTTCTAAATAATTTATTGAACATCTGTGTTGTCTAGATGGTAGTTTCATAACGTGCATAGTCATATTTCCAAGAAAAGTTATTTGTCTTCTAAAGCCTTATAGGACAGTAGAAATGGATGAATCCAGTTCAGCCAATTGTCTGCTCTGGGACCCTGGGCAAAATACTGAATCCCTCTAACGATAAGCTGCTAATATTTTTCAAATACTGTTGTGTTTCCAGCATTGCGCTCTTCACCATGGACTCATTTAAACTCATAACAATTCCACAAAACTCAGAGAAAGTTATTATTCTCATTTTAGAGGCGAGGAAATGAAGATAAGCACACAGAGAGGCTGTGATCCCGTAGGTAGTTAAGTGCTAAAGCCAGGGTGTGAACCCAGAACATCCACTCCTAGCAGATATAGATATAGATGTATTAGTCTTTGTGTTTTCATCTGCAGAATGGAATAATTTAGAGTGCTGTTAACAGGCATGATAGATATAAAGCACCCGGTATAGAATAAACCTACAAAGAATGGTAACTACCACCACTTTTTGGCTCCCATGGCCACCTCGTTCATCAGTTCTTGATATGGAATAAGGACCAATGCCATTTCGATAACAACGGTGTTCTAATGTTTAATAAATTGGAAAACAGTTCAGAAATGAATTTGTTTTATTTCCTGGCCCCTGAATGTTTTTTCTTTTTTTTCCCCTGAATCTATCCTTAGTTAAAGAGTTAGTTTGAAGATATTCCATTATCGCTATCATTGCCATCATCCATCATCCTGATTCTCTCAGTGCCAAAAGATTATAATTTTTGCTTCTATCTCCAATCAGTAGAGACACACAACTGCCCAATATATTTCTTAAATATAGCAAGCTTTTGTAGCCACTTTTATAACAAATACTAGCAGCGAAAAAATAAGACCTTTCAAGTTGTATTCCTTCGTAATCTGAAATCAGAAATACAGCACTTTTCTGCAATCAGAGAAAATGTTCTAGTCATCAAAATCTTTTTGCAAAAAGTTGTTTGGTGTCACTTTTCACAATATGAGATCTCTCCCTTTCATCACTGGACCATCCATTAGGTCCCCAAGCCACATGCAATTGACCCAACAAACGCATGGCAGGGGTGAATTTCATGAGAGAATTATATTCTGGTTCTTTTTAGGGGCCATATTTTCAATTTAATTAACTGATTCCTAAGTGTATTTTCCCTTTAACAATGCCATTTTTATTTGTCATTAAATTTATAATGAATCCTGGCTTTCGAACCACTTTATCTTACGGACCAGAAGCTATAGTCCCTTCCCGACTTGCTGGTGTTTTTGTGCATATTTACTCTTTGTTAATGGGGATTGTACCTAATCTTATTAAACATGGTCTTTTTTCCCCATCTGTTTTTCTGAACATTTTGAAAATCAATTTTGTTTTAAAGCTCTATATATCCCACTCTACCGAGTATCATCTACATTTTTTTATTTTTTAATCGCTGCTCTCAAAGCGATTATTAAAATATACTGAAGGCGGAAGGACATTCTATAAGAATTTGACTAGGCAACCCTAGAGAGGATCTGAAATTGATTTACTTTAATTTCTTCTAGAATTTTCCATGTCGTTAGCACATAGGTAAATGCCAAAAATGCTATTTAAAAGGTTAAAACAGTGCAGTAGGTGACCTAAGAATGCAGTAAACTCTTTACTGGTGTCAAGACCAAATTGGAATTCACTTTAAGTCACAAGTTGGAGTTGTTTTATTACATTTTCATGAGCCAGAATCCTAAGAGGAACATGTTTTATGGCTGGAGAGTAAGTTTGTTTTATAATTTGTCAGAGAAATAAAATCTATGGCTTGATCAAGTTCTCAGCTAGTGCATCTCGGAAGGGTGATTCACCTTAAATTGTCTTGGCTGATATTTCTGCTTTGAAGAATCTCAGTCACTCATATACATAATGATGGGCTGTCTCTACCCAGCCAACACTGCAGTCAGACTCCTTATGTCTGTTATTGATCATAAATAGGTGTAAGGTCAAACGGGTATGTTCACATTTATAAGTTGAAATCCTGAAGATAGGAGAAAGGTGCTCAAGGCTTCTGAAGTATTTTTTAAAGCAGGTGTTTTCGTTGCTTTGGAAGAGATGCAGATCAGCTAACTACGTCCCACGCCAGCGACAGCGCTGTTGTCTTTTATTGTACGTTTGCCGTGGAGCAGCCCAGGACTCAGAGTCCAACATAAAATACTGAAACTCTGTGAAAAATGTTCATAGACTCAGGTTCCGTTATTCTGAAACTGCTTCATTTTCCCTTCAAAACAAACTTAAATTCCTAAATATTATTTCTATGAAAATAAAGTGACTAAAAGAACAGTTGATAAGTCAGCGTTTTCATAGGTGGAACTCAGGGAATTCTGAGATATGGAGTAGGGCAATGTGACCCTATATCTATCTATATTCCTGGAAAGTGAAGTTGACCCTGTATTAAAATTCACATCAAAGATGCAACTAACACATCTGACTTTAGATAATACCTGATTTCACATCTCATTCAGAGTAGAAAGACCCGCTGATGTCACCTGTGCCTTTTTTCCTTTTCCTCTGTCTGTCTGTCTGTCTCTCTCTGTCTCTCTCTCTCTCTCTCTCTCTCTCTCTCTCTCTCACTTTCTCTCTTTCTTTTTTAAGGTGAAGCAATCCTTGGTTGACCTCACAGATTGCAAGGACCTTATCAGCTTAGAATCCCTTAGTTTTTACTTTTTTATGCTTACAGAACCTGGTCTTCCTAGGTGGTCTCCCATCCAAGTACTAACCAGGCCGGCCCTGCTTAGCTTTCGAGATCCGATGGGATTGGGCTGGGCCTGCATCACTTTAAACCCCCACTCAATCCATCCATATTTACTTTTGTTGATGATGATTGCCAGAGAATAGGATATAGTCACTTTCCTGCATTTCTTCCTTTCTTTATTCATTAATTCAAAAATATATTTCTTAAATGTCAACCATGTAAAAACTTGGTTTGAGACATGAAGGATACAGCAATAAAGAAGCAGAGAAAAATCTGTGTCCACAAAAGGCTTATAAATCTAAGTGGGAGGAGACTTAAAACAAGCACAACAAATAAGTGAAATGTTTAATAACTTGGCAAAAAGTGCCACCAAGAAAATCAGCAGGTACAGAAAAAATTGGCCTTATCCAACGGAAAAGTGAACTTGCTCACATCTACATGATGGGAGCAAGGCATCTGTGGAAGTTAGGCTCCTTCTCTCTCACAGAGACTAGAAGATGGAGCACTATCTTCCTTGATGATTACATTTCAGAGGAATGGCTCCCACATCATTCTTCATTGGCAAAACTGGCAATGGGACTCTTTTTAAAAGATTCACATCTCAAAGGGATCAAGCAAATGATCTAAGGAAAGGGGGAGGAGAGAGCTCTGTGGTGAGGCCTTCTAGAATGTGATGAGGGCAGGGGTGAGTGGAGGGCAGAGACCCAGAGTCAAGCTGAGGGGATGTTAAGACTCTTGGTGGCCTTATAGACCTGGACAAAGACTTTGGCTTGGTGCGATGGCAGGCAATGGAGGGCACGGAACCCTGCCATGTCATGATCTGATTCACACGCCAACAAGTAAGAAAAGCAGGGACCAGGAGCAAAAGGAGAGACGGAGAAAAAGGGAAAGGAAAAGACAGCAACACTAAAAAGTGTCTGCACACACCTTTAAACCAGAAGTCACAGCAACACTCATGGTGTGTTAGATGAAGTTGGTGATAGTTTATAAATAATCAAGCTTCCTAAAGTGTTCTATGATCATCAGGCACAAATATCATGGGTGTCAAATCAATCAAGTATGAGGATGAAGAGACTTAGCAAAAGTAGCAATCCAAGTAGCTTAATGGAATTTAACCTTGGGACAGCCCTCTTCAGGATAATTTTCCACAACTCTCACCTGTGTAAAATATATGTAAAATATAGAGCTGTCCCTTCATAAAACTGCATAAAATAGACACATCTAAGATGTGAGTTTCTCCCCTTTAAATGAACTTTACACATAATACACAGAAAAGCTGTTTTCTAGAATGATTCCTATAGGATCAATTTTAAGTTTAATTCCTTTATAAAAAACACTTGAAGAAATTTGTTTTACCTTTGTGTTTCCCCAAATAGTCTTCTGTAGACCGTTAATTTTTTGTCAGTTTTGTAGATATTAAATAAAGAGAGGATGGTTGAGTGATTAGATGTTTGAGGAATGCTGGATTAAAGAAAGGTGAACAATTTTATTTATCATTGAACCCCTCAGTGCATTTAATATGTTATGGTAAGTTAGGTCTCTCTAAGAAAGAAATATTTCCTAAACATATATTCGACTATAAACTCCTTTTTTTAACCTCTGACTGTATCTCTGGAGTTCTTGACAGACATATAGAAACAACTATTATATTTATTGATTTGAGAATGCCTGAGATGTTGGTCTAAGTATGATAGTGATTGACACCTCCATGGAGGGAAGTTTTGATGATGGACAGGAGCAGACTTGTGCGCCCTAAGGAGTTAATGGAAGGCTGAGGTCAGCTGGGCCTATAGAGAAGCAACAGGCAAGCACAGACATCAAGGTCAAGTGCTTATCCACATACCAGAGCGTACCTCGCCCGGGTGGATGACCTGATGGTAGTAAAACCTGGTTATTCACAAAGGCCGAAAGGTGTTAAGGTATCCGAGCCAATCAGAGTGCTGGGGCCTTGCCAGTTTAAGGATCACAGTTCCTGTCAGATAATCCTGCAGCTGGTCTGAGAGTGTTTGGGCAGCTCCACGTCTTTGCAGTGGCTTCATTTCTACGGCTTTATAACCCATTTCCCCTGGAGCAACACAGAAGATGGTCGTGCTCTTAGAAACACAGCAAGGGACAATATTTCGGTAATTTACTCAGCATACAAGGGCTCAGATGGAGGTGTGCTGAACTGTAGAGTAAGATGTTAAACATGATTGTCGCTTATTTTTTTTGATCATTCTAGATGGTCATATAGTAAGCCTGTTACTGACATACTTCACATCCCATTATATTTAATTAAAGGAGTGGTAATCTGAAGGGCCCTTTACATCTTTCTCGCTTTCTGCACTTGTCATTCTTTTTGAAAGAGGAGTTTTGACATAAATTTATTTTGATGTTAATTTATTTAGAAGTGGAATAAAACCCTTCTCCAGCACTTGGCATTGAGGGATCAGTTGATATTTTTCTTTCACGTCGGCAGCCACAATAGACTCATCCAATGTGAGTTTCCATTTTGGGTGTCCCAATGGTGACAGCATTCTTCCTGTCGCCTGAGACACTGGAATGAAGAATTGCTGTGGAGCGAGATAATATCACGTCAACATGGCAGTAAGAAGAGAAAGCAGTACATTTAAAAAGAGGTCGTCAGTACCCTGTGCTGGTAGAAGTGGGGGTTGGTATCCATCATTTCCATCTCGAAGGACCCATCGTGGGGTGATGCACTGGCCCTCCGGTCCCTGCACCCCAGATCAAAGCCTCCTTCAGTACCAGATGTTCACTACACCTTCAGCTATTCAGCGACCACCGGGGGAAACTGTAATATACAGTCGACTCTGCATCTGATACTGATTTTTTAAATTTATTTAAATTAGTTTCAAGTATACAATACATTGGTTAGACATCTATATAGTTCATAAAACGATCCCCCCAATGGCTCTCTTGCTCCCCTTGCTCTCCACCTAGCCAACATATTAATGCTAAACTGCATTCCCTAGTTTTTAACAATTTCTTAATTTCTAATGAAAACCTATTATCTAATGCACGTTTACCCTGCACACATATTCACCTGGCATATAGCTACAGGCAAACAGAAAGTATTCTGGAAAGACCTGAAAACGTAACCAGCTCAGTCCAAAGTTGGCCACTGGGCATGCAAGTTGGTGCCTCCTGGGAGGCGCCCAGCTGCAGGCCAAGTTCAGCTGCAGCCTGTACCCTTCATGGGGTCACCTGGCATGAGCCACCAAGCAATCTGCAGATGGCTGCCACCTGTGTTGGGCTTGGATATGCCTTGAGAGGCCAAGCTGTGAACTAAGGCCAGCTGCCACTAGTGCAGGTTTTGGGTCTGCTCAGCAAGAGATACAGGCACGCTGAGGCCAGATGCTGCTTTTTTGTGTTTTGTGAACCTTTGAGAGATTCTAGGAAAGTCTGTAGAATAAGCCAAGACAAGCCATTTGTATGGAAAAGCTACTGGAGGAGGCTTGAGTGGGCCCACACGTTGGGAGGGGTGGGGGTCTCGGAATCACCTGGACTGTAAAAGCAGTGTCAGCCAGGTGGATGGAGACTCAGATATGGTGGCCACCTGCATCTGCATGCTGGGCAGGGGCAGGGCTCCATAGAGGACCAATGGCTTCTGCTAGCACTTCTGTGAAAGCCACCCCTCTAGCCCTCTCTCTGAACCCAGACAAGTCAGGTCCTCCCCGTGTGTCCCTGCTGCTTTTTGAGCAGCTGCCCCAGCACTGGAACTCAGAGCGAGCAAGTCCGTCATCAGTAAGTCTGCACATAGACTCTTAGAGGACACCTGGTACTCCAGCCACCTTCCGTCTCACTCAGCTGCAGTCTCCACAGGTTTTCATAACATTATGGGAACTTCTCTTCCTGACACTGGAACCCTGGACTGGGGAGCCCAGTGTGGGCCTGGGACCCCTCGCTCCTCAGGGAAGGGTCCCCACAGCCAAAACATCCCTCTTGATTCTCAAACACTACATGCAGGTGTGGGATCAGCTCGTTCTATGTCTCTGCCTCTCCTACCAGTCTCGAGGTGGCCTCTTCTATGTGTCCTTAGTTGTAGGACTTCTATTCAGCTAGACTTCAGGTGATTTTCAATGATGGCTATTCTGCAGTTTAGTTGTAATTTTGATGTGGTCATGGGAGGAGGCAAGCACGGTGTTTACCTACTCTACCATCTTGACTGGAATCCTCACCTTGTTAAGTTTTAATTCCTTTAGAATTAAAAAAAAAATTAATAACACATGTTTAAATGTACTTTAAAACTTTTTTGCATGAGTGAGGGAAACTGTATATTTCTTCACATTTACTTGTTTATTATTCATAAAATCAGAACACAAATAGAATGTCAGAATATAGCCAAAGGGCTGAATTTAGACTAAGAGACTTGCTGTTACCATAAAATGCTTTAAAAAATCAAAATCATAATAATGGGGAGTGGATATATAGTTCTTCCCAAGGAAATGTCCCCCAAATTTTACAAAGCATTATTCATTATATTCATTTCTATTTTTAAAGATCCAGGCATTATTTTGGATTTTTTTTTTTTATTCTCTGTTGAATGGTCAATTTGTATTCTGACTGCATGTATTGCATTGTACATTACAAATCTTTATTGAATTCCCATGAAATGCTTCTGTAAAATGTTTTGGGTATTGTTGAACACTTTTCATGTTATTCTGTAAAACATAAATGTATAGGTCTTTTCTTAAGATAGTTTCTTAAGACTACAAAAAGGAGATACCCCCAAGTAACTTTCAGTGTTTATAAATGTAAGTAATTGAGGGGTGGTGTGGCAACCTGGAGGAGTTGACTCAAATTGTTACACAATTGACAATCAGGATATTATATTCATTGTAGAATTAGGATGCATTTTTTTTTCTGCTGGGAAATTATTCTTGTTCCTAATAAGATATCCCTTGCTAAGTCTACTTTGGAAAAAACAGCTCTCATTTGCATCTATGCGCATTTCAAGTGTCTCTCCTGGATCAATCACCAGCGAAAGAAATATACACAAAACAAAGATTATCTGAGAAAACATGTTCACTAACTGTTTGGATGACGAAGTTTGATCACCAAGGGTTTGGAGAAGATAGAAGTGTTAATGTACAAACCCAATGTCTTCTGAGTCTGCTGGATTCCCTAGAGAATTGCCAGCCGACACAATCCTGACAGTAATTTGTAAGTGGAATTTGAGGCGTTGACAGATAATGTATGACTGGCTGAGGCCAGGAGACCTTCCGTGAGTAACATGGTAATTTACTGCACCTGACTTGAAGCGCTGGCTTTCATCATTTTCTGTCACCGCTTAGCCTCAATTTGGCCACGTAGATCACGTGCACTGTGTCTTCTTGAGCACAGACTACCTTTCCAACCTCCCTGCCCATCACCCGATCCCACCTCACCGCCAAGACTCACCCACCAATTCGCTGGTTACTGAGCACCTGTCAGTGTAGCCAGAATGCATTGCAGATTATCCAGATGCACTGTTTTCTAAGCCACTTCCTGGTTTTCTTGTAAGCTTCCCAATTTTCAGTGGAGTCCAGAAGGAGAAAAGGCTTCCGCGTGTCCAGGCTGTGTTCCAGGTGTTGCCGTCCCTGTCCCCATGTGCCCAGTGGACCTGATAGTGCTGCCAGTTTCCTTGGCATATAAGAATGCTGGCTGGGGTCTCTGGCAGTCCCGATAGGGATCCTCTAATGCAGAGACCTAGTGGTCTGGAGCAAGTTCACGTTCGTGCCCTTTACAGAAAGCTGTTCTCCATGTTAAAATCACCCCCAGCCTGATCCCGGCCTTACCGTGCAGTAATTATTGGACCACGGGGCACTGAGTGCCGATGTCACAGGAGGCACCTGTTAAGAGCTGGGTATTAGCAAACCTACCAGATGTGGAGGTGGAGTGGACACAGCAGCAATGCGCTTAACAGTGGAAATAGTCAGGATCCAATCCCGACAGGAACAGGCGACATGCGATATCACAGGACCAGGTGGCACAGACCCCACTGTCCTGTGTGTCTCTTGCCTTGGCATCTTTCTTTCATCCCCTACTTGTGGCCTCATGGAAGATTCCCTAAGACTAACCGAAGGACAAGGAAACAGTGCAGATGTGGCTAGCAGTGCACATTAGCTAACAAGGCATGCCCACTGGCCAAAGGTGACAACTTTATTCACAGGTGTCCCTGACGGTCAAGGTGAAGAAAAATCTTAGTGACCAGAATTCCTTGCTTCAGGCTCTGCTTTCTGGGGTAACAGGCTGGGACCCTTCCTTGCGACCTTCAAGGATTTTCATACCTTCCCTATTCTTTCTACTCACTGCTGCATCTTAAAGTTACCTAATCGCTCTCTGCAACTGTCAGTGTTTTCCTAAGCCTATGAGCTGGCTGTCAGAGGTACTATTGCTTATAAGTCACATTATGTATCCAGCACTGCAAAACACATAATGTATGCAAATGAAGTGAAGTTCAGTAAAGTTCAAAGTCATCTTAAAAGCCAAAGAAAGGTTGGAAAGGCAGCCTGGGAAGTGAGGGCGTAAGTAGGTGAAGTGACTTAACTTTTAACTCAGTGTAGTAGTTCCAGTTCTAGGATAATTGCATGTGTGTGCATTTAAAAACGTTATATTTAGCAGGGCACTCCATCTCACCTTTGAACCCCACACCTACTGTTTTGAGTCCTCCCTGGGAGCCCTCAGAGGGAGCACCCCCAAATCTGGCCCCCCACATGTGCTCCTGGTCTATCTGATAGCCAAATTACTGTTGCCATTTAGTTTTATCCTCTCATAAATCTACCTAACAGCATCTCTAATTTACATTTATCTAAAGAGTATTTTCTGTGGAAAAGAGGTCACAAGAGATGTTCAGGAAAATGAAGTTTCATGGTTATATGAGTTTGGGAAATATAATGTAATATGTCTCCCCTTTTGGAAATTCATCAGGCACATTTACATATTAAAGGCTTTTAAAAGAGTAAAAAAGTAATAAAAAGACACTTTTATCCTTATTCAATTCAGTAATTACCAAACTTATGGACCTACATAACTCCATTTTATCTTTGTTTTAACTGTGTACTCTCCCACATTCATCATTCAGGGAGAAAAAAAAGAAGTGATCGTAATAACTTAGAAGCGTCCATGTTGTATGTTTGCGTTCACGGAATTTTAGAATTCAAAGAGACCCTAGAGAGTACCTAATCTAGTGGTTGACAAATGTTTTATCACACATGCACAAAAAACACATTCAACTGTAACATCTCCCCATATACACAAGTTTTGAAAGAAATGTCCAGCCAATCGGTAACTGATAATGATTTCTTCTTTTTTATTCATCTAAGGGTTATATGGTCACTTTTCAAAGCCTTTGATTAATGTCAGTTACATGTGTATTTTAGTGGGTTAATAATACTTTCAGCAAAATATCAAAAGGATTACGACACTTTAGTTGGCAAAATTTGAAATTTTTAGGGAAAAAAATGACTTTTTACTTCCATGATCTCCTAAGGACGGGAGGGAAATCTACATTTTTCCGTGCCCAGTGACTTACTGATAACATGCTTTTGTTTCAGAAAGGTTGACTCTTCCCCAGCCTCCTTGGCAGAATGGGAGATGTCACTCAGAGCTCCCAAGTCCCTGATCTGTAACCTTTCGATGGCCTTTGCTGTTGTTCTGGAGGAGGGGTTGACAAAATTCTCTCTAAAGATCTAGACGGTAGTTTAGGCTTTGCCGGTCATGCAGTCTCTGTGAAAACTACTCAGCTTTGCTCTTGTGTCATGAAAGCTACCGTAGACAGTACGTAAACGAATTAGTGGTACTGAGTTCCAATAAAACTTTATTTACAGAAGCAAGGGGCAAACAGTTTGGCCTACGAGCTGTGATTTGCCAACTCCTGCCATAGAACGCTCTGTCACACCCTCCCTGGTTAGGAGAATCACGTGGCCCTTGGGGTGAACTGTAGATTCCAATGTCACTTTCACAATTCTGATTTAAGAGGAGGTCCAGGGATCTGTATTCTTTTCAAACATATCAGGTGATTTTTTTTCCCCCGAGGGACAAGTTTATAGATCAATGGCAAACATCGATCTATAGTACAGTTATGATTCTTCGCTTTGTAATACTAGAGAACCATGAATATTCATTTCATTATCGATTAATAATAACTTTTCCAGTTTGTATCAGGTCAAGGTTGAATCAAAAGAAACTTAATATTTGGCTTCATTTTGGTTTAGCAGATTAATTTGATTCAGATCATCGATTTGTGGTTTCGTTTATGTTCGTTATTCCTATATGAACTCTTCGATGATTTATTCTTGGTTGTTTTGTCGTTCTTCAATCAGAATAGCTCCAAGAAGGATCCAGAAGCATCCTCTAAAGGACCTGGATCCTTTGATTAAGGATATGTAAAAAAATACATAAATATATAAATACATAAAAAGTACATAAAGTCTTCTTAGCTTTCTGAAAACCCGATCAAATTCCCTTCAAGCCCTAGAGCCCACTTGTCCTCGTATTGCCTACTTATACTGCCCTCTTGTAAGTCGTTATATAATTCTAATGAGATGCCTCGTTTATTGTTTTATTCCCTCTCAATTAGGGACTAATGAAAGCAGAGCATCTAATGTACAGACGCGACTGAACTAATGCAAAAAGGTAGGAAGAAAGAGAGGAGCAAGAGAGAAGTGGAGACAGAGAGAAAGAGAGAGAAAAGGAAGAAAAAATGGTAAATGCCAACAAGGCACAAGAGATATATTAGCATTGTTAATTAACCAAGGAATAGATAATTAAGTATCTCTAGCCATTATATTCCTATTTCTTTCCTATTTCTAAACTAAGCCAGAGTAGAATTTTCTTCCCCAAAGTCCCTTATCCTGATGTTTTCAATTGGATGATGGCCCTGTTAATTGATGTTGAGAGCCCATGGCTTGTTTCCCAGGTAACCATAAACCCCTTGAGCAAAAGGTCTTTCTCTTAGTTTTCATTTTAACCAGTTCCCCTGACTCCAGCCTCTCTGCTCAATTTGTTGCGTACACAAATGCCAGATTAACCTACAGCATAGTTCTAATAAGCAAAAGCCTCTGATGTCTCTATCTTGCCTGATAAAACTTAGATAATCTGGCTGGCCCCCAGCCCTCTGCATGGCAGGCTAGACATGGCCAGCTAGCATTCACCCAGTGCTATTCTCTTACAGCTAACAGAGAAATGGCTGCTCCTAAACATGCCCCAAACATGACCTCCATCTGGTATTTGCACTCTTTTCGTCATCGATTCTCTATTTATTTTTCAAAGTGTGTTCTCACGTGCCATCTCAAAGAGAATCTCGCTGTCCTTGAGCTTCCTTATGGGTTTGTGTTTTCCTCTTAAGAAATTTTGATCCCGTTCTTATCTCATGATAGGCACAATTGCATGAGGAGAGCGCTTCGGAATCTGAAAGTTGTAGACTGTTCTCTGTGTTCAGCTCAAAGCCGTTGGACAAGTTGCCTAGCCATTCAGAGTTTCCGTTTCTCTGAATATCTGCGCATTTCTGAGTAGTGTCTCGGTCCATTTTGCATGGCCAGCAGCAACTGAAAAACTGCCCTGCTGGTAGCAGAAGCTCAGCTACCCGTCTGCTGAGCGAAAGGAGCAATAATATCAAACTGTAGGAGCCGAGAGATGGGGGGCAGAGGAGCGTGAGGGCAGGAAGGGGCAACCAGCTCACAGCAAGACCACCGATTTTATAGAATCATGACATTTAAACTTTATGAAAGAAAATGGCAGAGTATCTTTATTTGGTGTTATGACTAACACACACTAAAAACTTTTTTTTTTTAATTCCAAGAATGTATAAAGAAATATGACCGTTTAGCAATCAGACATCTCTTTCAGAACGCTTTTCGATATTCCGTTTTTCTTAACGGTTGACTCCTCACTGTTTTTAACAATGCCAGCGACCCAGTAACAAACTGGTGTTACTGTAGGTTCTCCATGTGCTTTAGAATGTGTATTTTCTGCTTATCTTCATAAAAAACTGAACTCAGCCTTAACGACAGAATAAATACTAATTAATGATGTTCCACAAGCAATTTCCACGTAATCACTGATTGGGCTGATTGCGAAATGTTTCATGGGAAATTTTAATTGCATTTTATTTTTATATTGGGACAATAGCAATAACACCTTATGACAATTGTTCACAAGTCCTAGCTGATTAAGGATGTTACTGGAAGAATTAGACAAAAATTTAGAGTTCGGAACAACCCCCAGAGTTTCTAATTTATGAAGTCTGGAACGAGGCCTAAGAATTTACATTTTCAAAGCAGCAGATGCTAAAACCATGACAGTAACTTAAGCTTTTCCTGATTGTGTTCATTCACACCTACGTCATCATTATTTGACTTGTGAGCTAGGCTTCAGCCAGTTGTATCACCCTAGAGTCTGCAGTGAGAAAGCGGTCCCCAAATGACTGTTATTATTAAACGTGGTTTCTTGGCTTGAATTTTTACCTCCTTGAAGATAAGCGTTTAGTGTCAGAGGATCCTAAATCCTGCACCAACTGCCACCGCAGCACCTTGCTGTGCACAAGCAGCATCATGGAAAACACAGGAAGCTTTACACAGAATAAATACCTGAGATGTGAAACTGCGTGTGTCAGACCCCTCCCTCCCCACCACCCTCACCTAGACCGTTGAGAGCAAAGATGCCAGCGTTATTATTATTATTTTTTTTATTTCTTTATGGGTATTTCATAACCTCTAATTTTTTTATTTCGAAAAATTACAAACTTCAGAAAAGTTTAAGGAATAGAAATATGAAGACCCACTTACACTTGAACTCAGAGTTAGGGTCCCGGGATATTTACTTGATTTCTCTTTTCATACCCCCTGTCTCTATTTGCCTCTGTACTTCTTAACTAAATTTTTGAAAGTAAGATGCAGACATCATGATAACCTATATATTTCAATATTTGTCTCCTCAAGAACCTTCGTTTGCATAAAAAATGCATTATCACAATTGGTATGTTTAATACCGATAAAATAATACGTTGTCTTCTCCCCAACCCAACCTATATTTTTATTTTTTTTGCTCCTGATTTTACTCAAGAATCACTCATTGCTTTGATTGTCATCTTTAGTCTCTTTTAATTTAGATTGATCTACCTGCCTCTTTTTTTTTTCATTTTTCCCTGTTTTTTGGTCTTCCAAAATATTGACATTTTGGAAGAGTATAGGAGCTTGTCTTTTATGATACCCCCAAACCTGGATTTGTCATATTTTTCTTCAGGTTAAACATTTTCCAAGACACAATGTCACGTATTTCTCACAGCCTGACATTAGAAGGTACGATGTCAATTTGTCCCCTTAAGGCTGTCGATAAATTTATTCACTTGGATATGGCAGATTTTGCCAGATTTCTCTATTGTAAAAGTAACTGTTTCTATTTGTAATTTATATTCCTTTTCTCACAAACACTTACTCAATAGATGAAGAATCCATGCATGATCATCACATGAATGAAATATCACATCGATAATAGCAAAACAGAAATTCTATCATTACTTCTATTTTTTAGGTAAGCTTGGTGTGCAAAGAAAAAGCTTTCCTAGGTGTGTGTTTTTTCTTTGGTTGTTTTCCAATTTCAGCATCAGCATGGAATCGTAGATTATTTTTAGACTTGATGTGTTATAAACCATTGATGTTATTATTTCCTTTTATTGAAATTTTTATAGAAGTGATTGCACATCCATCCAAGATATAACAGAGATCTCAGTAGTCGTAACATTTTGCAAAATGACAGTGTAACAACACATCCACCAGGATGCTGACATTGTTACGGTTCACCAAGCTTCAGATGTCTCCGGTCTGGCTTCCACTCATTTGTGTGTGTGCGTGTCCAGTTCTGTACACTTTTATGTGAACACACCACCACAGTCAAGACGCTGAACAGCTCCAGCACCCCGAAGATTTCTCCTGTTGCCCTTTTGTAATCATCCCCAACTCCATCCCACTCCACCCTATTCCTGTCCCTAACCCTCGGCATCCGTCCTCTGTTTCTAAAATTTTGCCCTTTCAAATATTCCATAAATGGAATCATACAATGTGTAATCTTTTGGGACCATCCCAAAAGATTAATTCCCTTGAATGTATCTTGATATAGTCATGCAACAGGTAGAATGATACATCCAGGCACGTGTCAATAGTTTGTTCCTTTTTGTGGCTGGATATTGTTCCTTTTTATGGCTGGGTATTTCATGCTATGGCGTTATCTCAGTGTGTTTAGCCACTCACCCGCTGAAGGGCATATGAGTAGTTCCCAGGTTGGGACCTCTACAAAAAAAGCTGCTATAGATATCCACATACTGGTTTTTCTGTGGACGTTCATTTTCATGTATAGCGAATGAAGATAAATGAAAAGGTCAATTGACTCAAGAGGTCAGTTAGTTGCTGTTTCATATGGTCGATGCTTGTTTAGTTTTATAAGAAAGGGCCAACATCTCTTCCAAAGCGTCTGTACTATTTTATGTTCCCACCAGCAATTTATAAGTAGTCAAGTCTGATCACACGCTTGTCATCATTTACTGTTGTGGTTTTCTTTTTAATTTTAGTATTTCCGATAGGTGTGTCCTGATAACTCATTATACTCTTAATCTGTGTCTCCTTAATGACGAGTGATGCTGAACATATTTTCATGTGCTTAGTTGTCATCCGTATGCTCTCTTCATTCAAATGTCTGTTCATGTCTTTTGCCCATTTTCCAATTGGAGTTTTTTAAATCTTTTCACCATCTTTATATATTCCAGGTATTAGTCCTTTTGTTAGATATGTGGTTTACAGTTATTTTATCCAAGCGGACAGCTTACGTTTTCATCCTCTTTACATAGACTTTTATAGAGCAAATTTTTTTTTTATTTGGATGAGGTTTAATTTATCTTTTTTTTTTTATAAGCCATGTTTTTGGCTTCCTCAAAAATTTTTTCCTACTTTTAAATGAAGTTTATAGTTTTACTCTGTACACTTAAGTCCGTGATCTCTTTTGAGCTGACTTCTTTCTGAGGTGTGGGGTCGACTTAGGCTGAGGATTCCTGGCCTGTAAATGTCCAGTTGCTCCAACAGCATTTAATGAAAAGGTCATCTTTCCTCCATTTACCTGCTTGGGCACATTTGTCAAAAACCTTTTGGACACGTGTGTATGTGTGTGTGTGTGTGTGTGTGTGTGTGTCTGTTTCTGGATTCTCTACTCTGGTCCCTTGATCTCCATATCTGTCCCCTGCCAAGACCACACCATTAATTACTGCAGCTGTATCATAAGCCTTAGCGCTGGGGAGTGTGGTTTCTCCTGCTGTGTTATTCATTGTCAGGATCGTTTTAGCTTTTCAGAGCCTGCTGATACTCATGCTGACGGCTGTGTCTTCAGCAGTAAAGTCTTTTTTTCTGACCCAGGAGTTCTTGTCATCTGCCAAGATCCATGAAAGAGTGACAAGCAGAATTGTTCGCTTCTAAGTAAAGCAAAAATCTCGACTCCTTCACAATTCCTGACACATATTTCTCTATCTTAGATGATATTAAATAAATGCTCTGGAAGGACCAATGTTACAATAATATTTTAAACTTTCATTTAGAAATAATTATAGGTTTACAGGAAGTTGCAGACATCATACAGAGCTCTTCTGTGTTCCCTGCGCCTCGCTCCCCCCATGGGGACACTTTCATAAGTACAGTACGACCTCAAAACCAGGAATTTGATATGGCTGCTACGTGTGTACAACTCCATGTCATTTTATCACACGTGACTTGTGCAGTTCCTACTGCAATCTGGATACAGACCTGTCCCTTGGCCACAATCCCTCCCTGCATGTCTCCCTGACCGTCACAGTCACTGCCCTCCCTCTCCGTCTCTAACCACTGGCAATCACTGATCTATTTTCCAGCTGTGTCATTTCAAGAATGTTATATCAATGGAAACATGTGGCCTTTTGAGAGTAGCTTTTTCATTCAGCACAGTTCTTTAGATATTCTCATCCAAATGATTGCATGTCTCAAAAGTTAGTTCTGAATATTCGTCCAAGTTGTGTGAGTATCAATAGTTCACCCCATTTTACTGCTGAGCAGTGTTCCTTGGTGTGGCTGTACCAGAGTGTGTTCAGCTGTGAACCTATTGGGAGACGATGTAGCTGTTTCTAATTTGGGGCTATTACAAATGAAGTCGCTATAGGCAATGATGTACAGGTTTTATGTGAATGTAGATTTTCATTTTTCTGGGATAAAACCTCTGGAGTGCCATTTCTTGGTTGTACGGGAAGCGTGCGTTTGATTTTTTTAAGATTAAGAAACAGACTGTTTTGTTTCAGAGTATCTATAACATTTGCATTCCTATCGGCATATATTTTGCTTTCAAAACCAATCTGAAAATCTTTTTCTTTTAATGTGTGAAATGAATCCTTTAAAATCATTGCTATGTCTGATACAATTCATCTCTACTTTGTCACGTTATTTAATGTTTTGTTCACTGTGTGTATTATATTGATCATGTTTCTTTTTCTATGTGATACCATTCCTTTTCTTTCCTTTCATGTTTTTTTTGGGGGGAGTCTTTTAGGGTGTAATTAAAAAGATTTGATTTTGTATTATAGTTGTAAGATACAACTAAATACCCTAAATACTCAAAATTAGTCCTTTTCAGATGTTTATCTTTATTGGATAAATCTTTTACTCCATTAGGTGATTCCTGAGAACAGTATTTCCTGAGGTTTTTGGTTGTTTTTTTTTATGTATTTCTGTGGCCTTTAGACTTTAAAGACCTCCGAACACGTTCTTTCCTTGATTCTTCTGAGAATGCTCCATTACTGTCTTGTTTTCTATTTTGTGGTTGTGATCCGATTCCAAAGGATATTTTTTTCCTTTATAAGTGATTTAGTCTTTTTACCTGAGAGCTGAAAGAAATTCCCATTTATTCTTAAAATCCATAGTTTTACTAGAGTATATATAGGAATTGATCATTTTTTAAATTCTCCCAGTACACACTAGACCATTTCAATCTGTAGATTCTGGTTTCCTTAATTTCAAGCAAGATTTTTAGATAAATATTAGTTCTTGTTCATTGTTTTGTTTTACTTCTTCACATCTCCAGTTATGCATATTTTAATTATTTTTCCTTATTTATACAGCTTTATCTATATTATTTCCACAACTATTCCAAGATTTGACATCTGACGTTAGGAATTTGTTTTTATCATGGCTGTGATGACCTATTTGAGATACTCACTGCAGATATGGGTGTCGTGTTACAGTTTTCCTCTGCTTTCTGGTTATTTTTTTAAGAAGATAATTTTCACCAGCTAATATATTTCTCTGTTTTTCTAATGTCTTCCTTTAGTAGCTCTGTATGGATGTTGCCTTGCTTTTTATTCATTCTTAAATACTTTATTTTCCAAACGATTGCAGGTGAAAGCAGGAATAAGAGGATTCACTTTCGTTCTTCTGTGGTTGTGCATTAGGCGGAGGGCCGAGGGCTGGGTGTCTGCTAGTTTTAACTCCGTTAGCTCATTGAGGAGCGTTACTTTTCACTACTTGTTTACTTTCTTTGTATTTACCACCATCCGTCAAACCATGAGGGTGCTCACCTCTCCCTGGGGACTGCCTCCTCCAGTCCTGCCCCGTCACAAACCCTCTTTTTGTCCTTCAAGTCGCAGAGATGCTCCTTATCTGTATTTCCGGCAGCGCGGGCCCCTCTCTCTTTCTGGGAGTGAACAGATCAGCGTTTCACGTTATCAGGCGCACTCTGCTCTCCTTCCCCTCCCCGCCTCCCTCCCTCCACGCCCCCGTCTCTACCCATCCCTCTCTCCATTCATGGACTCCACGGGTGACCTTCTAGTTCTAGGCGTCATTTTTTCCTTTTTTATGTACCTATAAAGTGAAGTTTATAGTACTTTTTGTTTCCTGGTCATGTTGTAAGACTGTGGTTTCATTTGCTGTCCCAGTTGAGGGGTGTGATGTCGCAGGGCGATGTGGAGAAAGGAAGCAGCTGTCCTTACCTGAAGGAACCTGGAGACCCCAGAGAGCCCGCAGTCCCAACGCTGCTGGTTCACAGCCCAGCAGGTGACTGCTTTGTCCCACGAAAGTGCAGACAGACAGAGCGTGAGATTTGAAAGTAGATGAATGACTGTCATCAGGCTGAGTGTGACACCTCGGACTTTAAAGAGAGGTGTGTGCGTGTGCGCGTATGCGTGTGTGTGACATGCCCTCTTTCTTCAATACTCTAGTCCCCACTCTGCCCAGGTACTTCTCACTCCCCGTTCTCTCGTAAACTTTGAGCAGAAAGTATGGGAAGGAGGAATGAAATGAGTTTTTAAAGAGTCCTTGGTGATAGGGAAATTTATGTCTCCTGCTTGTTAAGGACTGTTCTGCAAGCCGAAGTCCCTGAGATCAACTCCATGCCATGGGGGTGAGAGCAAATGCCAGCAGAAATGCTGGGACGGAAGCTGGATGAGGGGCCAGAGGGAGCCTCTTCTCTGACTCAGGGAGGCACAGGTCCAGAGGGCCCTGCCATGAAGGCTGCAGCCCGAACCTCCCAGGAGAACCAGAATTAATTTATCTATATTTATTTGCTTATATTCTGCCTTGTTTTAGAGCTGGTTTACAATGACTTCGAGGTATTAAATACTTGCTGAGTTTTGGAATCATCACGAAGCTCGGCATCTCCTTTCTCTCTCTCTCTCTCTCTCTTTTTTTTTTTTGGTTAAAAAGTACTTTTAATATTTACCATTAACATTTTACTCCACACACCAGTACTGTAATCACATCCACGTTTGGTAAATACGTTAGTTCCCTACAGTATTTACTATAACAGTTAAGATGACTATTAAAAAGAATAAATTCAAGTGTTATTGTGCTGAATTTCAGAATATTTGTAAGTTAGGTACAAACCAAGGCTACAATAGATTGGTTTCTGACAAAACAAAACAAACAAAGTATATTTCCTTTTTTTTTCCCCACTGGATTGAAAGGATATATTCACCATCCACGATTGAGAGTTTATGTGAATGACCTTTTACCAGGGAATTTAAAAATCACAATAAATGGCTTATCAATATCTCTAGAATAAGGACTAGAATTAGAAATTGTGAGGGTGTAAAAATGTGTTTGCTGAACATCCCCTGTTACCTGTTAGGTAGAACTTCACTGCTTGGGAATCAGCGGTCCTGAGAACGCCAGCTGACCTTGGCTAAATGCCAATACACGCCCTGCTTGTGCCTAGATAGAGTTTCTAGAAAATAATCGGAACAGCCCCCTGTTGCCATCTGCAAAAAAAAATAGCTGTTTGTGCAGTTGGGAACAGCAGTAAATTCTTTTTTATTTATTGATATCAATGCAGAAGGTCAGATCCCCGGTTGATTTCAGACATACATTATAAAAAGAAGTCTATAAATTAAGAGAGTGAGCATAAGCTAAATCTTATAAAAAGAGAGGAGGGAAGGATGTGGGGAGGGAGGAAGGGAGAGAGAGAGAGACAGAGAGACAGAGACAGAGACAGAGACAGAGACACAGAGACGGAGATGGAGACAGACAGACAGAGACATGATTTGTACTGTTGAGCACATAATACTGCTGGGTATGAGACTATTAGAGCAGAGCATCCAGATGGCATATTCTTGAATCCTAATCATTTCCTAGCAAGAAAGTTTCCCTGACTTCTCTTACTATGCACACAAGTTCTCATCTAGGAGTCTGTGACTCCGTCCCTCTCCAAGGACACATGTAAATCCCAGGCATGAGAGGGACACTAGTATTTTTTTCAGTACCTATCACTTATAAAATTTAAAAGGCTCATCTAATTATAGAAATAATTCATGACCATATAAGCCAAGTCTGTTTGTCGGGGGTCTAAAAAATGATGCCCTTCACTGTATAGAACAAATTTCCCCAAATCCATGGTAATAACGAGAAAAGGGGTCTGTTAATTTGGCTCATGTCCTGCAGATGCTTTCACTGTTGGGGGTTTACCCACTTCTTTTAGAATGAAGAAATTTATCAGCCACAATAGATATTTTCGGAGCTTGGCAATTAATTTATATTGGTATGAGGAAATATTTTTCTGCATAACTGTTTTTTTAAATAGTTAAGTTATGGCAAACTCCATGATTGTATAATTAGAAAATGCAAAAAGATCAATTGAAAATAGATTTGAATTAATGAGTTTAGTAAAGTAGCTTGATAAAAGATCAATATACAGAAATTAAGGGCTTACAAAGAAGCAATACATATCTAGATAAGGTAATGGAAACAAATTACTTTATTTCCAATGTCAAAAATTCTCACATAATTCCTAGGAGTATACAATCTGAGAAATGTGCAAGACCCAAATGAAAAAAATATGTGAATCTTTCTAGACTATGAAAGATGTAAAAATCTTCCTATATTCATCTATTCATGCAATGTAATCCCAATAATTAGACTTTAAAAAAAAATAAAACTTGACCACTAACCCTAAAACAGATCTCTCATGGGAAATCCCTTTAGAAACTCCCCTACATGACACTTGGGCACCAGGTTGCCAATTCATAAGCAGCATAGATCCCGAAGGCTGAAACCCAGGCGGAAAGAAGAGGCCCTGAGCAGAGAGCTAAGAAGAGGTGTAGGCAATCTCATGAGCGTAGGAAGAAAATAAAACAGTTTAGATGGCTGCCGAGGCAACCAGGACTTGAGGGAACAAGATTCTGGAGAGCAGGGTGCACAGAGAAGTGAGCCTGACACTTGACTCTGCTTTGCTTCGTGAGTTATTTACGAATAGGTCAGTAACCACTAAGGGTCTGAGAAGCCAAGCTGAAAAGGGTGGCTAAGAGAATTTTCAACAGGATGTTGGGAGTGAAATTTGGATTTCAGTGTCCACCAAGAAAAAGAGACCCTTATAAACATCCCAGACTCTGGTGGGATCCTAAAGTGTTATACTCCAGGGACAAGGGAAAATTAAATATAAACCAATCCGACGAAACAGAAACTCAGATTTGAATCGTCTGAGTTCTAGACTGGATAGAGTCAACAAGTCTCTAACCACTTGCAATAAGCTGAACTGAACCCTCTTTAGACAAAACTAACGTCATTCAGATGCTCAAGTTGTCCCTTTTAAATATACTATCCAGCAGCAAACATCTTAAGAAAAGGAGCCAAGAGAAAAAATAATCAGTAGAAACAGGACTGTAGGTTAACCAATATCAGAGTTAAGCAATATACCAAAATAGGAGTTAATATAACAATGATTAATATGCTTACAATTGAGTGATGAGATAGAAAACTTAAGCAGAGAACTGGAATCAAATGGAAATTCTGGAACAATTGACAAATGAAGTTAGAATTTAATAAATGTAACAAATGAATTTAATTTAATAAAAAAAAACAGCCAAAGAATATATTAGTAAACTGAAAAATGGCTCCTTAGAAATATCCAGACTAAACACACGCACACACACACACACACAGATAGAGCAGGAATTACGACATTGGCATTGTATCAACGTGCAGTGGGGGCTGTGGACTTGAACTCCTTGCACAGATCTGCTCTGCCAGTGCTCCCCTTCCTAGAGACAGGAACAGCAAGACCTGATTCTGTGTCCAGAGACACCAATGACAAGGGCCGGCATCTGGCTCAGAGGCAGGAGAAGAGGAGTCATCCAAATGTGGGCTCACGCCACACGTGGATACAATGCGCTTATATAAACCTTGTGCACAGGAAAGAATTCCCAGCTGACGTGAAACTCAACCTTCTTCCAGAATCGCTCTCTTCTGTGGGGCTTTGAAGGTGGCAAACTTTAAACAGTTTTGTTGAGCGGCTTTACGGATCACAGGCTTATGAGATTTCCAGAGGAGAGAAAATCTTCCTAAAGATGAGCTTACAATAAAACAGTACAAATCACGTGAATAAATCACCATGAGAGAAAGTCAGCTGATTTTTTTCAAAAGGCAAATTAGCACCTCCAGGAACCAAAAAATAAAAAAAGTCTTAAAGGAATGTAAACTTCTTTAAATAAGTAAATATAAGAAAGAAATAGACATATTTTGGAAGGACATAATAATGTATAAAAACCAGATTATATGCAAAATGAACCACTAGAACTTCAATTTTTTTTATTTTTTATTATTTATTATTATTTATGCCTACAGCACCCGGTCTTCCTAGGCGGTCTCCCATCCAAGTACTAACCAGGCCCGACCCTGCTTAGCTTCCGAGATCAGACATCGGGCTGTAGAACTTCTATTTTTAAAAGCCATTGAAAGGGAAAGGGTTGAATAAAATCAGACTATTCGAGGATATTACTAGTTAATTAGAAGATAAATCTGAAGATATAAGAACACGGCACAGAATATGAAGAGATAAAAAGGTTAAGATATGATACAAAGATATGAGAGATAGACGAGGGTGTCCGACAGGTGCTCAACATACACGTGACCCGATTTCCAAGGTCAGAAACAGGGGTGAATAGAAGAGGGACCAAACTCAGAATGACAACAGCAGTATATATCCTCGAAATATAGAAAAGACATTGACTTTAAGGGTTAGATCAAGCCAACATATAGACACAAACACAAATGTGCAAAATTAAATGTAAAGCAAAAATAAAAAATAAAAAATCTTATTAGCAACCCCCAAGAAAAGAGACAAGTTTTAGAAAGAAATGACAAGGGAATAGATGACTCAATATTAGCAACAATAGACAGAAGTTACTCAAGAAATAGTTTTTAAAGACTGGAGAAAAATAATTATCAAAATAAATGATCATTCAAGGGTGAAGGTAGAAAGAAATTTTGGAAATACAGAAATGAAGGGAATTTATTAACCTAAGCCATCACAAAATGAAGCACTAAAATCTATATTTGGGAAGAAGACTGAAAACAAAGAAGTGGAGGATGCAAATCACAATGATGGGATAATATTATAGAGGTTTAGGGTGTGGGTGCTGTGACTCAGAGTAAGTTACTTCACCTCTCTGAGCCTCTGTTCCCACATGTAAAACAAAAATAAAATTGCTAGTCTTTTTTTTTAAAATGGGGAGTAAGCAAGTCAATACTTGCAAAACCCTGGTGCGTAGTACAAGTCCAATAAATATCGACTAAAAAAATAAGTAAAGAAGTTGCTAAATTTGAAGTAACATTGATATAGAATGCTAAGAATAATAATTATTTTAAGACTTTTAAAATAATAGATTTAAAATAAGGTACAACTAGAATGTTGGAAAATAATATGGTATAAAGATGAGAGGAAATTATTTTTTTTTCTTACACACGGGGAATTAAGAAATCTCACTTCAAATTTAAAAATCTAGTTTCATACTTCTTATGATGGAAGGTAGAGGAATGGGCAGAGATGAATGGCGTGTGGTAGATCGTGTTACTGTTTGCAATTATTGCCTGCCTGCTCTATTAGAATATTAAACCGCTAAGTTGCTTTTGTCAGTGGAATGTAGAAGCAGGTGACATGTGCCACATCTGAGGTTAACGGCATTGCGTGGCTCTGTCTGTGCTTTTATCCTCTTTACTTTGAGACTGGATTAAAGGCAGCCCTTCAGCCTGGTCCCACAAGGAGAAAATCTGGAGCAGAGCTGAAGCCAACCCGCATCCAGCAAGGTTAGGAGCAAGAACAAGCATGTTTGTTATAGAAATCCTCTAAGATTGTGGAGTGTTTCTTACCACAGCATAATCTAAGCAAAATTTGTCTGATACAGAGAAATTTATATAAATATAAATGCAAACCAAAGAAAGCTGGTGTGATGTAATGAGTTTTTTGGTGTTAAAAATATTTATTAGAAATAGAGTCTCATCATCCTCAGCCCTTATATATCTCATGAAAGAGTCTCAAAACAGAAGCCACATGTCAATAACATTATAAGGGGGAAATCAACTCAATATGTGAGAGACGTAACAAATCCTCCAATAGGATGGGAGCGTTTTACCTGCGTCTCTCATAATTCTGCAGTTAGGTCTGGAATCCTATCAGATAAAAATTAACCAGACTCTCACATTATGGATAAGAACATTGACTCCGGCCGGACCGTGGGGTGTGACACTGGACTTCACATGCTAGATGTGTGACTTAACAATTTCTTTAGGATCTTGGGCCTCAGTCACATTGTCTGTTTAATTAGGGAACTAATAGTGAGCAGTTCTGAACGTTGGCGAGATGAGTACATGAGTTAATGCACGTGATGTGACTTTCCCGGGACGATATCTGGCACACTGGAATTTCTTTAAAAATAATAACTATTGTTTTAATGTTTAGAACGATGACAAGAACTACTGCTACTGATAATCACAGCACAAGCTCGTTTCATTTCCAAACATGGAAAAGACACCGCCGTCAAGAGCTGCCGTTTGCTTATTAGTTCCCCTGCCTCAGCATCCTCAGACCTCCCCTGTAGCAGCTCTCTGTGCTCCTCCGTTTATTTCACAAATGGAAACAAACTGGTTTTTTTCTGCTGTCTTTTTCCAGTATTCCTGAATATATTGCAAGCTAATATACAGGAAACTCAAAGTGCTTAATTTTTGCACATGTAACTTTCTTCTTCCAATAAGCAAAAAGTTAATCGGCAAATGGGTTTCTAATAGTTTCTTGGTCTCACTATTCCTGGTTGATGCTTAGAGCAGCTGCAAGAATAACCCTCCTTGCACATGAGAATTGAACACTATCCCTTAACTCAAACAGACTGTAGATGGCAAAGACTAGCCCTTGAGAGTTACAACACGGCTTTGTCGCGTCCCCTCAAGGGGACATTTTTTCTCTTCTAAATATTTGAAAACACATTAAACCAAATACACAGAGTGTGAAACTTTCTTCACACCCTGCGATCGAATGCTAGGAAATGTAAACATGTAAGCACCAGATCTAATTCTCACCGATTCCCTAGGTGACGGGGGCCCATGGCAGCCAGAGCCCCGGCTGGTCTGTCTCCTCAGCTCCTTCATTCACATGGCTTTCTCTGCTCTCTGCCTGTTCGCTCAGCATTCCAGTCTTTGCTATGACGTAGGTGATTTTCATAAAATAAGCCATCGCTATCCACACCCACGTGCTACCTTCTAAAGGAGGCCTAGTCAAAGCACTGGAAGAAAAACGTGTCCGTAACAAAGGCATAAAGTGACTAGGAAAGCACTAAAGGGTTGGCTGCGTGCCGCATTGATAAATTCATTTTACAAAAGCAGATCGTCACGTAATAACATACGATGTGTGTCTGCACGATATATGTCTTGGCGTGTTCATGTAGGGAGTAATTCCCTGAGAAGTTGGACATTCATTGCTCCCCTTTGCCCAGTGGCATTCTGTCAATTAAACAGCCCGAGACAAAGTCAAGGGCATGACGGACAAGAGCAAGCCGGTCGTTAAATGCAGTGACCGGATGAGAGAGTCAGGAAAGCGGTAAGCGCGTCCACCAGTGTGTACAGCCATAATGCCTTTTGGAGAAAATGGCTAAAAAGGACTTTCATCTAAGTAAACTGTAATTATTTTACTACGACATTAGCTCCCTGATCATTGAATAGGTGCTAGATTTTTAAATATTGTTAGATGAACAGTGAAAAATCCCGGCGTTTGGTTATTAGCAGTCAACCGTGGATAGAACTGCTGAATCCGTGGAAGCACGTGATCGGATGTGTCGTCGCTTTGCCAGGAGAGGTGGCACCTCTGCCAGCCACCTGTTTCACTTTACGTGCACCGTTGGGTCCGTTCAGTAGAGGCCGAGGTGCATGTCAGACACAAACACGCGGCTGGCTGACAGCCCGACCTCCTTCTGGAAGGCCACGCTCACCTCCCTTCTCCCTGCCTCATGGTCCCCATGCTTCCGAAACACACACTGTGCATGGCGGCTGGCGACGCACATAAGATGCCCGTATTTGGGGACATAGAGGTCAATCGGTTGCTAAGTGTATTACCTTTTATAGAGAGAGGAGTCAGATGCAAGTCTCTGAATGTTTATTCAAATAGAAATTAATGACTAAAATTTCTACTAACTTCTAAGTTTCGACTCTAAAATACAAATGTCAAAGATCTGATCATTTTCTCTCATTGTTTTATAATGGTGTGTACTAATGCAGGATATTGACTTTTTTCCCACATCTTAACGTGATCACTGAAGTTATTTTATGTTTCTCTTTCTAATGATACATTCATCAGGACTAAAATTTTTGAAAGATACCCCCATAACCCAAATTGAGCAAATTTTCAAGTTTTCACACTATCCTGAGAAACAATACACTCTTCTTCCTATTTATGATGGAGACATCTTATCGTCGATTCATGATATTGATCTTTCTCATGCTTGGGTTGCAAATGCAGCTGAGGACAAGCAGAAGCAGAAAGTTTTAAGAGGTAGGAATGGCACTTTAAAATCCATCAATTTATATGCAGAGTCACTTAATTAAGGAACAAAAAAGAAACCGTTGGCGTGTCCTCAATAAGAAATCGAAGTTCAGAAATCTCAGGTAACTTTCTCAGGTGCAAGTGTAAAAAACAGTGCAGCCCCCTTCCCATCCCTCTGTGATAACAGTTCAAGGTTTTTTTGTGTGCAGTTGTCAGGATAATGGTTCTAAAACTGAGCTCATTCCTATCAGAGAATATCAAAATGTAACATGATTAATAGTCATCTAGTAAAATTTGGTTGTCCTACCTAAAGTAACTGTTCATTAAAATACAACTTTATCTTACTGAATTAACTTTCATAACAATACAAACACAGAAATCTTACATAAAATGCGTGACATGGACTGTCATTAGTCACCCCTGACTGTAAATACACATGACAACAGTTTTCTCACTTTTTTGTCCAAATCAGAAATCTGAATTACACACGCCTTGTGCCCATTCCGAGAAGTTATACTTCTGGACTTAGCACAGACACAGGGAGCCATCAAAAGATGGGCAGCAAATCTGTTTTCCAACATAGCTCTAAATACACCTAGAATTTAATCTCCCCATCGGTATTTGATTCAGGAGCTAATCTTCACTTTCTTCTATCTCTCCTCTCTCGTTTCTCCCCTAGTTCTGTCTTGAGGCTCTCACGTTTTAATCAAGATGTACGTTTATCTAAGATACTTTTAGAACTCTTACACCTAACGGAATTTCTTAAAAAGAAGACTCTTTCCTTGAAAACGTTTTTCTCCCACCGTATCTGTATTCTCCAAATTCTAGGCTCTCCCCTTCTTGTTTATTTGGGTCTTTTATCTTAATGTCTTCGTTGTGAGGTGAATATCATCTTTGAGCAAATAGAAAATATTTGAACACGGTTTCACATCGATCCATTTTAATTAAATCAAATTTTGCATGAGTGTGCAGCAATAGATTTGCAGTAGAACTTTTTATAGTCCGCTTGAAAGTCTGCGCTTTGGGAAAAAGTCAACTGTGGGCCATAAATAAGCAAAATGGTAATGATCTGAACGTTCGTCTCTAGCGCTGTGCCAGGGCAGCACTGTTCTCTCGCCAACTCTGCGACGATGGAACAGCTATGCTGAATTTATTGCTGCAAGACAGATCTTCAAGCCAAGTTAAAATAGCCGCTTTCATAGAAACACTTACTAGGGACAAACGGATTTAAGCACTGGGATGGATCCACCCTTCAAGGTGACATATTTCACCTGAGCTCCAAAGCCAATGAAGAAATCTCAAAGAGGTTTTCTTGGAACCATCTCTAAGCCATTCAGAAATAATGTCATGTGTTTTGGTTCTCAAGTCGCTTAAAAGATAGCATAGTTATTAACATGAACGAGGAGGTAAAGGACAACTTCTACCAGCAGATTTTGCTAGACGATGTGTCACCCCTAGGTCATAATGAAGAGCTGGAATGGATCTGGCCAATTCCTTGGTTCCAGAGGAACCCCTAAATCATCATGTATACTGACACAACTTTGCCACATCCTGCAAGTGCTATGTTAAGATCCTCCGAGAGAAATTAGAACCACAAGTCATTTGAGCCCAGGATATCCCTTCAGCCTAAAATCTACTTGGAAAATGAAAACGGGTCCTAGTGAGAGATAATAATCATTGGTCCATGTGTAATCCTCAGATTATTATGATAGCACAAACACATTGTGGAGCACTGCTGACTGGAACAAAAAAATCTAAGAAATTCTGGAGATGTATAGTTCTCAAAAGAATTAGGGAATTTCGCTACCCTTATTGCGTTTTATATTGACTGCAAAACATATCTTCCTACAGACAATATTTCCCTAACAGTTTAGTCTGGCAAACCCCTTTTATTCATATATATAATCTCCTAAAAACTCTTGGTAATTTAAAATATCGTGTCGTTATCATACTCGCATGCTATGTGTTAAAGAAATGTGTTAAAACAAGGGTACGTTGTGCTCGATCAGTGTGAGCGAGGGGAGCGGAACCAGAATAGCGAAGTCGCGTAGTTGAAGCACATCTGTGCTCATACCAGGGTCTGCGTGGTGACATCTTCAGGACCTCCCCAAGTGCTCCCAGGTCCCACATGGAGAGAACCTGCCACACGAAGACCAAGAGAGAACGGCAACGGTACTAGCCACCCAAAGAGATGCTGACGCCCTTCCCTCCATCCCTTTTCTCGAGACTCACCACAGCAAAAAAGCGAAAATTTTCGGGACGAGGAGATCGTAAAAGGGTTACGCGCCCCCTTCCCCGAGGCCTGAGATGGGGAGAGGGAAAGAGGGACACGTTAGATCTGAGATACGAGTCCACACGTGACAGGTTTGGGTTTTAAGGCCAGAAAGTGAACAGAAAAACCACCGTTCAGTTAAGGAGCAGGAAAGAGCACAGCCGGAGGCAGCAATTGGAATGAAAATAACAAACCCCCAAAATACAGACTCTTCTTTTTCCTCTTTCCTTGCTGAAGGGTACTTCTTTTTTTTTTTTTGCTTTTATTTTTCTCAGAAGCTATGAAACGGGAAGACTGTCCCTGAAAATCACTCTTGCCTTTCTAACCCAGTGTGTCCCTTTAAATCACATTTGTCCATTATGTGAGCTGGTCCTTTGCATCCTACATCCCTTCACACCCCTTTCCTAGAAAACATGTCCCTGTCTACCGAGTCCTTTCTTAGCATCTTAGGACTCAGGGTGGACCTCATCTTTCTGGTGATCGTTCCAAGTATCTCCCGGTCCCTGTGCCAGAGCCCCTCCTCTAGGTCCCCCGCCCTTTCTCTTGGTAAAAATCTTACAGTTTCTGCATTCTCCGTCTTGAGACTCCCCGACTCCAATGTTATAATCAGGAAATCCTTCTCAACTATTTAGATTTTTAAGCTTCAACGTGATTAATCACATTGTTTTCCATATACTTATGTGCACGTGTTTATATAGTCCTAATTTTTTTGTGGATCACATCTCATAAATTCATCAGCTTTCTCAGAGGAGACCCTAGTAGCGAGGACTAGACTATTTGGTCTTTCTATTTATTCTGGGGTTCGGTTACCAACGTAACAAATGAGCACGTGCAGCAGCTTCAAACAACACAAGGAGATTATCTTACAGTTCTGAAGGACAGAAGTCCGACGCCAGCCTCACCAGGCAAGGTGTCAGCAAGGCTGTGTTCCTTTCTGTGTTCTTTTCTAGGGACAAATACGCTTCCAGGCTGATTGGGGTTGCTGGCCAATTCCAGTTCTGTACTCAACATGAGCAGTTGTCAAGTGTGGTTATAACAAATGGGGCTGTGCGTAGAGAAACGTTTTAGAGCGCTGTGATTGTGGACTTAGTCTTAGATAAGCATGCCATGGCAGCCTTTTCACGCTCCGACAGATCACGTTCATCTTCCGTGTTTTCCTTTCGACTCCGAGCACCTCGCGATGGTTGCATAGAAAAAGAAATGGCTTCTCGGACTAATGAGAATATGACTAAGGTGAAAAGCTCTTGATGGCATCTCTTCCTCAAGAAGTTCCTTGCTTCATAATTGTTCCGTGAGAACCTTAAAATGTATACATCAATATTCTATTGGTATTTACTAAGAATTCCGCGGACTGGAAAGTATGGCATTCTGATGCTGGATTTCCATCACAGAAATGTGCTCACTCTCGAGCTGGGCTTCGGCGTTGATGCAAATGATCCTTTTTAACCTTGCTTTCTTGTAATGTTTTAAC